>NC_079564.1:15434143-15743397 GCF_015846415.1 Triplophysa dalaica | reverse complement strand
GGAAATACTGATCAAATTTACCATATTATGGACAAACAAAATGAAATCACCTCTTTGCTGGTTCAACAACAGTGTCTGTCATTTTGCCTAAAAGGGAAATTAAGGTGTTTGATGGCTACCCTTTGCGATATCACTCCTTTATGAAATCCTCTGAAAGTGGCGTGGAGAGTAAAACTGAAAGTCCTAGCGAACGCCTATACTTTCTTGAACAGTATACCAGTGGTCATCCAAGAGAGATTTGAAAATTTGCCAACATATGCCCGTAGATCATGGGTATTTAAGGGCCAGAGCTTTACTACAAGAAGATTTTGGTGATTAGTACAAAATTGCATCCGCCTATATGGAAAAGGCTCTCTCGTGGGCAGACATCAAAAGTGAAGATCTCAGAGCTTTACAAGATTATAGTTTTTTCTTAAGAAGCTGTTGTGACTCCATGGGAAACATTCAGTATTTGCGTGAGATGGATACACCCTCTAATATGTTGACTGTGGTGAGGAAATTGCCATACAAATTAAGGGAGAAATGAAGAGCGGCAGTGTGTGAACTGCAGGAAACTGTCAATCAAAGAGCTACCTTCAGCGACATTGTTAACTTTGTTGAAAGACATGTAAAAATAATGACTGATCCAGTATTCGGAAACATACAAGATGTCTCAACTTTAATAGGAAGTAAATCATTAAACAAAGTCTCAGTCTTATCTTAAAACTAAACGAAGCAGCTATGCTACTACTGTTACAGCAATGGAAAGGAAAACAGAAATTGGAACCAATAGAAAAGAAACCGTTTCATTCAGAAACAAGAGTTGTCTGTTTTGCAAATGTGAACATACTTTGGAATTGTGCCCTCTATTGGAACATAGGAGTCAAGGTGAAAAGATTTCATTCTTAAAAGAGAATGGCATTTGTTTTGGATGTATGTGTACAGGGCACATCAGTAAAGATTGTAGAAATCGCCTTTCATGCAAAGTGTGTAATCTTAAGCACCCTAGTATACTTCACATCTATACAAGAGAAAACGTGACCGATTCAAAACAGGCAAGGAAACAAATGGATACCATAAAGGGCAATGCTCCTGAATCTGTCCAGTCCAGTGGATATATTGGGGCTGGTGAACTTGAATCTAAACTTTCTGTTGTTCCTGTACAAGTGAAATCTAAGAAAGGAAACAAGACTGTGATTACGTATGCTTTTTTGGACCAAGGTAGTACAGCAGTGTTCTGTACGTCTAGATTGATGAATAGACTTGGTCTTTCAGGTAAAAGGACAAATATTCTCTTGCGTACTATGGGTTAGGAGAAAGTTATAACTACCAATGTTGCTTCTGGGTTAGAGGTAGCTGGTTTGAATGAAGAAGACTTTTCGGAGTTACCTGATGCCTACACACAAGAGACTATGCCCGTGCATAGAGGAAACATCCCAAAGCAAAAGGATTTGCAGGGATGGCCATATTTGAAACATGTCAATTTGCCTTACATTGACTCTGATATCGAACTACTTATAGGAATAAATGCCCCAAGGGTTATGGAGCCGATTCAAGTGATCCGCAGTGTTGATAATGGACCCTATGCAATTAAAACCAGGTTGGGATGGACAGTAAATGTACCACTAAGAGGAGACCGGGCCAATCATTCAGCTTCGGAGTACCCTGATGTTACAATCAATAGGATTTCTGTTTCAAACATGGGAGAACTCTGGCAACAGCAATTTGAGGTTGATTTTCCTGAATGTAGTAAAAATGAACAATTTGGGTTCTCAAGAGAAGATCACAGGTTCATTGAGATGGTTACTGACTCATTAAAGTTAGAAGGGGGTCATTATTCTATTGGCTTACCTTTGAGGAATAAAGATGTTTGTATGCCGGACAACAAGATGATTGCAGAACAGCGTGCTCTGAACCTAAAGAAAAGATTGAAAAGGGATGTTTCACTTCATTCTGAATATTCTGTTTTCATGAAAGATCTTATTTCTAAAGGTTATGCGGAGAGAGTGCCAGCTAAAGACTTGGAACGTTATGATGCTAAAGTATGGTACATACCCCATCACGGTGTTTGTCACCCCCGAAAAGGAAAACTACGTGTTGTCTTTGATTGCGGAGCTACATTCCAAGGTACGTCTTTGAATACCCAGCTATTACAGGGTCCAGACCTCACCAGTTCACTGATTGGGGTTATAACTAGGTTTAGGAAAGAGCGAGTTGTTATCACGGCAGATATTGAAGCCATTTTTCTTCAAGTGCGTGTACCAAAAGACGATACAGACTTGCTGAGATTTCTTTGGTGGCAATACGGTGATCTTACTCAAGATATGGTAGAATATCGCATGGTCGTGCACCTCTTTGGAGCCACTTCATCACCTAGTTGTGCAAATTTTGCCCTCATAATGTGTGCAGAAGATAATAAAGACTTCAGCAATGAAGTAATTGATACAATCTTGCATTGCTTTCATGTAGACGACTGTCTTGTCTCTGTACATTCAGAGGATGAAGCTGTTTCTCTGTATCACAACCTCTTAGCTATTTGTGCAAAGGGGGGTAGAGTAAAAAAAAAAAAGCTAGAGTAGCTCCTTTGAAGGCAGTGTCGAAGGGAACTTACTGCTGCAACATTAGCAAGTCGAATGGATGCGTTGTGGAGAAGAGAACTGTTTATGTGCTTACAGGACTCCGTCTTCTGGACGGACAGAACTTCTGTACTAAAATATGTCAGAAATGAAGTTTCTAGGTATCAAACTTTCGTGTCTAACAGAGTTTCTGAAATTCTTAAGGTGTCTCGATCATCGCAATGGAGGTATGTGAGCACTGAAGTAAATCCAGCGGATGTAGCTTCCAGAGGGTTGAGAGTGAAATCATTTCTAGAGAACAGAAGTTGGGTGCTTGGACCACAGTTTCTTCTAAAGCCTGAAAAGGAATGGCCTGTTGATCCTTCTGACCTCAACTCAACTCAACTCAACTTTATTTATATAGCGCTTTTTACAATTTTCATTGTTACAAAGCAGCTGTACATGAGACACATTTAATACAAGTATGAATTCTAAAGCAGCCCCCCCGGCCAGGCAGATAGTGCAAAACAATATGCAAACGGTGGTGAGGAACCCAAAACTCCCATCGAGAAAAAAAACCTCAGGGGAACCCAGGCCCAACCAGGGGATTCCAGTTCCCCTCTGGCAAAAGCTGCTGCCTCTGCACAAGCTCATCAGTGCTTGCACAACAAGGCTTAATAAAAATATAAAAATTAAAGATTATCATTAACAATCTAATAGCATTTGAAATGTTGTAGAAAAAAACAAAGTTGTCGCGTCCTTTATCCAGCTCTATCCTCTTAGCACTTGTCAGGTCACCGCTTCCCATTCTCAGCTCTGCCATCAGGTCTGGGCATGAACTGCATCCTGCGGTAACCTTGGAACAAAGAGACAAGACTGGCTGAGAGTAGAGTACTGTTCTGCACTCTTTGATGCAACAAGTACATCATTTGTTGTTGGATGTGTTCCTGGTTCCGGTTGATCTAAATAATGCAGCCTAAATCCTCTGAGGATTAATATTATGGAGGTGTAGTGTATGCAAGATTAAAAAGATGAGTCTTTAGTCTAGATTTAAACTGACAGAGTGTGTCTGCCTCCCGGACCGTGCAGGGAAGAATATTCCAAAGTTTAGGCGCTAGATAAGAAAAGGATCTACCACCTGCACTTGATTTTGAAATTCTAGGTATTACCAACTGACAGGACCCCTTAGAGCGTAATGTACGTGGAGGTCTGTAATACAATAGAAGTTCATTCAAATACTGCGGCGCTAGACCATGTAGGGCTTTATAGGTAATAAGCAAGATCTTAAAGTTAATGCGATGCTTTATAGGTAACCAGTGCAAGGTTGACAGAACCGGGGTTATATGCTCATACTTTTTTGTACGTGTAAGAACTCGAGCTGCCGCGTTTTGAACCAGTTGCAGTTTTTGTAATAGGCCCGCAGGGCAACCACCTAGAAGTGCATTACAGTAATCTAGTCTTGATGTCATGAATGCATGAATTAATTTCTCTGCATCTGACAGTGACAGCATATGACGTAATTTAGATATATTCTTAAGATGGAAAAATGCAATTTTACAGGTGTTTGCGACATGGCTTTCAAATGAGAGAGTACTGTCAAATACAACGCCAAGATTCTTAGCTGATGACGAGGATTTTATGGAGCATCCGTCAATCGTTAAGCAGTATTCTTGGTTGTTACGCATAGCAGTTTTCGGTCCAGTAAGTAACACTTCTGTTTTGTCCGAGTTTAGTAGTAAAAAATTGTTACTCATCCACATTTTTAAGTCAACTATGCAATCCTTTATTCGATGAAACTGCTGGGTTTCATGAGGCATCGAGGAAATATAAAGTTGAGTATCATCAGCATAACAGTGAAAGCTAATTCCGTGTCGCTTTATTATATCTCCTAGAGGTAGCATGTATAATGCGAAGAGCAGGGGTCCCAAGACTGAGCCCTGTGGTACACCGTACTGGACTTGTGATTTGCGGGACACCTCATTGTTTATTGCTACAAATTGAAAACGGTCGGATAAATAAGACTTAAACCATTTCAATGCTATTCCGTTAATGCCGACGTAATTTTCGAGTCTATGTAGAAGTATGCTGTGATCAATGGTGTCAAATGCAGCACTGAGGTCTAGCAGCACCAATAACGAAATACAGCCACGGTCAGACGCTAAAAGCAGATCATTTGTAACTCTGATCAAAGCAGTCTCTGGGGGAATGTTCACCAGAGGATCCAGAGGTGAAAAGAAGTGTCACTGTCAATACTGTACAATTAGAGAAGGACGTTATGACACACTTTATCCAATACTTCTCCAGTTGGAGCCGCTTAAAGAGGTCAATAGCTTGGATTATCAGATTTAAGCAGTTACTCTTAAATCTAAGCCAGAAGAGGAAATCATTGAAAATGACTTTAACACAATCTGGAATGGATGAAAATCAACAAAGACAACAACTGTAAAATGAATTGGAGAAGACAAAGGTTCAGTGTGATAAAAGGGAGCTTTCAGTGGAGGAGCTGAAGAAAGCTGAATTGGATATTATTCGCTACTGTCAAAGACAGAGATATCCTCATGAATTCTCAATTTTGCAAAAAAGGAGAACAAATAACAAGGAACAGTCACATTTATAAACTCAATCCAGTCCTTGGAGATGGTGTTTTAAGAGTAGGAGGACGGTTGATTAGGGCAGCTATGCCCGAAGAAGCAAAACATCCCGCTATACTTGCAAAGGACATTCACAACTCAAGCATTATTCTCAAACATATTCATGAAGAAGTGGGTCATGGTGGTCGAAACTATATGCTATCGAGGTTGCGTCAAAAGTATTGGATACCTGGCGCTAGCGTTGCCATAAGAAAGATATTGTCCAAGTGTCTGATCTGCAAACGTTTGCAGGCAGCACCAGGGTATCAACAGATGGCAGACCTGCCTCTGGATGGAGTTTCTCCAGATAAACCTCCATTTACTTATGTTGGAGTTGACTGTTTTGGACCCTTCGAAATTTAGAGCAGGAGAAGTATCGTTAAGAAATACGGTGTTATCTTCACGTGTCTAGCAATTCGTGCTATTCATATAGAAGTGGTGCCATCACTAGAAACAGATTCCTTTATAAATGCATTGCGACGATTCATCGCAAGACGTGGACAAGTGCTAGAAATACGATCTGATAATGGTACAAATTTTCATGGAGCAGAACGTGAGTTAAGACAAGCTATTGAAGATTGGAACCAATCTCAGATTAATAACATGCTTCTGCAGAAAGGAATCAAGTGGATATTCAATCCTCCAATTGGTTCACATCATGGAGGTAGATGGGAAAGACTAATTCGGTCTGTAAGGAAGGTTCTTAATGCCATCTTAAGAACACAAACCCTTGATGAAGATGGTCTCCATACCGTTCTATACGAAGCAGAAGCAATCGTTAATGGACGTCGCATTACTAAGGAATCAACTGATCCAAATGATTTGGAAGCACTGACACCTAACCATTTGTTGCTTTTAAAAACTGCACCATTATTACCACCTGGAATCTTTCAAAAGGAGGATATTTATTCTCGTCGACGATGGAGACAAGTACAGTACATGTCGGATTTGTTCTGGAAACGATGGACAAAGGAGTATTTACCTCAATTGCAAGAGCGACAGAAATGGTCCACTGCAACCCGCAACTTCATTCCAGGAGATATTGTGCTTTTGGTGATTGATTCGGCACCCCGGAATTCTTGGATAATTGGGAAAGTGATCCAAACTTTTCCAGACAAAAAAGGTTTTGTTCGTCAGGTGCAACTGAAGACTAAGACCAATTTTTTGATCAGACCAGTCACGAAAATCTGCCTTCTGCTGGAAACAGATACCTGAAACTTTCCTTGGAGAAGATTTCCTTTGTTTTTTGGACTGGTCATTGACTTTGTAACTCAGTCATATCAAAGTGTAATCACTCATTGACATTGATGCATCATGGACTTTACAAAGACAATAATTGATGTATAAAAGAAAGGAAGGTTGTATTTTGAGTCAAATGTCTGTGTCTCCTATGTGTATTTATTGGATGTAATTATTGTTAAGATTATAATAATTAGGGGCTGGAATATAGGAGCCATGTAAACATTCATGTGTGATGTCATATGACCATGGGAAAATTTGGGCGTGTCACTAATTAAGTGATAATTAAAGCACCTGTTAGGGGAGAGGAAGCCAGGAAGGAAAGGGGGGTGAGAGTGGGAACACATTTTTTTTTGTTGACCGTAGAAACATCAAGTACCTTGAATTGAAATGGTCTTCCAATAACGTCAAGAAGAATTGTATTGTACGATTTTGGTGAAGCAAAAATAAAACTCAAAAATTCAATGGTAACAGATGAATGACGCGTCACAAGTTATTCCGCACTCAGCTCCTGCAGCTTCGGAAAGGCGATTATGCTGCTACATCCACTAACGAACTTGAACAGTCAAAGTGAAGCGCGTCCCAATCAGGTGCATCAGTTTTTGCGGTCCCCCGGAAACAGTTCCGTTGTCGTCTGTGCAGTTTGCAGCGCGTTTCTGTGTTTGTTTGTGTTGCGAGTATATGCAGCGCGTTTCTGTGTTTGTTTGTGTTTCGAGTATTTGCAGGGCATGTGTCGTCAAACAAATGAAAATGCTTTCTGAATTTGCTTGTGTTTTTTTGTGTTAGCATGTGTTTTTGAAAATGAACTGGACAAACGCGCCTGCCGGGTACCGTCTGAAAGCCCCTTCAGGACGGGCTGAGGCTGGGTCGGTTGGCTTTGGGTGTCCCTGGTAATAAGACACGGGTACAAAAAGAGGGATTTAAATAAAGTCTCATAAATTGCCATGCCTTAAAAACGTAACGTTACAAATTATAATTTCCCATGACGATACAGCACTGGCCCGATCGGGCAACTGACAGTTCTCTCAACTGGCCCAAGGATCTCCCTTTCTGGAATCGGTCCATCTGGAAGTTCTTTATGTCTAGCCCTGAACTGTAATAATTCACTTTGTTCCTATTTTTCATTGTCAGTGAGTATTTTTTTAAAGTACAAATATAACAAATTACATACTAATAAACATATCATAATAAATATTAAACTTACTTTTTTGTCTGGTCACCTGGAAAATACTGACAATTCTGAGAAAAAAGGATAAAAACAGAACTGAATATGTTAAAAATAATTAATTACAGACAGTTTATGTAACGTGGGAAACCATTCAACACTAACAACAAGATGTAAAAAAATATACACATTCACTAAAAGTAATTGTTTGTCATTTAGCATTTATGTTACCCATTTAACGTTAGCCCCACAAGCTTCATAATTAATTTATATTCGTTAGCATCTCGGCTAAAACAAGCGTTGGTTACACTGTGTAAATAAACGGTTTACTTTAAACAGCCAAAAACGCCCACACAATTAGACGTGTCAGAGTATCAGTCTACATTTAGGCTATACACATAGTATATAGTAAGTATATCTGAGTTATTTATATATTTTGACTTTACTTACCTCCAATAGGACAGTCGAGAGGATGTTGCGATCCCTTATTTTGAATTCCCGCCTGTGGCGGCATGTCGGATCAGCGTATGACATCAAATCACAGTGAGAACTATAAGTGAACTCTGTATACATCTCTGTATGCTTTAGATATGCTATTCTAATACCATATGCTTTTGTCATAAGGTGATCGGTCTGTTCAGAGCTGGAAAAAGTCAATCACACATTCCAACGAAAGCGCCACATGCATTGATGCAAGTAGGCTACTTGCAGGGGAAAAAAACAACTTACTTTTCGCCTTTAGTATATTTTACTTAAATCAAGCAAGTAGCGGCAAGCGAAGCAATTACTTTACTACACCAGCGAGAGGCAGTAGAGAGCAGATCCTGCCTGTACGCAGAAAAGATTCCCAGCATGCTTTGAGCCATACTGCATCAGGAGAGTACATTAAAAAATATATATAGATATTTATATGTTTTTAGTAAAGTTAAAGACTTGATAGTTTTTAATGTTATCTTCATTTCGAAGAGTTTGACATATTTTTTCAGTTTTGTGGTTACCACTGTTTAGAAGATGTGATTAGGGTCTGAGAAGCTCATGTTTTTTTACCAATGAGCATAGTCTGTGCATACAGTTCTGAGATCAGTCTCCTCTTTCACATTTTGTGTTGCACAAATGAAGGTGATTTATGCATTTTTAGAATAATATTTAAGTGAACTGTAGTAAAATTGTATTTAGCTATACAGTATTCAAAATTTAGTATTGCAAACTTGTCCGGGTTTACAGTGCAATGAATCCAATGGAAATTCTTAAATTGGTAATAATAGTTATTATTATTATTGAGTACTCCACACTAAGTCAAGAGTACATCTGAACTATTTTTTTAGTTACTTGAACTCAACAATACCATTTCACTTTACTTAGTTTTTTTTACGGCAATCGGTTTGCATGCTTTTATTAAGTAAGATCAACTAATTAGATTTTACAGTGTATAGAAATAAATGTTTAGTCTCCAATTACTACAATATTGTATTACTACAATATCTTATATTTCTTAATATGTAAAACAATTAAAAGCTTACTGAATTTTTTTAGATAACATCGAGACTTTCCTAATCATTTGCATGATTTTAAAATGTGTAGCAGGTGCCAAAAACCAAACTTTGGACTATTCTTATTCTCATAAAACATCTTCTAACATCATCTAAAATTTTGGAGGGTTCCTCTAGATACTGAATTTGTAAAAGAGAGATTTTCCAGGAACCAGATTTCTTAACAAGAAGTTTTCAGATCTTACAAGAACCATTTTTTGCACTTTGAGGTCCAAGTGTAGGGAAAAGGTGAAAAAGTTTCATTTTTACAGTGTAAGGATATCAACCACTTATCCAGAACAGGAGAGTCTCCTCCTGTGTTTTGAGAGGTTGTTATCTTGGAATAAGTGGAATAAAAATGTTGCGACTGGCCAAAACAAAATCAAGCATTCCAACGAGCTGTGTAATAACTAATGTTGAAAGTTGATTTTATAAAGGTTTTGTTAAATGAGATTTATAAAGGTTTTGTTAAATGAGATAAGGCCGAAGAGGACACCTTTCCGTGAGAATCCTTATCTCAGCAGGAAGGGAAAGCCAAAAATGTACTGTCTTCTTAAAGAGGCATGAATCTGCTGGCTAAGCCACCGCCTTTCCGATAGTCATCTTATAGTCAGGATATTGTGCATCGCCCCCGATAAGAAATCTACCAGCTGCCTCTCCTCAGCCCTGGATTCCATCAGGCTATTTGCTTTTTATTCTGCTCCCACTGACTATACCTCCTTCTTTCGTTTTTGATCATCACCAAGTGGCATTACTAGGAAAACAGTCATTAGCTAGAAGCCACATCTGAGGCACAGCAGGTAGAGGATTGGTTTGCTTCTCCATTATTGCAGGTACCGAGGAACTTTTTTTGGACGTTTTGAAACATGATCGCATTTCACTGATGTATTTCTATGTAAGAAGAAAAATCATTTGTGTGTAAAGAGAGATGCAATGATTAGCTCTTGACACCTTGAAAGAGATGATAGAATAGATGATCAAACAATTGCTGGTGTAATAGATCTGTCCTGATGGAGCTGGACCATACAGAGCTAGTAGACTCATCTGGTCATTCTTGTAAGTCCCTCAGCCATAGGGGCCATTAGGAACAGAGCCGATAAGAGCAGTTGCGCAGTATGTTATTCCTCTCAGGTACAGTACACACATCACTATTGAATGTGCCAGAGCGCTCAGTGATATTTTCAGTAGGTCTATTTACCTGACAAAGACAACCACAGCAATCAATCATACAAGGTGGCTTATATAAATTTGTAAGATCTTATTCCTACATTTAGAATTGTCTGCATGAGATCATATTGTTACTACACAATGAACAAACATGAACAATTTTATTTGTATTAGCTAACATTTACAAGAATTTATGTACAATACAATGATATGCTGATTTGCATTGAATGTAATCTCTCTCTTCCTTTAAAAAATAATCACTGTTACTTTTGTTAATACTTGGGGCTAGGCTTCAGCTTTTAACTGTGCTACAGACATGAAGGACTGCCTGGCTTCAATATGACTTAGCACCCCGCCAAATCATGACTTTTCATCATATTCATCATTTTTGCAATGCACTATAAAAGCTAAAAATATAACATTTGTTTGGTTATTTTTTTGTTAAGCCTGAACCCTACAAACATCTACATATTTATTCATCTATTTCAACTGATCTTCTGAGTTTTATTGAATTTTAACATGAAGTTCTTTTATGCCTGTGCTTTTTCCTTGGGCTTTTTCAAATGTCAGTCTCTGTTTTGTAGACACATATCTGATTGCTAGTGATATGGGTCCTGATCTCATCCCAGTCCTTTGATGAGTCCAGCAGCTGATAAGCTTTTTACATGATATTGTTGTCCTTTGATGAAAGGAAGGTAAACTGTGACGCTGTTATAAAATCCCACATGCTTAATTGTAAGCATACAATGCGTCATTTGTGTCAGATTGTTTATTCATTTCATTTCATTAAGGTTAATATTTAAAGAATACATTTTATTATCAGATTATCAAATTATTTGCTTTCATAAACATTTATGATTTTCTGACTTTGTCCTATAATTGTAAACTTCTGTGATGTCAAAATATTATTTGTAAAGGAATTGCATCCAGGGGGGCACGGTGGCTTAGTGGTTAGCACGTTCGCCTCACACCTCCAGGGTTGGGGGTTCGATTCCCGCTTCCGACTTGTGTGTGTGGAGTTTGCATGTTCTCCCCGTGCCTCGGGGGTTTCCTCCGGGTACTCCGGTTTCCTCCCCTGGTCCAAAGACATGCATGGTAGGTTGATTGGCATCTCTGGAAAAAATTGTCCGTAGGGTGTGAGTGCGTGAGTGAGTGTGTGTGCCCTGCGATGGGTTGGCACTCCATCCAGGGTGTATCCTGCCTTGATGCCCGATGACTCCTGAGATAGGCACAGGCTCCCCGTGACCCGAGGTAGTTCGGATAAGCAGTAAAAAAGGGATGGAATGGAATGGATTGCATCCAGGATAATGCATTTAAGAGAACGTGCAAGAACAAACACATTCTGTACAGTACAATCTGTACTTTTATTTAAAAAATAAATAAATTACTACACCAGGTTCCATTGTCCTGATAATTATATTAATAGTAATATGATTATATAAATTTAAATGCGATTGAAAAATCCCTGTCATTTTATAAAGGAGAAACTACCCTTTAGTTACCTCCAGTGTGTACCCCTGCCTTAAGGCTGCACTGCTGTTTGGAGTGCAAGGGTAATGAGGGGGAACAAAGAACAACAAGCAGGAGCTACCCAATGTAAACATACAGGGGAAAGTATTTAGTGCAAACTATGAGCCCAACAGCGCTGACTTGCCAACGGCCCCTAATTCTGCCCATTGTAATCTGAGCGTACTATAAACACTCACTCATAATCGATGGAGAGTGTAAAACTCAATACGAACAGGCACACCTGGCTGTCAGGTGCAGCATGATCAGGTGTGTTTAGGGGAGACAAGGGTCAGCGGGGCTGTTTGATTTATGGGGTGATGAAAGTTGAAATATTTTTTCCTTGTACATGATCGAGGATGTTAATCTGCTCATCAATGTTGTGATGGGTATATGAGTGCAACAGTTTATCCATTTTTTCTCTGCTGAATGTAAGTACAGAAAAGAATGAGAAAAAGTATATATTTCAACTGGCCGACTTTTTAGTAAAATGTATCTATGATCTGTAAATCAAATCAGGTCAGGTAAGTGGAATTTCATTCCCTTAAGAAACTCATTACCCTCTCAAGGTTTTTTTTTACCTCTTAAAGGTATTTTCACATTTGTTAAGTGATCTAAATGAATTGTTCTATGAATGGCCATCAGCAGAGGTATCCTGAAATTTAAGGTCAAATGTTTACATGTATCAGAGAGTATATATGAATATGTATTTTCCTGTTTAGTTCGACAGAGTGACCACACGTCTTTGAGTTTTACTGTCAAATGGTTACAGTGCATAAACAGAATAGACCTCTTGACAATTACTGAAGCTTCTTTCATTCAGAATTATATGCCACTGTTCACAAATGTCAAATACTATTTGATCTTATTTTGTTTCATTGCCACAAAGGTCAAGTAAACCAACACTTAACAATAGTTTACATTTTAAGACAGTAATTCTTGAGATTTCCTTCCCTTAACAGTTTCAACACCACTAAAAATAAATAATGTGAAGGATTGTCTGTGAACGATGAACTTCTCTTCACTTTTTCTGAAATATAAATTAACTACATAAAAAATAATGATCTGAAAGCCTACTTACACAGTCATTGAAGTGTCATATTCAAAAAAATCACAATTACCTTTATTACTTTGTTAATGCATGATTAGAGTATATGATAAAACGTTTTTCACAAAATGAAAGCTTCCATTAATATCATATAAATGATGTCCTCTTAAAAGAACTCTAGTATCACAATTACAGAGGTCTCAAAAATGAATTCCGTGATGATTATAAGATGTTGCAAACCTTAGTTTCTTTGTTCTGTTGAACACAAGGAAAGGTAGGGAAAAACTGTTTGCTTTCCTAAATTCTTCAAACAGAACAAAAGAAAAACGATACAATAATTGTCCCAATGGTAGTCATTCATGTCCCATAAAAGTCAGTTGCTAACATTTTTACAAATATCTTTCTTTTTGTTCAACAAAACAAAACACAAAGACGTTTACACAGGTTTGGTACCACTTGAGTAAATGATGACAGAAGTTACATTTTTGGGTTGATGGTCCTTTCAGAGCATTGAGTTAATTTTTTTCTGGGCTACAGCAAGGTTAAAATCTAACATGTTTCCAAACTTTTGATAGCAATTGACTTCATCACATGAATAATAAGAGGATCATATGTCCCCTGTGTGGTAAAATGACACACAGCTCACAACTGTGTTTACACAACAAATGTAGACAACTTGAAGCTTGAAGATACTGACATTCAGATGGAAAAGCAAAGCGCTGTTACTGCACCACTATCTGAAAGTCATCTAGGTCGTCCAATTGTTAAGTCGTCCTGATTGCTCCTCTCTTATGGTTAAGGTTTATCCATTCTGAAATCTACAATAAATAAATACATTTAAAAACATGTTCTATTTAGTGTATGGTTTATCTAGTGGTAGTAAATGAAATATAAATATTTTTACATTTACTTTGTAGTACTTAAAACCCAAGTTTTATAGAGTTTAATGTTACTTAAATGTGCAGAACAGAATAAAAACTTGATTTTGAAAAAAAAAAATTAAGTATTGAAGACTTCCTGAAGTTTGTGAGGAAAATGTTATCATGGGGTCACTTTGTGTGTGTAGCTCTAGGACTGAATGTGGAAATGGAGGTGGCAGAGTAAAGAATGCCCCTATGAAACGTAACCCAGACATCTGCAGGATACCTCCCTTCTTGTTGTGTGATGCTTAATGAATTCCAATGCGCACAAAATCATGTTGAACTTCTCCATGACTGATGGATTACTCTTGCATTAAATCAAAACAGATTAAAGCATGAGCTTTTTTTTCTCTGTGTGAAACTGCTATCTGTGACCCAGATTTGCCAGGTTATGTGAAGCCTAAGAGGCGCCAAGTGAAAAAACGGATCTTTCAAGTAAAAAATAGCTTACAGTCACAGTTCATTACAGTTTTCTCAAGTATGTTATTTATACAGTATATTTTCCCAACCTGTTTCATGTTCGGTATACGTTGTTTAAGATCTCAGTATTTTAATATAATCTAAATAATCTCTTTTGTGTCAGGTTTTATTCCATCTTAAACTTAAAAAAGTCAACTAACAAAAATAAATAACAAGGGCATGATAACACAAAAAAGCACTGTTGTCTTAACTGGAACCAAACATTCAAAATAAAAAAACCTATAGTAACTGCTACTATTAGGGTGTGTTTTGTTTAGAGTAAGCCCAAAGCCTTTCAAAGCCTTTCCGATTTCATGTGCAAAAACATAAACCATGGCCATGTTGACAAAGCTAGTTCACTAGCTATCCGACCTGACCTTCATAGGCCTGTATCAAACAACATGGCCCAATTCATCTAATTTTGGTATAAACACTCAGCACTTCCACTGCGGGACATTACTGTGACCTCAGTGACTCTTAAGAGGGTTTGTCTTTCCTTTTGGGCGCTTCAATCTGAGCATCTGTGCTCCCTCTGAATCCAGCTTTTATAAGCAACAATAGAGACACTTAAAGCACTACAGTAGGACTGACAAAATGCACTGTGCATGAAGCTGGATGATCATCACAAAATCTTGGTTTCAAAGATTTCAAATCACATTTTTTTTTAAATACTTGCATCAACATTTTTTTTAGGTCTGACATGCTTAAAAGCATTATTTTCAAAACTTAAACGCATTTTAAAACATTACAAAAACGTCTCATTAAATCTCATTAATGTAAATGCCATGATGTTTAGAAGCCATGATGCCTAAACGATTTTTATCCATACTTAGACTTTAACGAAGTGTATTTTTGTAAAACTGTGTGCAAATTTTGAGCATATTTACACATTCAAATTAAGTAGGCCTAAAAAATTTTTTACAGTTACAAAGTTACACAGGGTCAATCAGTGCCTTCAGGCTTTTTCTTACATTGCAAGATCATCTGTGAATATTTGAAGAATTGTTTATGTGTTTTCATGGATATATTGCACAAAGAGTGTTTTGGCGGCATGAAAGTAAATTTCTTTATCATATGTTTTATTCAATCAAAATCACTGTCTTGTTGTCTAACCATATTGAAACACGTCACCCACTCCTAGCAACTGTTGAAAAGGCTTCGAAAAAATGTTTACACAGCGGGGCTAGTAAAACAGTGAGAGTAAAACAATGTAAATTCCATTAATTGAAATCTTACTGAAATTATACTATTTGCGAGAGTAGCCTAATTGTCATTTTTTGTTAAAATTGTGCAGAATTTTCTCATACATCTGTCCATATTGATAGCTAATTGAAGGATGTTTAAATGAGTGTTCATTTGTAGCAAAGAAGTTGCTTTTGTAAAAATATTTTTGTTATCAAAACGCGTTACGTTGTGCGGTACACCACTCAAAATCAAGCTAAATGTGAAGATCTCTCTCTCACTTTCTCTCTATAAACTTCAATTATTTTTTCAGAATATTTAAATTTTCACTCTTTTTCAATTGTTACAACATAGCCTAACATTAATTCAGACGGCTGGACACATTACAGTAAAATTCCAGAAAATGCAATTAAATTCAAACAAATCATATTTTTCTGTGCAAGGTAGAGAAAACAATTAACTTTTGATCACTTTTGTGTCAATAAATTATATGTTTATATTTTAAATCACTGCCAAGATGTTTCAGTAGTTTCGTAAAAATAACCCATCCGCATTTTTCAGTTTAAATAAAATGCTGAATCTCAAACAACACTTATGTCAGGTAATTTGTTAAATCGTCTAATTTTTTTGCTTGATCAGCAAACAGTAGCCTTATAGCAAATGTGATGGAATTGTGATAGGATAAATAATAGTAAGAGTGAAGTCGCAATACGCTAATATCGGTCGTTGTCCAGATTGAACAGATCACTGCGTTTCAAATTAGATTAATCCACCTGTAAATGGCACTTCACAGTGAGGACAATCGGTTGCCATATAGGCTATTAAAGGGCCTTTTAAACTGAACTTCTCAACATGGAATGAAGGATTTTGAAGGGAAAAACGTTCTATTAACTTAAAAAAATGAAATGTCACAATTTGGTAGTAAGAAACAACAATTGTAAATTGTTAAAATCAAAAATTGTAAAGCATTTTCCATTCCATTCCATTTTCTACCGCTTATCCGAACTACCTCGGGTCACGGGGAGCCTGTGCCTATCTCAGGAGTCGTAAAGCATTTTAACAATCATAATATAATGTCAAAAAAAAAACTGAAATGCACTGCTAGATAATTATTAGGCCTAGTTAACATCCACCACCATGAATTGAGGAAAACAAATTGTAGCTAGACTTTCAAAATGTCAATGTGTTTTGGAATAATATTTTGTTGTCCGGACTCCATCTTGTCTGTTGGTGTATTTTGCACTATTTCGCCATCTTTTGGATTTGGTTTGTATTGCATTAAATAATAATAATTTTGGACCAAAATCCACATAGATGGTCATGTCAGAATGAAACACAGGGTTTGAGTGAATGAGCCAATATCACCATCTGTCGGTGAAACTGTTGGAAGAAGCTTGCATGCTGTTTATTCATTGTATTGCATGAGGTGAAAAGAGACAGTAAACTAGGCCGAAAATTTGCTGTTCCTAATTCAATGTAGCTATGCCTATAGGAACCGGAACACTAAATAGACTAATTGGCTATTCTGATTTATTTCTGAAAAATATAAATGTAAATAGGAATAACACAATTTCGATGCACTGGCCATCTGCTTTGAGGGTGTATCCTGACCTGCATTTTAAATGAGATGTAGAGTAGACTGCCCTCCCGTGACCATGCAAAGGTGGGTTTGGAGAATGGATGGACAGAAGCGTGATATTTTTCGTGACCGTTGGGTTTTATCGTGGGCTCTGCAGAGCAAAAATAATAAAAAAAACAATCGAAAATATATGTACGTATAAGGGCAAAAGGCCTTTAATTTATTAGTAACATAAACAGTAAAACAAACAAACAAAATCTCATACACATATTTATTTGAATTCATATGAATATTTTCGCAGTGTGTAAAACATACAGTATATGCTTCAACTACATATATCATTTAACGACACAAATGAAGCTGTTGTGGAAAAACTAACAACAGGCACAGCAGAAATACTTCTCCTATCCGCCACGCTGCCCGCCCATCTCTGGAACTCGGGTATCAAAATGTTATATGGTAATTGTTTTCATCCGTACATCCTACTGTATAGTTTTACTAGTCAGCCTGCTGACTATTATCCTGCAATATTGGTGGAACACATGCTATTTTTACAGTGTTTAAAATAGACAGTATGTTCAAATGGTTATTCATATTTGTAAATATGTACTAAATTAACGACAAGACAAGACAACTCAACTCAACTCAATGAAGATGTTTGCGGAAATACTAATAAATCATATCTGTCACAGCAGAATCCTTCTCCCATCCGCCATCTTGATTGTGTAAGGCCCGTCCATATGGGGTACTCGGGTATACAAATTATTTCCCAATTTACCATAGGGCGTTCATGTGCATTTTTTCCCCTCGGAAAATCATATTGCCGATAATTCCGAGAGCACGTGAAGGCAACATAATACAAGCCATTTAAAATAAATCATCTTTTTAGACCACACGCCAATTTCCACGGAATAAACGGCCATTAAACAAGAAGAAAAAGACCACAAGCCCCATTAGCCTTTGCGCACCCACGTGACTTCTAACTTCCGCCTGACTGTGTGTGTTGTTCCCTGTCGCGAGTGTCGGTTGCCTGGGTGAGGATGGATCACACCTCTTTAACAGAGAGATAAACTCACGTTATATCTCTCTAAAACACACCATCATATCTACACACACATACAACGGCGATCAGGGAGGAGTGCCATCACTGCGGGTGAGCTTCACGAGAAAAAAACAGTCAACCTAGTATACAGATAAGTTACAAACACTGTAGATCAACGATGAGCAATAGTGCTCAATAATTTCAGTAAAATAGCTTGAAATGTGTCTTTATTTTTGTCTGTTATATTTAATATGTTTTCTTTTGGTAGAGCATTTGCTTTCTAAAGTAAGCGACGCTAATCGTTAACAAAGTACCCATGTAAATGTTTAAATGGGATTTATCGGGACGATATTATGTTGTCGTTTTCCATTTGTTTTGCAAGTCTAACGTTAAATGTTGATTTACATGTGTTCAGGCTATTAAGTGACCTGGAAAAACATCTTAACTCCATTAGTCATCTGTAGATCCACTAATTCCACCTAAATCGGATTGCTGGTAGAGAACTACGTTAGCTTTGTGCCATGCATTTAATGTTTGGCGTAATTTATTTTTAATACATTGAAATTTTAAGATAGATGTAAGGTGTGTGTTTACTCTCTGTGTGTGTATGCAGTTGCATTGGTATATTTGGAAGGATGAATTGATCTGATTATGACATGTTTACTTTCATTGCATTTAAAGATGTTTTGCCTGACTCTCGGTCTATCTCTTTTCCATGTGAAGATCATGATCTTATATTTTGTATAAGCTCACAATATTTTAAATATATAAACATGCAAAGTAAACCATACCTCTTTAACATTGTTTTTATACCTGTCATGTTATTGAAACTTTGAGGAGAAAAGGTGTTTGATTCTTGTGTATCATATATATTCTATTTACATCTTAAATGTAAAGCGTTTTTAAAAACAAAAAAGTAAGACAATCGGAGGCCTCATTTGTGAAATGACTGGTCAGTTTTATGTATTGATGAGTAAACATTTATCATTGCTGCTGATCAAACAGACACATGTGCAGAAAGCCTGGATCTTTAAATCCCATTGGCTGATGAAGAGCAGAACAGCACTATTCCCTAAAGTGTCCGTGATGCAAGATCCTATCGAGATCTCCAGTTTGTGTGATTGTGAAGGCTGGCTGAATCATTCTCCCATAAGATTATGGTCGAAAAATAAACCTTTAAAATGATTCATTAGCATTTTATCAACAGAAGTATTAACAGGTAACAGAGGTGCAGGGAGTACAAAAATCTGATGAAAGAACATCTTTAAAGGGATTATATTTAATTTTCCAGTCAAAGATTATACATTTTCACATGAATCATTTACTTAGCAGATCTTGTTATGAACATATAAACTGTGGCCTTATGCATAATGTTTTGAAGTTTATTTTACTGTTGAGGAAGGAAAACAGTGTCTCTCAAGTGATATTGTTTGTCTTATTTAAGTGCCAACAGTGGGATGGAGAGGAGGTCACTGCTAGACTTCTCATAAGATCATTTACCGAACAGGAATGAGAGAGTGAGGGATCTGAGAGAGAATAGCATCTGTCAGTACCGTGTTTCTCTGAGGATGAACCGCTACACAACCCTAAAGCAGCTGGGCGATGGGACCTACGGCAGTGTCCTGATGGGCAAAAGCAATGAGTCTGGAGAACTAGTGGCAATAAAAAGGTGCGTCAACCCAAACTGACACAGGTGTCATAAACACTAGTGATGACCTGAAAAGGTCCTTTCAAAGGGTTTTCATTGACATTTATCTCATAAAGGATGTAATTCGTGACATCTATCGATTTTTTTTTTTGTTGGTATTTTAAGACCCAGTGAAATCAAACGTGTGCGCTCGGAAAAATATAGAAATTTCATCATCATTCTACATTTCAGCCCCCTCATTTCTAAAGTTTCTAAATGAAAGCCGCTAAAGCGACGCCTCAATTAGTCATTCTTTTATTGTGTCCAAAATGATGAATGACACATAGGGCACTAGAGCGGTTGTATACGCGTGTGGTCCGGGTAAGAGAAACGGCTGCACAGGGTGGGTCATATGAGCTGATCATACAAGCAAATATGCTGAGAAAACAAAACATATCTAACCTGTTTTAAGTCTACACAGAATGTTAAATGTTAAAGTCCCCGTAAACCGGAAGTTGCAATCCTTTATTCTTCTTTATTTTGATGCATTTCCGAGGGAAATTGAATTTCGAATGAGAAAAATAGTAAAATTTGACATTCTCATTGTTTATTTCTGGGTTCTTACGGGTGAAGCTGCAGAGTTGGGATCATTTAAATTTTATTGATACTGATTCTGCTTGTCGATTCCAATTATTATCGGTTCCCAGTTTCGATTCCAAAGTTTTGAAAATGAAGTAAAACATACCATACATTAACATATCTGGTAATTTAGCCTGCCTATTGACTGGTTGTTTATTAATGTATTTAGGACCACTGTTTTGTCTACAAACATAACTAGATAAACTAGATATAGTTTAACTACAAATGTCATGGTTAAAATGTAGTTACTATATTAAAAACTATGATTTATTTGTGGTTACTGTGCTTTAGTTTTTGCCAGAGGGGAACTGGAATCCCCTGGTTGGGCCTGGGTTCCCCTGAGGTTTTTTTTCTCGATGGGAGTTTTGGGTTCCTCACCACCGTTTGCATATTGTTTTGCACTATCTGCCTGGCCGGGGGGGCTGCTTTCGAATTCATACTTGTATTCAATGTGTCTCATGTACAGCTGCTTTGTAACAATGAAAATTGTAAAAAGCGCTATATAAATAAAGTTGAGTTGAGAGTTGAGTATAGTAAAAATATGGTAAATTTGCATAAGGCCTTTTATTTAGATATCAGCAAATAAAGAGTTAACACATGCACATTTCTGAAAATGTGCTCACAGGAATTGGTAGGAGTAATTTAAATACAATGTTTATATCAAGTATCTGATTCCTAAACTTTCGATTACGATTCCAGAAATGGAACTGAATTTCGATTCCTAACCCCCAGTGCTCCTGTTTATAGTATCCTTTTAAGGTTTCATACTCCCTTTCACCCCACCATTACATCTTGTCTAAAGTACTTCCACCTAGGATTACTACTGAGTATAATAGGTGGTTAAGATGTCTGTTACAATTTCCCAGATCAAGGCATCTTAGAAGGGTGTTACATAAACAATTATATTGTATGAAGCGACATGTAAATAAAAGGGACCTGACTTAATGCGTTGCTATCTTTGTATACTGCCTAAGAAGGACTAAGGTCCAAACTAAGCCTTAAATGTTAAAACATGATTTTTTTCACTACAAAATATTTCATTGCACATAAGTGAAATAGGTTGGAAGAAACTTCAACCTAATGATGCCTTTGAAGAGTGTAAACTTGATGTCTTTAAGCTGGTTACAACTGACCACACCTCCTCCACAGAATGCCTGCTCCTTAAGTAGCCCAGACTCTTTAGTTTAGAGAAACGTGTTCATGGTTTACACTCCTTAAGTACCTGAAATGAATCGGCCTCTACACTTACTACAGTATCTTTAACCCTGACCTCGACACAAACAAACTATAAGAGCGTTATTCTCGGATGTACATTACTGCTTTCTGTTTTCTTTTTCTGTTTTCTTACAGCAGGTATGATTAGGCAGACTTTCCTTCTTGATTCACCCGAGAAAAGGTTCACCAAACGCACACGCTTTTAGAGTGTTAGCGGGTGATGTGAATTATAAATGCGTCTCTGAGATGTTGTGACCATGCAGGAACAAGTGGTTACTATGCAAATCGATACTCGGGTGGCGGCGAAAGTAGCCAAGCCTGTGTCTCAGTATCAGCTACTTTCTCTCTTACATAATTAGTTATGAAAATGCCAAAACAGAGACTTATGGCTGTCAAATGATTAATCGGATCCAGAATAAGTTTGGGTTTACATATAATATGTCTGTGTACTATGCATATTTATTTTGTAATTGGGTCATTCCGTGAAATGGGTTTGAGGTTCAGGGAATTTTGGGTAAAGGGATGTTGTGGCCCGAGCACTGATGGTGTGAGGAATTCATCTATTTATCATCCTCAAATTTGATCTCATTTCTGAGAGCCTAAACATGCTTGTGTCAGAAGTGGTGAAAATGTACGTATGGTATGGATTTCAGAATAATGTGTGGCAACATGGCTCTGTAGCGCAATGTATAAAAAAACATTAATGAAATTCTCATTCGGCGAATAATTAAACAATCCAGGTGAGGCAAATTGTAGTTTTTTAAATAGTCACACGAGCACACACACGCACGCACGCACGCACACACACACACAGTCAGTGTCACATTAAAGTTATATTAATAATACTAAAACTTTAAATTCTAAAGCTGATGTCAGCAGCCTCCCCCAATATGGCAAACGGTGCGAAAACAGTATGCAAATGGTGGCGTGGAACCCAAAACTCCAATGGAGAAAAAAACATGCATACAGTGTCCTACCACACTGCCCTAAATGGAAAGACACATAGTTATAAAACTGCATGTTTAGACTCATGGAGCTCCAGAAGCAATTCAAGCATTCACAGGGTGAATGCGACACTGTTTTTGTCGAGAGGGGCTGAGGCGGTGCAAAATTATGGAAGCATATGTGGTGCAAAATTCAATTTGCAATGTATTGAATTAGAAACCAAGGTTAATTTTCGTAAGGGCAGATCTCCACTTTGGCAATGTTTATGTGTATTTGTGCATAATCTCTCCCCTTACACTTTCTCCAGCACGAAAGAAGCAGAGTACAGAGGTGTATTTCACGTGGATGTATCGCGTTTGTGATTGTACTGTACAGTTACTGAACAGTGGTCTCACAAAACGACCATTTCTGAACAATTGTATGAAGATATTGTGACAAAAAACACAATAATCAAAATACTGAATGTGTTCATGATGAAAACGCTTATGAGAAAGTCAACTGATTATGAGACATTCAACAGGCGAGCTCACCGCTTGATAAGGCAGAAATTCTAGAAATGAAGCTACTAGTTCTATCGTCTACAGAGACGTACTAATCTTAAAAAAAACACCCAAGTAATTTTTTTTTGTGCTCCAATTCGTGTGCATGCAATTTAATGTTTTTTTCAGCTTTGCAACCGCACATCCATGCTTGTAACTAGCGATGCTGGCTCCGCCTTTACGTAATGACGCTGTACCGGGGTGGGGGCGTGGTCAGCTCGAAATGCATTTTCAAGTCCACATTGAATTTTGCACCACTCTACACACTGCGCTGTGTGTAAATGAAAATGCAATCTCAAATGTTCAACCTGTTAATGTTAATGCATTAAGGGAAAATGACATTAGAATTTTCTTTTTGCTACAGTTTTGCTTGACTATCTTAAATATGTATAATCAATCCGGGAATGCATTTTCATTTTAATTTTGCATCTTTAAGAGCGTTAAAAATATCAATTTAAATAACTTATCAAAACTAGTGTAGGAACTGACAAATGTAATTTATATAATTGAATTTTAATTTTAATTTTGCACCTAATGTTGCACATACGTTATTTGAAATGTATATTTAGATACTCAATTGCATTGTCAATTTACATATTGCATTGCCATTTTGCATATTACATTGCAAATTGAATTTGCACCACATATGCTTCCATACAAAATTAGGCGTAGGCGGCTGCCTCCAAATTCTCTATGCAGGAAAACCATGAGGTGGTGCCATCCTGATCTTTTACACACACACACACACGCACGCAGGCCTACCATAACTTTAAGTGGATTAACTAAGTGACTTTGAGTTTGACATAAAAATTCTCACTCAACTCAACTCAACTTTATTTATTTAGCGCTTTTTACAATTTTCATTGTTACAAAGCAGCTGTACATGAGACACATTGAATACAAGAAAAACAACTAAATGCATATACCTGTAAAAACAAGAAAAAGGTGAAAACAACAAAAGACAGACATACAAATGCTCCACACACACAATATGCATACATACTTACACACATTGACATAGACGCACACACGCAAACACACTCGCACACATGCACAGTGAAAGCACAAATAGGAGAGAGAAACACAGGTCAAATATTAAACGGACTATAAATTATTTTACGCAATATTAATTATGTCTAACTTCTAAATTCTAAAAATGACAAATAAAAAGTTTTAAAAAACATTACTTTTATTCAACCAAATAGAAATGGGTTTTTTTTATCAAATAAAGCTTTTTTGTGATTTTTCAACTAACTTTTCAGCCCACAATAGCAAACTGAATCAACCAGTCTTTCTAAATGAGCAAAGCTCATTCACATCTTGCATTCTCTGTGGTTCACTTTGAATGATTCAATGATACCTTTTATACGCTAGTGACTGTAAAGTTCAATATTTTAAATGAATCTGTTCAACGCGCTGTGTACAGTATACGCTGATTCAACGATCCAAGACATCAAAATGATGTACGTCATGTTAATTTGAGAAAATTAAGAAATGAAACGTACTTTGATGCAAAACAAACAGCCGTGGAACATAGGCTGGCTCTTCTTCTGCCTCAGTGTGTTGATAACGAAACAGCACCTCCATTGTGGCGTAATGTCGCAACTGCAGTTACAAATGACAGTTTATTAAATGCGCGCAGCATTTCTTGTGAAGACTCCCTACATAAATTTGGCGAGAGCCTGAGGCGGCACGACATTTGACGTAGGGGCCTCCAATTTCTCTATGCTGGAAAAACCCTGATTCAGCATTTATCGGGCCCTCCCATCCTTTGTGCATGTTGGGGATGGTGGTGTGAAATTTGAAAAGAAGTTCTTCCTGTTTCATGGGGAAAAATCTAACTTTATTATGCTCCCATGGATACACCGCTGAGCAAACACTCAAAAGTGTCACAATTACACATGGCAAAAACCTTTAGATTAGACTAGATTAGAAGTTGTAGAGTGGCAAAAATGGCAAAATAAAAAATTGTAGAATTCCTGTTGGGTTAAGGATATTACTGTAAGACACTTTTTGTTGTTGTTGGTAATGCACAAAAATCTGAAAAGACATTAAGGAACCTTTAAGAGTTCTGGAGTTACAGGCATGCAAATTTTGTAAAAAGAACACGAAAATGCCTTTTCCTCATTTTATAACTGTCACCATTGGCAGGGCTGCAGGATTTTATCTCAGGGTACGCACAGAATTCCAACACCCAATATAAAGCTCTCATACATGCAAATACCAAATACTCAAGAAATGCCACAAAATTTTAAGCACCTCCTCGCTGTTCATTTTAATCTCAGGTTTAATGTTCATTAGTGCAAGTCCATTAAGCCTGGTGTCTTTCATCCTGTTGCGCCATGCACACACTGCAGTTTCGTAAGTGACAATCGCATTAAAATACAGGAGTGAATTTACTAAATTATCATTCCATGTATGTACGGACAGGTATTGTCACTCCTGCATTTACTTTCATTTAAAGTAAACTACCGCTGACAGGTGTGCTTTGTTTTATTTATGGAAGGCTGTATCATGGAGCGCTCCTTTGAAGTCTTGCCATCTATTTTATTTTTAGGCGCTTTTTATGTTTGATAGTTGGTCTCGGCTCATAAAGCTTGCCACTTTATTTGAAAAAAAATGCTCAGTTACAGATATTTGAGTTTTATTGACTTATAAAATATAACCTATTTGGATTTTTTAGGTTTATTTTCGGGTAGTCTTTGTTGGTTGTTTTTTATCTATGAAGTACTGGCAACATGTTACTTTAAAAGATTGTGGGAACAGCTTACCATACACACACTTGATTTTACAACACCCATACACTATTTATTTTATTTACTCTCATTCTCTCTTGCTTTCTCAATATGTCATGAGTAAACACAGATTAATAATTTTAAATAAATCATATCAACATATCTGTAACACATCTCAATTAAAAGGAAGGAAGGAGGCGGGAACCGGCAAACATTCAAAACATTTAATAAAGTAATATAACATCCGGCGGCCCCTCACGGACGACCGCCGGCGAACAAAACATGAATATAAATATAAATACAAACATAACATAAGTTCGGGCCCGGTCCTCTCTCTTCGACGGTCCGGTCGCTCGTTCCTTTTATATGCTCCCATCTCCTACGTGATTCGAGGCCGGTGTGCCCACACCTGGCGCTAATTCACAATTACTCACCGGACTCGAACCACGGTCTCGCCCCGCCTACTCTACTACAATATCATTGTTTTATCTGTTTCCCATATTTATTTATTTGTTGCGGCCAGCCACACTATCAACACTGGCCGCCATAAATAGATTTTTCATGATTCCTCTTTAAACTTTTATTTTACAATTTAAAACAGCTTAATTCATTGTAGATTTGCGAGTGCTCAGCGGCTCTCTCTCATGTTGCTTGCGGCACCTTGACAGCTCCTCTCTCACAGTGAACTAACTAAGATGTGGTGGTGCTTTCAATATGCGTTCCTCCGTTTACTTGCCTTTCCTGGTAAACATCAACATTCATAGATGTCATTGACAGAGAAGACGGATGATCCAGTTTATGACTTATTGAAAGGTTAGCAGAGTTTCTCACACACCCCTTCTATATTTGCTTGGTGTGATTCTGTGTGCGAGCTCTTGCCCTCCCTACGGTGCAGTGTGTGAACGCGATTGTGTTTAGTAGTTGCAACTCTGTATAACAGCATTATTTATTTAGAGTAGGCGTAGGATTGCGGCGCGTGAACATCGCGAGGCTCAGCGTCTCTCCAGTTTTAGCAATTATATAGTGTTTTTCTTGCTCATCTCGGGCCTGTTCGTTCAGAACAGTTGTGCATTCACATCGTACACCCGGCATGAGCTTTTGGATATCGGTTTGCGCATTCCCGGAAGTTATATCCGCAACATTCAACTCGTTCCTGAGATCGGCAAAACACCCGATGCTACGCATCCCACACAGCCGGGCGGAAGTGCTCGCCGGCGGCGCCGAGATCGTAAACAAAGGCAGGAGAAGCGCGGCAGAATGGAATCCGCTAAAACAAGAGGAGGTGGATTGTGCATTTATGTAAATAAAGCTTGGTGCACAAACTCTGTTATTGTCGGGAGACACTGCTAGGCTAACCTTGAGTTTCTCATGGTTAAATGTAGACCGTTTTATCTGCCACGGGAATTCACTTCCACCATTATAACGGCAGCTTATATTCCACCGGATGCTGATGCCAAGCTTGCTATGAAAGAACTTCATGCAGGCATCAGTAAACAACACACTGCTCACCCGGACGCTGCATTTATTGTTGCGGGAGATTTTAATCACTCTAACTTAAAGTCAGTGCTCCCTAAATTTCACCAGCATGTTTCCTGCCACACAAGAGGAAACAAAACTTTGGATCATGTGTATACAAACATGGCTGAAGCTTACACCGCGCCCCCCCTCCCCCACCTGGGTCAATCTGATCACCTTTCTTTGTTCCTCACCCCCAAGTATTCACCTCTCATTAATTGTGTGAAGCCATCAGTGAAGACCATCAAGGTGTGGCCTGCGGGGGCAGATTTAACACTCCAGGAAAGGTTTCTACACACAGACTGGAGTATGTTTGCTTCTCAGGCCACCAGTGGCTCTCACACGGACATAGACACCTACACCTCCTCTGTATTGGACTACATCAATACCACCATTGATAGTGTCACAGCTCAAAAGCAGATCACCATATACCCGAATCAGAAGCCATGGATGAACAAGGAAGTGTGCCTCCTGTTGAAAGCACGCAACACCGCCTTCAGATCAGGTGATGCACTGGCCTATAGTACTTCCAGGGCTAATCTGAAGAGGGGCATCAAATAGGCCTAGCACTGCTACAAGTTGAAGTTAGAGGAGCATTTTACCAATTCTGACCCTCGACGCATGTGGCAGGGCATCCAGGCCATTAGTGACTACAAACCCAACCACTCCATCCCCATAGCCACAGATGCTGCCTTTCTGAACGAGCTTAATGACTTTTATGCACGCTTTGAGAGAGACAATAAGGAACCCGCCACCAGGCTCACACCTTCTATTGACCACCCAATCATCACACTAAACTCCACAGATGTTTACACTGCACTAAGCCGGATAAACGCACGCAAGGCTGCTGGTCCTGATGGCATCCCTGGTCGCGTACTCAGGGCATGTGCGGAGCAGCTCGCTGGGGTCTTCACGGATATCTTCAACCTGTCCCTCGCCCAAGCAGTGGTTCCAGCATGTTTCAAATCCACCTCCATTGTGCCCATTCCAAAACATTCCAGCCCGACATGCCTGAATGACTACCGCCCTGTAGCACTCACACCCATTGTTATGAAGTGCTTTGAGCGGCTGGTCCTGTCACAACTAAAAGACTCTTTACCATCCACACTGGACCCATACCAATTTGCCTACCGTAGCAACAGGAGCACAGATGATGCGGTGTCCATGGCGCTGCACTCGGTGCTCACACATCTGGATAATAAGGACACTTATGCACGCATGCTGTTTGTAGACTTCAGCTCTGCATTCAATACCGTCATCCCTTCCAAGCTAATCATCAAACTTGGAAACCTAGGCATTAACAATTCAACCTGCAACTGGATTATGGACTTCCTGACGAACAGGCCTCAGCTTGTTAGGTTAGGCCACATCTGCTCCAACACCATCACCCTCAACACTTGTGTACCACAGGGCTGCGTACTGAGCCCCTTTATCTACTCCCTTTCCACACTCGACTGCAGACCTGTGAATGGACCTAACTCCTTCATCAAGTTCGCAGACGATACAACAGTGATTGGTCTCATCAGCAACAACGATGAGACTGCTTACAGGGAGGAGGTACGGCTCCTGGCCACATGGTGCTCAAACAACAACCTGCTCCTTAACACCTCCAAGACAAAGGAGATCATTGTGGACTTCAGGAAGGCGAAAGGAGGCACACACGACCCCATCCACATTAACGCTTCAGATCAATGGTTTTGATCACGTAACAAACAAACTATAAACAGAACAAGTTTTGCAACAATGAATACAACACATGCAGTTGCAATTATGAAGTAAAAATATTTTAAGAAATACAGCAAGAAAGTGTCAGACACTCAGTGCGTGAAGTAAAAAAAACTGGTTAGAGCCAGCTGACAGTTAAAAAAAGAAAAAAAAACTCAGACAGGCAGAGACGCAACGCGAGTCGCAACGCGAGTCGCATTCTACCAAGCACCACGTCTGAACAAACCCCACATTTATCAAAACTCTACTGGTAAATTAGTAAGTACTACAAACCGAAGTAAAAAACAAACCTGAAGCTGAAGAAACCCTAAACGTTAACGGAAAAGACCCGTGAACCTGAGTGATGAGGGAGAGACAGAGAGAGAGAGCTGTTCTCTTCTCAGCGTTCTGTATGTGAGTGAGCAGAGCGGGACACAGTCAGCAACACAATACATCTGTATGTGTGTAGGGGAGGGGCGCTGTGACTAGCCTATCACAGAACGCAGACACAGTCAGCTACCCAATGAGGATTTTTATTCAATCCGAGCACAGATATTGACTCGTATTACTCGTATGATACTCGTACTCTACAAAAGTGCTCTATCCGTACCGGACACTCGTTTCAGCCGAGTATCTGGCTCAACTCTAGGCGGCCGGCTCAGTCAGATCAGAACGACTCGTAAACAAATGACTCCTTTGAACCAATTTGTTTATACAGAATGTAAGAGATCATTGAACTGCAAGAGAACGAAGGGTGTGAATGAGCTTTGCTCATTTAGTTAGACTGGTTACTTAGGGGCTGAAAGAGTCTGAACTCATTTGGAGTGGACAGGGAATGACACTTATAAACACATACACGCATATAATTAAGAAAAATATAAAAATGGATAAGCGTTTATATATATATAATTTCAGTTATTGGTAAATATAAATAAATTAAGTCTAATAAATACATCTACAAATGTATGTATCTTTTTATATAAATGTGTGTTTTTAAAAATATATTACGCAAAGACAAACTTTTATTCTTGATGCAATCAAATGTTTGACAGCCCTGCTTCAGTGACCCGAATGATCTGCTGGCGTACTATAATATCAACCACATCGCATGTTATCAAAAACCCATCTGTTCACATCATATGTACAGATATATTAGTATTGTTGCTTTAATAATTGTGTAGTAAATTCAGGTGGCAGACTTTTTTGTATGAACCATTTGTTAGAAATGAAACCATGGAGATGACTTTAGTCATTCTTTTTCACAGAATGAAGAGGAAGTTTTACTCCTGGGAAGAGTGCATTAATCTGAGAGAGGTCAAGGTAAGAAAAGCATATTAGCTATTTTAAAAATGGTATGGTGGCATGAGTTATTCAAATAAATGCCTTGCATTTTTTATAAATATTTTACAGAAAAAAGCACCATAATTATTTAAAAATCACATTTGATTTCTCATATTATGACTAAAATGACAGCAATTTACTGAAGTAACATAAGATAATTATGTTATTTATCCTAAAAATGTAGATCTGTCAGCTTTACTTAAAAAGTGTTTGACTGATCAACTTAACATTGTTGAGTAGAATGTAAAACGTCTTGGTTACGGATGTAACCTCAGTTCCCTGATGGAGGGAAAGAGACGTTCTGTTGAACCGACAGATGGGGTTCGCCCTTAGAACCTATCAACTTCGACTAGCTTTGAAATGGCCAATGAAATTGACAAATGAAATGTGCATGCCGGACTCCGCCCCCGGATATCCGGGTATAAAAAGGAGAGGTCATGCTGCATTCATTCACCTTTAGTTCTGAGCAGCCTGAGAGCCTCTCAGGACTGCTGCAGAGGGTGGCACGTGTTGTGGCATAAGGGACAAGACGTTCCCTTTCTGTCGGTCTCTCGACGTTGTGTCGAACCAACGTTGTGCCGTGTCACAATTTCTTGCGAAGCGACGGTGACTGCCTGGGCGTGTCAGACGTGAGCACTTTTGCAAAATCGTAATAGGTGAATAGGTCGGGGGTCCCAGAGCTTTCTTGGAGAAGGTGGGAAGCCCCGACCACCGGCTGTTTTGGGCAGGGCCTTGTTTCTCTAACTGGCGAGAAGCCACCCAGTCAGGGCCACTGGGTAAGCGCTATCTACCCAAGGGGGGAGCACGCTACAGAGACCACATCCTACCGTAGGGAGGAGTTAGTGGAGATATCAGCATGGTCTCGCAGATAGGGAAGAACTCATGGGAAAATGTGTGGACTGAAGTAGTTAACTGCGAGGAGGAGGTCCACCTAGGGAAGGTCATGCGTTACCAGGGTGGGAACCAATCATGAGGACACATCAGACGGAACCCCCCGATTAGGATCAGTAGCACTAGGTCCGGTTAGAGCTATGTGTGGATAACTCAGATGGTACTCTGCCTAAGGGGCAGGGCTGCTCTGCCCAGCCTGCCCGCAGGAGGTGCTTGCTTAGTGATGGATGGAATCCACCCAGTGGGGAAAGAAGGAAGGCTAAGAAGCACGCTGACCAACCTGAGAAGGGGGAATGTGCTTTCGCAGGCTTACGGCCTACCGGCTGCCGGCCCTACATGTCGCCATGCAGGACACAGACTGAAACCGGTTCTATGCAGAGGTTGTAGAACCTCGCGTAGGTTTTGGGCGCAGCCCAACCCGTAGCTCTGCTTCTGTCTGCCAGAGAGGCGCCTCTAGCCAGCGCCCACGAGGAGGCTCTACCCCGGGTGGTGTGAGCTCTACCCCGGGTGGTGTGAGCTCTACCCCGGGTGGAGTGAGCTCTACCCCGGGTGGAGTGAGCTCTACCCCGGGTGGAGTGAGCTCTACCCCGGGTGGAGTGAGCTCTACCCCGGGTGGAGTGAGCTCTACCCCGGGTGGAGTGAGCTCTACCCCGGGTGGAGTGAGCTCTACCCCGGGTGGAGTGAGCTCTACCCCGGGTGGAGTGAGCTCTACCCCGGGTGGAGTGAGCTCTACCCCGGGTGGAGTGAGCTATCACTGCAAGTAGGCACGGGCGATCTTGGGATTGGTACGCCGTCTGGCTGCTCAGAACTCCTGAAGCTCTGGGTGCGGTCCAAGTAGAGGCGCAGTGCACGTACTGGACACAACACGGAAGGGGTAATGGCGGCAGCATACTCTTTAAGTGTGGAAGGGGAAAGGTTAGTCTCAAGTCTCTGTTGTAGAAAGGAGAGCACGTTCCTTCTTTGCGAGAAGAACACCAGGACGAGAAGAGGTGCCACTTAAAGGGGCATAGCCGCCTAGTGGCTAGGCCCTAGCCTGAGTGATGGTCTCAACCACCGCCAGGGGCAGGACATAGAGGCTCCAGAGGTCTGGCCTAGGATGCCATATTGTGCCCTTCCCTGGGAAAGCAGGTCCTTCGTCAGGGGAATAAGCCAGGGGAGGGGGTTTTCGTCAAGAACATCAGCTCCGAGAACCAAACACGTGATACCCCTCTTCTTTGACCTTGCTATAAGGACGGGCTCGATCGCCTTTGCCAGCAGGGTGGCGGCCTCCGCCCGTAGTACGGGAGCATCCCTGGCTCAGATCAAGGTTTAGAGGATGCCTCGAAACTTGGACGGAGATCTGGCGAATTGGATCGAGTAGCCGAGACAGATCATTTGCCGTAGCCACCGTGATGGTGTGGGAAACTCAAGCCAAGCGCCCATGGACCGTGAAAGGGGGACTATGGGTACAATCTGCTTCATCGTCCACCCAAGGGGTGGTTCGATGGCTGGCAGTTCGAATCTCTCGCCATGGGGAGGCCCCCGGGGAGGAGATTGGCTCTGCTGATTACCTGCCTGGCGATGTAGCTCAAAGCAACGTTCCTGCATAAGCGCTGGGTCGGTCTAACCCTTGTGGAGCTCTCTCAACGCCTCGGCCAGGACCTGCAATAGCGTGGAGAGAGGGGGCAGCTTAGCCCTCAACAGTGTAAGCTCTCGACAGCAAAGATGGCGAAAACCTGCATGATTTGGATGGGAGTCTAGGTCGAGCCCCCCCAGGTGGCAGCTGTCTGCAGTGTACCGAAGCGCCACGTTTCACCTCGGGGTCAGCGACGTATCCTCTAGCTGCCCCACCATCGAGGGAAGAAAGGACGACGGAACTAGTTTGACGTGCACGCACTGAAAAAGGGGGCATTACCAGGTCTTACTGAGTTCCTCATGCACTTCCAGGAAACACGGCACTAGGGGCGGGGGCGGCTTGGAGCACTGGGAGCGGCAGTGCTGTGAACTGGAACCCAATACTTGCGGTGGCCCGGGAAAACATGGCTGACATTTCAACATCCGCTTCTTCCTTAGCTCGACCCCGCCAGGAGGAGGGAGCTGCAAGGAATCGTCGGAGTCAGCTATCAGTAAGTCTTTTTGGGAACGGTCAGACGAGACTAGGTGGGAACAGTCAGCGAGCCAGTGGCTGGCGGATTTAACGCTCACAGTATTCTCACATCACCCTCGATGCTCGCCGTAGCGGACGGCAGGGCCGTAGCCACTGCTGTCACGGAACGGGAAGCAGATGAGGTGGTGGCTGAGACCCGTGGGAACACAGCCGTCCGTGACGCAACGTCTGAATCGTAAACCACCCGCAGTGCGGCCATAACTTATCCACAACGGCTGCCCAACAGCTTGCTGGAAACCCAACACTTGAGGCAGCCATCATGTCCGTCCCCCTCCTCGATGAGTGTATTGCACCCATAAGAACAGCGGGACATGCCAAGCTGGTGAAATTTGCTCTTTTAGAGAAAAAACTCAAACACTTCTGGAACTGCCGAGATGCCAAGGGGAAGTCGCTGCAGGAAGGGACAGTCCGCTGCATCATGTCCTGAGAATCCAGCAGTAATTCGGCGTAGAGTTTGAAGTTCCCAGCATGCTTTGCTTAAGATTGCAATTAGGCAGTGAATTGCAGACACACACGCTGCATGGCCCCACAGACCTCAGCAAGCTGGCCAAAAACATGACAGCTGTCACCACTAAATGCTGTCACCCTGAACACTGCAGGAGGACAAAACAAATGCCTACCTGCAAAACATTGACTCTCAGGCATTAACACTGCCCAGTGTGACCACAAGAGACAGATCACCTGCTTAGGATCACCTACAGCCAAGAGGACTACAGCATCCTATGCCAGCAGTCAGACACTGTCAAAGCGGATTACAGCAGCTAAAACACCTCTGCTACAGCCAGCATCTGAGCCTACGTCAGACGACAGAACAGGCCGAAAGGGAAGAAGACTTCAAAGCAAAACTCTTCTCCCTCAGAAATCTGCATCACACTTTGAGTCATGACCCAAGCGCTACAGCCTCTTTCCGCCTCGATCACCTGATATCTGCGGATCGTCCCTACCTGCAGCGACCTTTCCCTGAGCGTCTCGCAGACTCCAGTGGTGTCATTTCATCTGGTGTCAGTTTATTTCCAAAAAGTCCTTTTCAGGACTGAGCACTCTACAGTGCGCCATTTCCCGCTGTTCTATTGGGTGCGGCACCTTCATCGAGGAGGGGGACGGACACGATCGCTGCGTCAGGTGTCTGGGCGTCCAGCACACTGAGGCAGCGTTCGTTGACACATCTTGCCTGCACTGCGGGCAGAATGTCATTCAGAAGTTGCGGTCAAGGGTGGTTGTCTTCCTTCGGGAATCAGCCACCATTTCGTCTGCTACCCGGGCTGTGACATTGGTGGCTAAGGCCCTGACGTCCGCTAGTGTTGGCAACATTAGTGATGTGGGGACCTCTGCGAATGTAAACCCACCAGCCAAGTGCTCAAGGCATGAATGAAAAATCTGTAGGGCAGCACGACCTGGTCACCAGGATCCTAAGGGGCGCGATAAGGAGGAATCCGCCTCGTCTCCGCTCCATACTCTCTTGGGACCTTAATGTGGTCCTCGGGGGCCTCTCTGGCCCCCCCTTTGAGCCCCTCGGAGGTTCCGATCTTCCTCACCTTACGAGTAAGACGGTCCTCCTGATGGCGCTCGCTTCCTTCAAGAGGGTAGGGGACCTTCAAGAATTTTCCGTGTCCCCGGATTGCCTCGAATTCGGCCCTGGCAACTCTCACGTTATCTTGAGACCCAGGCCCGGATATGTGCCCAAAGTTCCCACGACTCCCTTCCGGGACCAAGTGGTGAGCTTGCAGGCGCTACCCATCGGGGAGGAAGACCCAACCCCATCCGTGTTGTGTCCAGTACGCGCACTGCGCCTCTACTTGGGTTGCGCGCAGAGCTTCAGGAGCTTTGACCAGCTCTTTGTCTGTTTTGGAGGACAGCAGAAGGGGAAGGCTGTCTCCAAGCAGAGGCTGGCAATCTGGATCGTGGATGCTGTCACGACGGCATACCGATCTCAGAATCTCCCATGCCTGTTGGCAGTGAGGGCTCACTCGACACAGGGTATAGCCACCTCCTGGGCACTGGCTAGAGGCGCCTCTCTGGCAGACATTTGTAGAGCTGCGGGTTGGGCTATGCCCGACACCTTCGCAAGGTTTTACAACCTTCGCGTAAACCCGTTGTCAGCCCACGTCCTGCATGGCGTCACGTAGTATAGTAGTAAGAGTTGATTGGTTCTCAAAGGCGAACCCCATCTGTCGTCTCGACACAACGTCTCGTTCCCTCCATCAGGGAACTGAGCTTACAGACTTAACCTACAGTTGTGTTCAAAATTATTCAACCCCCAATGCTGTAAATGGTTTTAGGGAATTTAGTGTACATTTGTAATTGTATTCAGAATGAAATCCTACAAGGACTTCTTAAAGAACCATATGCAACTAAAATGACATCAATTAGTTTTGTAATACAGTAGTAAATGTTTCTTTTGTGAATTCTTCATTGACATAATTATTCAACCCCTTAAATACTACCACTCTGAAGAACAGAGGTTCAATGAAGTGTTTTCAATCAGGTATTGAAAACACCTGTGGATATCAGGGAGCAGCAATAAAGCCTAATAAGCACCAATTAGGCAGCTTTAAAATGACTGTGATACTCAGCTCCTTCTAGACATTTACTGGTGTGGTTACAAACATGGTGAGGTCAAGAGAATGGTCCAGGAAGACAAGAGAACAGGTGATTACTCTTCACAGGAAGGGCAATGGCTATAAGAAGATTGCAAAGATGTTAAACATATGAAGAGACACCATAGGAAGCATCATTCGCAAATTCAAGGCAAAGGGCACTGTTGAAACGCTACCTGGTCGTGGCAGAAAGAAGATGCTGACTTCGACTGCTGTGCGCTACCTGAAGCGTAGAGTGGAGAAAAGTCCCAGTGTGACTGCTGAGGAACTGAGAAAAGATTTGTCAGATGTGGGTACTGAAGTTTCTGCTCAGACAACACGGCGCACCCTGCGTAATGAAAGCCTCCATGCCAGAACTCCCAGGCGCACCCCCTTGCTGTCCCCAAAGAATAAGAAGAGTCGACTGCAGTATGCCAAAAATCATGTGGACAAACCACAGAAGTTTTGGGATAGTGTTCTGTGGACTGATGAAACAAAATTAGAACTGTTTGGGCCCATGGATCAACGCTATGTTTGGAGGAGGAAGAACAAGGCCTATAAAGAAAAGAACACCTTGCCTACTGTGAAGCATGGCGGTGGGTCAATCATGCTTTGGGGCTGTTTTGCTTCTGCAGGTACTGGGAAGCTTCAGCGTGTGCAAGGTACCATGAATTCTCTTCAGTACCAGGAGATATTGGATGACAATGTGATGCAGTCCGTAACAAACCTGAGGCTTGGAAGACGTTGGACCTTTCAACAGGACAATGATCCCAAGCATACCTCCAAGTCCACTAGAGCATGGTTGCAGATTAAAGGCCGGAACATTTTGAAGTGGCCATCGCAGTCACCAGACTTAAATCCGATTGAGAACCTCTGGTGGGACTTAAAGAAAGCAGTTGCAGTGCGCAAGCCTAAGAATGTGACTGAACTGGAGGCTTTTGCCCATGATGAATGGGCGAAGATACCCGTAGATCGCTGCAAAACACTTGTGTCAAGCTATGCTTCACGTTTAAAAGCTGTTATAACTGTAAAAGGATGTTGTACTAAGTACTAAGATTGAATGTCACTTGTGGGTTGAATAAAACTGATAATGATGTTAGCTCAGAAAAGACATTTGTGGTTATTTCATTATAAATGTTATGTTATATTTGTCTGACCTACACGTGCCTCTTTGATTTAATTGTAAGCAGGATGACTGAATGATAATAATCAATGTCAAACCGACCAAAACAATCAATTCCAGTGGGGGTTGAATAATTTTGAACACAACTGTATATGTTTTTATTTATAAAAGTAACATGTTCACATGTTGTGGTGACAGTCTGGAGCTTGTTGACAATTAGACCCACGGCAGAAAACTTTCAGGGTTCAGGTCTAGCACTACTCGTCTTTGTTTGTCTGGTCCACAGTTTTTGTTTTGTCTAGCACTTGACAGCAGCCATGTCCGCGTGTGTGGCCCGCCCCCTTGTTATCCTATTTTCTACTCGTTATTGATTTCCCCGATTCACCTCGTTCTCCCTTTAATTTTCCCTCTCCCCAACTGGTCTCTCATTTGTCCCTTCTGCTGGTTCTATTTTTATTCCATGTTTTTTGCATTGTTCTTTGTCAGTCTGTTAGAGTTTATCTCGTGGTCGATCTCTTGCGCTCTTTTCTCCTTCTCTAGACTTGTCTTGCTATATCTAGTTTATTGACCACCTTGTCTTCTCCAGGCTCCAGTGCTTTACTCACCCTGTCCTGTTCTACCTGATCCTGTTGTGGTAACCATCTCTCCTGGTATCAAGCTGTGGCTATTTCTCACAGAGATTATTTAAGGCGAGTTAAGAATCTCATTGTAGTAGAGTAGGCGGGGCGAGACCGTGGTTCGAGTCCGGTGAGTAATTGTGAATTAGCGCCAGCTGTGCGCACACCGGGCTCGAATCACGTAGGAGATGGCAGCATAAAAGGAACGAGCGACCGGACCGTCGAAGAGAGAGGACCGGGCCCGAACTTATGTTATGTTTGTATTTATATTATGTTTTGTTCGCCGGCGGTCGTCCGTGAGGGGCCGCCGGCTGTTATATTACTTTATTAAATGTTTAAATGTTTGCCGGTTCCCGCCTCCTTCCTTCCATTTTATTGAGATTTGTTACATTGGTGCCGAAACCCGGGAGGAAGGAGAGACATGCTGTCGGAGAGTCCTCGCCGCCGAGTGGCCTCGCGGTGCCGGAGAGTTCGGGCAGCGCGGACGAAGGGCGTCCGCCAGTGGCTGCCCGAAGCGGTGGCTCTGGGGAAACGGAAGTGCACAGTGCGGCCACCGTCAAAACTTCGGTGGAACGGCGACCTTTGCTGCCGCGCCCCTGGGTCGAGGTGGGGTGACTTTCGTCCAAGTGGGAGCGGGGGGGTTGCAGCCGTCCGCCAGAGGCCGGAGCCTGTGTCCGTCCCCCGAGGGAGAGGAGCAGGGGGCGGAAGTGCCGGGTGAGCCACCGCCTGCCAGAGGCCGGAGCCTGCGTCCGTCCGCCCAAGGGGGAGGAACAGGGGACGGGGAACCCGCCCCGACTCCCGGATAAAGGAGGAGCCACCGCCGGCCGCCAGGGGGCGGACGGTCGAGCCGTCCACCGAAGCCCCAGGGCCACCACAAGGCACCGCGAAGGAGAGTACTCCGGCTGGTTGAGGAACGAGCGGCAGCATGTCGGGGAACCGGATTTTTTTTTTTCTCTCTCCCCTCTCTCTTTCCGGTCGCTCCGAGGGCTCCCGTCTCCGTTGTCTCGTCTCGTCGCTGCATACCCCCCACCCCACCCCCCCCGAGGGAGGGGGAGGGAGCTTGCACAGTCGCGGGGGTACCCCCCGGCCTGTGAGGGGTGATGGGTGTATGTAGTAGAGTAGGCGGGGCGAGACCGTGGTTCGAGTCCGGTGAGTAATTGTGAATTAGCGCCAGCTGTGCGCACACCGGGCTCGAATCACGTAGGAGATGGGAGCATAAAAGGAACGAGCGACCGGACCGTCGAAGAGAGAGGACCGGGCCCGAACTTATGTTATGTTTGTATTTATATTATGTTTTGTTCGCCGGCGGTCGTCCGTGAGGGGCCGCCGGCTGTTATATTACTTTATTAAATGTTTAAATGTTTGCCGGTTCCCGCCTCCTTCCTTCCATTTTATTGAGATTTGTTACACTCATCTACTGGGGAGTCTCTCTTCTCTATCAGAGGGGTTTTCACCTGTGGATTCTTACAGTTCGTCCGTGTGAGCTACGCACTGGGATTACAAAATTGTCATCCCAAAACGGACTCTCGTGCTGAATCTCAACCGCGCAGTGTGGATTACCATCGTGGGTTTACAAATACTTGCTTCTGGACTCCCCGAAATTGACTCGCAGTTAATGAAATCTCCGGTCAACCGTTTCGATCCGGCTGGACTTACTGTGGACTCTTAAACCTCACTCACCTCCCGCTTGCTGCAGGCGTTCTTTGAAATTTTCTTTTTTTGTTTTATATTTTTTCCCATTCCCTTTTAGGGTTGTTTGGCAGAGCACTCGACCCTTTGCCCCCCTTGGTAATTCCTTGTCAATGACTTTATTCATGCCTGTGTTTTTTGTGAGTTTGGCAATCATTAATCAAATCTTTTGATCCTCCGTTGGTGTCCAGTGTCCTTCATCAGAGAATTGACTGACCACAAGATGGAGTCATCCGGATCAGACCCCTGTGGTCAGCCCTTGAACATCAAGGCGTCCTGCTCGACAGCAATCCGCTCACTTAAAAGCCACCATTCACGAAGTAGGGGTGCTCAGCTCCAAGATGTCCAAACTTTTTACCCGCATGGAGGAATTCCAGCAGGATCCCACTGCTCGTGCCACAATGTCCGAACCTCATGCCAAAAACCCACCAATCTACAACCACATCCATCCATCTATTTTCTTCCACTTATTCTGGGTCATGTCGAGGGGGCAGCAGTCTAAGCAGGGATGCGGAGACTTCCCTCTCCCTAGACACTTCCTCCAGCTCTTCCGGGGGGACACCGAGGTGTTCCCTGTGCAGCCGGGAGACATAGTCCCTCCAGCGTGTCCTAGGTCTTCCCCGGGGTCTCCTCCCGGTGTGACATGCCCGGAACACCTTCCCGGGAAGACATCCGGAAAAGATGCCCAAGCCACCTCAGCTGTCCTCTCTCGATGTGGAAGAGCAGCGGCTCTACTCTGAACTCCTCCCGAGTGACCGAGCTTCGCATCCCATCTCTAAGGGATCGCCCAGCCACCCTGCGGAGAAAGCTAATTTCGACCACCTGTATCAGGGGATCTTGTCCTTTCGGTCAAGAACCACAGCTCATGACCATAGGTGAGAGTAGGAACGTAGATTGACCGGTTAATCGAGAGCTTCGCCTTGCGGGTCAGCTCCTTCTTCACCACGACAGACCGGTACAGCGACCGCATTACTGCAGAAGCTGCACCGATCTGTCTGTCAATCTCACATTCCATCCTTCCCTCACTCGTGAACAAGACCCCCAGGTACTTGAACTCCTCCACTTGAGGCAGGGACTCTCCACCCAACTGAAGTGGGCAAGCCACCCTTTTCTGACTGAGAACCATGGCTTCAGATTTGGAGGTGCTGATTCTCATCCCAGCTACTTCACTTTCGGCTGCAAACCATCCCAGTGCATGCTGAAGGTCCCGTTCTGATGTGGCTAGCACGACAACGTCATCTGCAAAGAGCAGAGATGAAATCGTGTGGTCTCCAAACCCGACGCCCTCCGGCCCCTGGGCGCCCCCAAAGAAATTCTGTCCATAAAAATTATGAACAGAACCGGCGACAAAGGGCAGCCCTGCCGGAGTCCAACATGCACCGGGAACAAGTCTGACTTAATGCCGGCAATGCGAACCAAGCTCTTGCTCCGGTCGTACAGGGACCGGATAGCTCTTAGCAAAGGGTCCCGAATCCCATATTCCCAGAGCACCCTCCACAAGATGCCGAGAGGGACACAGTCGAATGCCTTCTCCAAATCCACAAAACACATGTGGATTGGTTGCGCAAACTCCCATGAGCCCTCCAGCACCCTGGAGAGGGTATAGAGCTGGTCCAGTGTCCCACGACCGGGACGAAAACCACACTGTTCCTCCTGAACCCGAGGTTCTGCCGGATTCTCCTCTCCAGCACCCTGGCATAGACTTTCCCGGGGAGGCTGAGACTCCCGATAGTTGGAGTACACCCTCTGTTCCCCCTTCTTAAAAAGAGGGACCACCACCCCGGCCTGCCAGTCAAAAGGCACTGTCCCAAACCGCCACGTGGTGGTGCAGAGGCGTGTCAGCCAAGACAGCCCCACAACATCCAGAGACTTGAGGTACTCAGGGCGGATCTCATCCACCCCCGGGGCCCTGCCACCGAGGAGTTTCTCGACTACCTCTGTGACTTCATCCCGGGTGATGGACGCGTCCGCCTCCGAGCCCTCAGCCTCTGCTTCCTCAATGGAAGACGTGACAGCGGGATTGAGGAGATCCTCGAAGTATTCCTTCCACCGCTCGATGATATCCCCGGTCGAGGTCAACAGCTGCCCCCCTCCACTGTAAACAGCATTGGTAGGGCACTGCTTTCCCCTCCTGAGGCGCTGGACGGTTTGCCAGAATCTCTTCGAGGCCGACCGATAGTCCTTCTCCATGGCTTCACCGTACTCCTCCCAGGCCCGAGTTTTTGCCTCCCCAACCACCAGGGCTGCAGTCCGCTTGCCCTTTCGGTACCCGTCAGCTGTCTTGGGAGTACCACAAGCCAGCCAGGCCCGATAGGACTCCTTCAGCTTGACTACATCCCTTACTTCCAATCTACAACGGCGACCCTAATTCTTGTCGAGCCTTCTTGTCGCAATGTGCTCTTGTCTTTGCTCTCCAGCCACACCGCTACGCTTATGATGGATCCAAGGTGGTATATATCTTACCTCTCCTCTCCAGAACCGCCCGAGACTTGGCCCTGGTGGTTTGGGAAGCCAAAGCTACCATCTGTTCCCATTTTGAAGACTTCCGTAAGGAGATGATCAATATTTTTGATCGAACAGCCCAAGGGGATGAGGCTGGCGCCGAACTAGCACGTCTGACACAAAAGCAACACTCTATCACAGACCATGCTATCCAACTTGAAACTCTTGCAGCTGCATTTGACTGGAACGACAGCTCCTTGCACGCCCACTTTCTGGACAGTTAAGACCATTCTATCGCTAATGAACTGGCACCTCTTGATTTACCTACGGGGCTAGACGCTCTGATAAATCTCTCTTTGTCAACCAAACTAAACCATGGCGTCCAGTGTCCCCGAAACGATTTCAAGCCACATCCGGCCCTGCTCTTCCCGGGATTCCATCTCCCAACAACGAAATCAAGCAGTTGGGCCGCCTACGCCAAACCCCATTACAGAAGCAACACCGCCTGGCCCAGGGTCTTTGTTTATACTGTGGAAAGACTGGCCACTTTGACCTGCAATGCCCTTTAAAGAGCCAAAGCCCGTCCTTCCGACCATTCCCCTGGACAAACCGGTTGAGGCCTGGTCGTTGGTGGGTAATTGCCTCTATACCATCACCCATGTCACCCCTTGTGTGAGTCTCCTTCTTTCCGGCAACCACCACGAGAGAATTGTGGCAGGGCTCATCCGACACTCGAATGTAATTATGACATCGATAATCGAGAGCTGTTAACGGTATGACTGGCTTTGGGTGAGTGCCGTCTTTGGTTGGAGGGAGCAATGCAGCCCTTCTTGATCTGGATGGACCACACGAATCTTGAGTACATCTGTTCAGCCAAGAGGTTGAGCTCACGCCAGGCCCGCTGGGCACTCTTCTTTGGACGCTTTGACTTCACTCTCTCGTACCGGACTGGTTCCAAGAACCTTTAGCCCGACGCTCTCTCGCGTCTGTTCAAGATCCCAGAGAGGGAACTTTCAGTCGAGCCCATCCTACTGGGGATGGTGCGCTGCATCCTGAAGTCCTTCGATTGGCCCATTGATCCGGGTTTGATGCGATCTATTTTTTTTTTTTTTTGCTCGAGCCTTTGCCCCCCCTTGTTATTTCCTTGTCAATGACTTTATTCACGCCTGTGTTTTTTGTGAGTGGGGGAATTAGGGATGCCACAATACTCAATATAATATTGAACCGTTCGGCACAACCTCTACGCTCAAATAAGTCCTAGTGAATTGGGGATTTTCCGTTTTTTTTTTCTTTCTTTTTTTCGCTAAATTACACTGTGAACTGGCTCTGTCCGTGTTTATCTGTATGCTGAGATAGACTACTGGCGTGTTGATGAACGGTAAACCAACAACTGTTGTGAGCTGCCATTGTTAATCTTAACATTTATAAAATACACCGGTAATTTGTACAAATTGTTTTTTGCTTAAAGATAAAAAAATAAGTCAAGTAAAATAAAAATAATTTCAGTAAAGTTTTTTTTTTAGGTTTTTATTGTTCCAGTCATAAGCTTAAAACAATCAAAAAACGTTTTAATGTGCTGAAGCCATAAGAACTGAACCGAAAACGGTAGGGCCATAAACCGAGGTCCGTATTGAACCATGGGTGAACTGTATTGTTCCATCCCTAGTGGGAATCATTAATTAAAACTTTTGATCCTGCGTTTCACTCCAGTGTCCTTCATTACAGAAAACACCCTTTCAGAGGGCACATTTGCTTTCCACCAGCCAGTCTTGGCTAAACATATCCGATCTGCTATACCACCCAAATTACAAACATTAGTTTTTACTTAATAATATTTCACATTCACATTTTTTACGTCACGTCTAAAAGCAGGAAGGGAAACCACCGGTCGCGCCGTTTTCTTCTCCTTTACAAAGTGCACGGGCAGCCGATGCTAAGCATCCATGAGATACGTTTATGTAAGGGATAAATTGATGGCTAGTTTTAATTCCCTTGCAGTAGCCCGTTATTAGCTTTGCTGAGCCGTAAACAAGCCGGGAAGATAGAGAATGTCCCAGCGCATTGTGAGAGCGATTGTCCTGTGTATACATTTAAAACAAAGAACTTGAGTGTGAGCAAGCCAGTGGCACTCCGTTTGGAGGAGTAAAGCCCTGGCAAATGTGCCCTCAACAATCACAAAAATTACACGTGTCCAGTTTCGTCAAATGACTTGCGTGATCGGATTTTAATCTGTCTCGAAATCGGTTTGGAGGGCATTTGCACCAGTCGCATGTTTCTGCAGAGATGAATTATTGCTTATTCTACAAAGATATTCTAAAATGGCCTGGACACATTTGTTGGTACCTTAGAAAAGATAATAAATAACTGAATTGTAGTGCTATTTCAAACTATTTTTTCTTTAATTAGTAACACACATGTATCCAATCTTGTAAACAATTATTTAGCCTATATTTAAACTGAGAAAAGTAGTCACTATGCTGTATGGTATCATTATGTGCAATACACTGAACATGGACCAGAGAAAGCAAAGGAGAGAGTTGTCTGAGTAACTAAGAAAGAAAATAATAGACAAGCTTGGTAAAGGTAAAGGATACAAGACCATCTCCAAGTAGCTCGATGTCCCTGTGACAGCAGTTGCAAATATTATTAAGAAGTTTAAGGTCCATGTAATTGTAGCCAACCTCCCTGGGCGAGACCGTAAGAGGAAAATCGACCCCAGATTGAACAGAAGGATAGTGCGAACGGTAGAAAAAGAACCAAGGATAGATGCCAAAGAGATACAAACTGAAATCCAATGTGAAAGTACGTCAGTTTCTGATCGCACCATCCGTAGCTTGTTTTGCAACAGTGGGCCCAGGAGGAAGAAAAACATATAAAAGCTAGACTGGAATTTGCTAAAGTTTATATTGACAAGCCTTAATCCTTCTGGGAGAATGTCCTTTGGACAGATGAGTAAAAAACTGGAGCTTTTTGGCAAGTCACATCTGCTCTATGTTCACAGATGAAAAAATTAAGCTTTCAAAGAAGCTTTCTGTGTTTCGGAATCAATGTAGTCAAGACTACCAAGGCATTCTGGAGTACTCCAATTATGGGTACTCCAACAAGATAATTAACCAAAACACACTGGACTATTCTGAAGTGGCCTTCTATGAGTCCTGATCTGAATCCTATCGAACATCTTTGGAAAGAGCTTAAACTTGCAGTCTGGAGAAGGCACCCATCAAACCTGAGACAGCTGGGGCAGTTTGCTCAGGAAGATTTGGCCAAACTACCTGTTAACATATGCAGAAGTCTCCTTGAGAGCTACAGAAAACGTTTGCTCGCAGTTATTGCCTCTAAAGTCTACGCAACAAAATATTAGGTTACGACTTTTTCAATTGTTTTATTATTTACAATATTATGTTGAATAAAAATATCAAAAGCAAAGTCTGATTTCTATTGAATTTGGAATAAACAATTGTGGATGCCCCAGGAAATTTTGCATTCTTTTTTTGTGGAGGGGTACCAACAAATTTGAGCATGTCTGTACGTCACGATACGGAAAAGAAGTCAATCGCAACTTACGTGTCATTGTGACTGTATTTTTCTGATCGGGGCTTCTAATGAACTTAACGTTTACATTTGTGACTGCTTACTGAAGACCTTAAGTCGACATTTCAACATGTTTATTTTTTTGTGATCCTGTCACAATGTAATTCAGGCTTCACAGATGCTGATATTAAAAAAGATAAGGCTTTTAGACACTTATCTGCATTGACAATTTAAGCATAACAAAATTATTGTGGAGAATTTTGACTACACCTTAAAAATCAATGAATGAAAAAAAAATGTATACTAAATTGTCATCTGTATGTTCCAGTCACTGAAAAAGCTGAATCATGCGAACGTGGTGAAATTAAAGGAGGTGATTCGTGAGAATGACCACTTGTACTTTGTCTTCGAATATATGAAAGAAAACCTCTACCAGCTCATGAAAAACAGGTACAAACCAAATTCCTATTTACCTGCCCTTCACCCATTGTTGTTCATTGCATGCGGCCTTTCTTGGGGCTCATCATTCTGAAATAATTGTGATAAATGTGGCCATTGAATGTTTGACAGCTTTGCTGATTCTTTATCTCCAGAACCAAATTGTTCCCAGAGTCAGTCATCAGGAATATAAGCTTTCAGATATTGCAGGGATTATCATTTATTCATAAGAATGGTAGGTCACAGGGCCGTCATATTCACGTCCAAGAAACTAGAACAACTGAGTCTAGTTTTACATGTCTTACTCTTTCTGATAAAACTCAGTTGTTCTTTCATCTCGGTGGTGACAGGATGTGTGGGAATCTCAGCTGTTATCTGTCAAACCAGGATTTCTTATCAGATCCAGTGTGTTATAAGTGTGTTATAAAAGAGGGAGGGACAGACCACACTTTCAATATATGCCAAAAATTGCATAGAGCTAAATCGCATTTGGACGCTTCCATATTAATGTGGAAGGGTCAAGTGGAGATGACCTAGTATGTCCTGAAAGTTACATTGGGTTTCAATAAGTTATTCATTACAAACTGTTCAACTAAGTTGGTGTGCCCTTCAAAAGAATCAAGTTTATCTTACACAGCAGCTGTGTCAGATGCAACTGCTTGTTCAGCCTTTACAAGAAGAGTTTTGAGTCTTGCACATCCTGTGGGTGAGATGCTTTGGGGCTGTTCCTCTCTTATCCTATGCCTGTTTCTCTTTTCTTCTGTCTCTTTCTACTGTGTGAAATCCTCTGACATCAGGGAAAATAAGATGTTCACTGAGAATGAAATAAGGAACATCGTGTTTCAAATTCTCTCTGGTTTGGCATTTGTGCACAAGCATGGTAAGATTCTCTCTTTCATTTGTTCTTCTTTAATGTGTTCCTTAACGGAGCATCATAACATACTTTTGCGTTTCGCTTTGCTCCTGGATAAATTTCTGAATTTGATAAGTTAACACATAAATCTATGTGTACAGTACATTTTGAGTTTAAAACTAAAAACTTTTCAACATTATCAACATTATTGATTGTCAGGATTGATGCACCGTCATATGTTGTTCCAAAACTTGGTGTTTGTATTACATAGAAGAAAAGGGGAAGATTGGGGTTAATAAGAGCTTTTCCCTATATACTGTATATACAGTCAGGTCCATAAATATTGGGACATCGACACAATTCTAACATTTTTGGCTCTATTCACCACCACAATGGATTTCAAATGAAACGAACAAGATGTGCTTTAACTGCAGACTGTCAGCTTTAATTTGAGGATATTTACATCCAAATCAGGTGAACGGTGTAGGAATTACAACAGTTTGCATAAGTAACCAAAAGTAATGGGACAATTGACTTCTCAGCTGTTCCATGGCCAGGTGTGTTTAATTCCCTCACTTTCCCAATTACAATGAGCAGATAAAAGGTCCAGAGTTCATTTCAAGTGTTCTATTTGCATTTGGAATCTGTTGCTGTCAACTGTCAAGATGAGATCCAAAGAGCTGTCACTATCAGTTAAGCAAGCCATCATTAGGCTGAAAAAATCAAAACAAACCCATCAGAGAGATAGCAAAAAAATTAGGTGTGGACACAACAACGGTTTGGAACATTCTTAAAAAGAAGGAACGCACTGGTGAGCTCAGCAACACCAAAATACCCGGAAGACCATGGAAAACAACTGTGGTTGATGACCGAAGAATTCTTTCCCTGGTGAAGAAAACACCCTTCACAACAGTTGGCCAGATCAAGAACACTCTCCAGGAGATAGGTGTATGTGTTTCAAAGTCAACAATCAAGAGAAGACTTCACCAGAGTGAATACAGAGGGTTCACCATAAGATGTAAACCATTGGTGAGCCTAAAAAACAGGAAGGCTATATTAGAATTTGCCAAACGACATCTAAAAAAGCCTTCACAGTTCTGGAACAACATCCTATGAACAGATGAGACCAAGATCAACTTGTACCAGAGTGATGGGAAGAGAAGAGTATGGAGAAGGAAAGAAACTGCTCATGATCCTAAGCATCACACCTCATCAGTGAAGCATGGTGGTGGTATTGTCATGGCGTGTGGGCATGTTTGGCTGTCAGTGGAACTGGTTCTCTTGTATTTATTGACGATGTGACTGCTGACAAAAGCAAGAGGGTGAATTCTGAAGTGTTTCGGGCAATATTATCTGCTCATATTCAGCCACATGCTTCAGAACTCATTGGACAGCGCTTCACAGTGCAGATGGACAATGACCCAAAGCATACTGCAAAAGCCACCAAAGAGTTTTTGAAGGGAAAGAAGTGGACTGTTATACAATGGCCAAGTCAATCACCTGATCTGAATCCCATTGAGAATGCATGTCACTTGCTGAAGACAAAACTGAAGGGAAAATGCCCCAAGAACAAGCAGGAAATTGTGTCGATGTCCCAATATTTATAGACCTGACTGTATACTTTATAGGAATTGTATGGCTTCAGAAGACAACAATATAGTAGGCTACTTTTATGTGTGGTTACCCATACATGGCTTGAAATCAATGTTAGATCTGCTGTCTAACATTCTGATCATATATCTTTCCGATTTGTTTCATTTACATTTGGCCACAGAAATGTGTCACAGCTTAACAGATACAGTGGTGTGAAAAAGTATTTGCCCCCTTCCCGATTTTTTGTTTTTTTGCTTATTTTGCATGCTTAAATGATTGAGATCATCAAACAAAGTTTTATATTTCTCAAAGAAAACCAGAGGAAATACAAAATACTGTTTTAAATTATGGTTTTATTTATTTATTTAAAAAACAATCCAAACATTCCTGACCCTATGTGAAAAAGTAATTGTCCCCCTTGGTAAATCATGAATTATCTGTGATGAATTGAATAACTGAGTTTAATTTCACTAGCCACACTCAAGCCTAATTACTACCAGACCTGTTGAATCAACAACTTAAATAGAACCTGTCTGACAAACTGAAGTAGTATATATGATCTCAAATAGCAAAACATCATGCCGTAATCTAAAGAAATTCGAGAACAGATGAGAAACAAAGTAATTGAAATATATCAGTCTAGAAAGGATAACAAAGCCATTTCTAAGGCTTTGGGACTCCAGCGAACCACAGTGAGAGCAATTATCCACAAATGGAGAAAGCATGGAACAGTGGTAAACCGTCCCAGGAGTGGCCGGGAGTCCAGGAGGTGATAATAGATTCCAGAACAACATCTAAAGAACTGCAGCCCTCTTTTGCTTCAGTTAAGGTCAGTGTTCATGATTCTAAAATAAGAAAGAGACTGTGCAAAAATGGCATCCATTGGCGAGTTCCAAGGAAAAAACACTGTTGACCAAAAAGAACAAAAAAGGCTCACATTTGCTAAAAAACTTCTTTATGTTCCCTAAAAATTTTGGGCAAATATTCTGTGGACTGATGAGACAAAGGTTGAACAAAGGTGTGCGTCCCGTTACATTGGTCGTAAAACTAACACCGTATTCATAAAAAAAACATCATACCAACAGTCAAACATGGTGGAGGTAGTGTGATGGTCTAGGGCTGCTTTGCAGCTTCAGGACCTCAAGCTTAAACGCACTTGGGTTATGCAACAGGACAATGATCCAAAACAAACCAGCAATTCCACCTCTGAATGGCTAAAGAAATCTAAATAGAGGTTTGGAGTGGCCTAGTCAAAGTCCGGACTTAAATCCTATTGAAATGTTGTGGAATGACCTTAAAAAGGCTGTTCATGCTCTAAGGTCCTCCAATGTGGCTGAATTAAAACAATTCTGCAAAGAAGAGTGGGCCAAAATTCCTCCACAGCGATGTGAAAGACTTTCGCAAACACTTGATTCCACTTGTTGTCCTCAAGGGTAGCACAACTAGTTATTAGGTTTAAGGGAAATTACTTTCTCACTTAGGGTCAGAAATGTTTGGATTGTTAGTTCCCTTAATAAATAAAACCATAACTTAAAAACATCATCTTGTATTTAATCCGGTTTTCTTATTGTAATATTAAAATTTGTTTGATGATCTGGATCATTTCAGCATGACATATATGCAATAAAACGAAAAATCAGGAAGGGGCAAATACTTTTTCACGTCACTGTATAAATCCAATCTTTTATTCCGGCGCAAAATGCAAATGATTAATTTTTCATTTCAGTTTCAGAGGGCATTTACACCTGTTTTTTTTTCAAGATCAGATAGCTAAACGATAAGAAAAAACGGATGAAGCAAACAAGTGTAAAAAGGCTCTTAACTGAAAACAGCTTGCATTGACATATCTGAAAAAACACCCTTGCCACTTTTTTTCCTCAAAATGCATGCAATTAATATTTTTTGGCAAACATGTTTGTAAAAACTACTTAATTGCCCTAATTTAAACAAAGCCTAGTCCTGACTATATCTAATTCCTGTCTGGGAAACCCAGCTGTAGTTCATTTTCTAGTGCTTTTGGCCTTGTGTATCTTTACATTATAAATCATGACTTTTGTTGAAAAGAGCAGCTAGAATATTTAAAGGTCTTCATTTGTGTTTCATGAAAGAAACAATGTCACACATGGTTTGAGCAACATGAGCGGGAGTAAATAATGACATCAACATTTTTGTTTTGGGGTCAAATATCCCCTTTATTAAGTCCTTTGCTGGTGTTATACACTGTGTGTCTGTATTAGTGAACACAACAGAATTCAGTCAATAAAGATATAGACATGTTGATAAAGTGTTTGTTAATGATACTTTTCTCCTTGGCCTGATCCTGTAGGATTTTTTCACCGGGACATGAAACCAGAGAATTTGCTGTGTATGGGTCCAGAGCTGGTGAAAATAGCTGATTTTGGATTGGCTCGAGAGATCCGCTCTCAGCCTCCTTACACAGACTATGTCTCCACGAGATGGTATGAGAGATAATACATTATCACCTTTTATGGACATTCCTCAGTCAGATATCAGTTGGTCATATATATATATATATACACACACAGTACTTTTGAAAAGTCACGTACGTTCGTGTTTTAACCCTCAAAAAATGGTTTTAAGCCAGTTATTAACATATTTTGCTGTATTGTGTAGTTTTAAACACTTCATTATTTGTAATAATCCAGGGAGATTTGGTATGCACAAGGAGTGTGACAACTGCCAGCCCTCCACATGGAGAACCTGTCCCACCATCATGAAATCTAAAGAAAGAGAGTTTCTAAGTTGCTAGAAACTAACCACTTGTTTTAGGCAATTATTTAAAAATTCTGTAAAATGGGGATAAGCAGCTTTTGTCCCAGATTCACTTGCATATAGTTTTCAGGTAGCTTTGCAGGTAAGTTTCTTCTAGTATCTTGGAGACATTTGCATTGTGTGTTCACATTGTTGTTTAGATATCTAATAATATCTGTTTATTGATAGCCTATTTATTCTTACCAATATACTGTGAATATTCATGTGCTGAATAGATGCTCTAGCCCAATTGTAGTGAAACGGGCTAAAACAAAAGCATTACAAAGCTCTGCTGTGTGTTTTTGTTCAGGTACCGAGCTCCAGAAGTGCTCCTGAGATCACCGGTTTATAGTTCACCCATAGACATTTGGGCGGTGGGCTGTATTATGGCCGAACTTTATTCACTAAGACCACTCTTTCCCGGCAACAGTGAGGTGGATGAGATTTTCAAGATCTGCCAGGTTCTTGGTACAGTAAAAAAGGTATGATCTCTTTTAAACTTTATGTATTTACGTGTTTGAAATCGGAAGCAGTTAGGTCTGTAGAGCAAGACTGACCTACACTTAAGTAATTTAACATAATGTAAATAAATTGTCAAAGAATAAGAACATGTGAATAACTCCGTTTTGACAAAAATGTCAGATAGAATTTAAATGGGTCATTTGACTCTGCTAAAACGAATATTATGGTTTGCTTTAGATGTAATGCAATGTATATACACAATTTAAGGTTAAAAATGTATGTTTTCCACATACCGTGCATGTTTGTATCTCCTCTTTGCTCCGCCTCTCTGAAATGCTCTGATATTTTACAAAGCTCATCGCTCTGAAAAGCGAGGTGTGCTATGATATGTCACTATTGCGTAGTGATTAGTCGAATACTGCATGGAAATGTAACGCCTCTTATCATATTCGGAACAATAAGCTGTGCCGGCGACGGTACAATGAGATTTTCAAGACCTTACTTACATTTGGGCCGTCTTAGACAAATCATACCACAAAGTGACGTACATGGGTGGGGGGGGTTACACAAGGCGTTTCAGGCAGGTCTGGGTTCGCATTCGCATTTAGATAGAATGCATATCTTGTTCCGACACTTAAATTTATGCAATTTTACATGTCTAATACATGCATGGGCAACTTATAACACACCAAAGACACAGAAAAACATGTATTTCCGCCATATGACCCCTTTAATAATTCCAAGGTGATTAATATCAGGAGTTGACAAACTTTAAGCATATACATACAGAACATGTGTACTATCTGTATTGTGGTAAAGGCTAAAGATATGTAAATTCCAGCAAATCTTGTCTATGATTGTCCATCTGCAGTCAGACTGGCCAGAGGGTTATCAGTTAGCTGCTGCCATGAACTTCCGCTTTCCTCAATGTGTACCTACACCACTGAAAACCCTGATACCCAACTCCACTAATGAGGCTTTAGATCTCATGAGCGACCTCCTCCAGTGGGATCCAAAGAAAAGACCGTCTACTGTGAAGGTAAAGTGTTCACCACCGTTCATGCACAAATTAAAAGCGGGCTTAGATCTTGGTGTGAGATTTAAAACAATTAAAATGATGAGACACACCAGTGATTATTTAAGTTTATTTGAAATATTCACAAAAAAACATGTTAAAAGGAATGTTAAAAGCATGGAATACATTAAATGCCATACCATAAAACAATCTAAAAGTCCAATGGGTTAAAACTTTAAATGTAAAGTGTCAATCAGAGAATAAAATCCAAGTGTAATAATCCAAATTCTTGGAAATAATATTCCAGGCACTCAGGTACCATTACTTTCAAGTGGGACAGTTTCTAGGCCCCCATCCCATGACCCCTGAGGTACAGAATGCTCAGATAAAGACTCAAAGCTGCTCATTGAGTTCAAAATGTAGTACTTAAGTCGATTTCATACAATGGATATAATGCACTTTAAAAAGATTACTGAGCAACAGTATTCACAGCGAAAAAAATCTACTTGATGAACATTGGTTGCAAATATTATTATACATCCTTAGCATTATTTATCTATGTTTAAGTTGGCAAATTAATGCTTGTTAAATTAAAATTTCTAAGCGTTGAACTAACACGGAGAGCAACATTCCTCTGAACATCAATAGCCACAAAACTTAAAAATATAAAAAACACATCAAATGACTCTTAATGTAAAATAACTACTCTCCTAATGCATGCTTGCATGAACCGGAAATACTCTGCCCAGGTAAACAATGGTGTTTTAACACACCACAAATCATTCATGTTGTCCCTACTTGAATGGATCAAGTTAAATGGTGCAAAGAATGCAAAAGTCATCTCTAAATACATTAATATGTTTTATTCTGAAATTGTGATAATGTTTGTCTTAAAGGTGACATATCTTAAAGAGAAGTTGCTTTGTAACTCTTTTGTCAATTAAGAAGCCGCTATCATGCATTAGTTGGTGCTTTTACCCACCTTTTAAACAGTACACCGACGCCCTGTGTGAATGTAGAGTGATACATGAATATGTTGTGTATGCACAAGGCTCATACTCTCTATGAAACATCCTTTTTTTAATATACAATAACATATTATTATAAATTAATATCAATTTAAATTAAAAATAAACAGTTATATTTTAAGCCACTAGCCAGACAGATCAACTCAACTCAACTTTATTTATATAGCGCTTTTTACAATTTTCATTGTTACAAAGCAGCTGTTCATGAGACACATTGAATACAAGTATGAATTCTAAATTCTAAAGCAGCCCCCCCGGCCAGGCAGATAGCGCAAAAAAAAATGCAAACGGTGGTGAGGAACCCAAAACTCCCATCGAGAAAAAAACCCTCAGGGGAACCCAGGCCCAACCAGGGGATTCCAGTTCCCCTCTGGCAAAAGCTGCTGCCTCTGCACAGGCTCAACAGTGCTTGCACAACAAGGCTTAATAAAAATATAAAAATAAAGGATTTAAGATTATCATTAACAATCTAATAGCATTTGAAATGTTGTAGGAAAAACAAAGTTGTCGCGTCCTTTATCCAGCTCTATCCTCTTAGCTCTTGTCAGGTCACCGCTTCCCATTCTCAGCTCTGCCATCAGGTCTGGGCATGAACTGCATCCTGCGGTAACCTTGGAACAAAGAGACAAGACTGGCTGAGAGTAGAGTACTGTTCTGCACTCTTTGATGCAACAAGTACATCATTTGTTGTTGGATGTGTTCCTGGTTCCGTTTGATCTAAATAATGCAGCCTAAATCCTATGAGGATTAATATTATGGAGGTGTAGTGTATGCAAGATCAAAAAAGATGAGTCTTTAGTCTAGATTTAAACTGACAGAGTGTGTCTGCTTCCCGGACCGTGCAGGGAAGAATATTCCAAAGTTTAGGCGCTAGATAAGAAAAGGATCTACCACCTGCACCTGATTTTGAAATTCTAGGTATTACCAACTGACAGGACGCCTGAGAGCGTAATGTACGTGGAGGTCTGTAATACAATAGAAATTCATTCAAATACTGCGGCGCTAGACCATGTAGGGCTTTATTGGTAATAAGCAAGATCTTAAAGTTAATGCGATGCTTTATAGGTAACCAGTGCAAGGTTGACAGAACAGGGGTTATATGCTCATACTTTTTTGTACGTGTAAGAACTCGAGCTGCCGCGTTTTGAACCAGTTGCAGTTTTTGTAATAGGCCCGCAGGGCAACCACCTAGAAGTGCATTACAGTAATCTAGTCTTGATGTCATGAATGCATGAATTAATTTCTCTCTTTCGAGTCTATGTAGAAGTATGCTGTGGTCAATGGTGTCAAATGCAGCACTGAGGTCTAGCAGCACCAATAATGAAATACAGCCACGGTCAGACGCTAAAAGCAGATCATTTGTAACTCTGATCAAAGCAGTCTCTGTACTGTGACATGCTCGAAATCCAGACTGGAATTCATCATTAATGTCATTCCTTTGGAGGAAGGAGCATAATTGAGTTGAAACTACTTTTTCCAGAACTATAGATATAAAAGGTAAATTCGATATAGGCCTGTAATTCCCCAGTTCTTTAGGGTCGAGTTTTTTTTTTACAAGAGGCCTTATAACAGCCACCTTAAATGCTTTAGGCACATGTCCTAATGTCAGAGATGAGTTAATAATACTGAGAAGAGGATCTATAATTTCTGGGAGCATTTCTTTCAGTAGTTTTGTAGGTATAGGGTCTAGCATGCATGTTGTTGATTTAGATGATCTAATGATTTTAGACAGTTCATCGTGATCTACTGTAGAAAATAATTGCAATTTCTCCTTAGGGGTGCTGTAGTTAGTTTGTTCAGCGGATTTCACTACAGGTTGCATTGTTATAATTTTTCCTCTAATATCTTGGATTTTACTCGTGAAGTAGTTCATAAATTCATCACTGTTATGCTGATAATCAGAATCTGATGTCTATGACGACTTATTTTTTATTAATTTAGCCACGGTGTTAAATAAAAACCTAAGGTTGTGATGGTTTTCCTCTACTAGTGTTGAAAAGTAGGCGGATCTAGACGTTTTTATGGCATTCCTGTAATTTCGAGTACTATCCTTCCATGCTATACGAAATACCTCAAAATTTGTTTTCTTAAAGTTGCGCTCCATTTTCCGGGACGCTTTTTTTAGAGTCCGAGTGTGTTCATTATACCACGGTGTTGGGCTGCTATTTTTAATTTTCTTTAAACGCAGAGGAGCAACTGTGTCTAATATTTCCGAGAAAGTAGAGTTAAAATTTTCAATAGTAGTGTCAAAATCGTCAACGTTTTTACTCATGCTAGATATTTTAGACAATTCAGGCAGATTATCGAGAAACGCATCTTTGGTAGTTGAAGTAATCGTTCTACCATATTTGTAACAAGGAGTTTGATTTGCAGCCGTAGGCCATTGAAGCAAACATAATATCAGATAATGATCCGAAATATCTTCACTCTGCTGAATGATTTTAACATCGTCCACATTTATACCATAAGAAAGTATTAAATCTAAAGTATGATTACGAAGGTGAGTGGGTCCTGACAAATGTTGACTAACGCCCATGGAGTTAAGAGTGTCTTTGAAAGCCAGTCCCAAGGCATCTGTATCATTGTCCACATGGATATTAAAGTCACCGACGACAATACTAGTTCTGATAAGAACCCACCAAAATCTTTAATAAAATCTCTGTGGTGCCCTGGAGGCCTATATACAATAGCTAAAATAAATTTTAAAAATGTTTTGTCCTTAGTATTAGGTGTCGATACGTGAAGTACCATGACTTCAAAAGAATTGTATTTAAAATTAGACTTCTGAGAGGTGATGAAAGAATTATTGTAAAGTGCAGCGACACCTCCCCCTCTACCTTTTAGACGAGGCTCATGTTTATAGTAATAATCTTGGGGAACGGATTCATTTAGAGTAATATAATCATCTGGCTTTAGCCATGTTTCTGTCAAACAAAGCATGTCTATTTTATGATCGGTTATCAAATCGTTAACAAAAAGTGCTTTATTTGAGAGAGATCTAATATTAAGCAATCCGAGTCGTAACAGTTGATTATCTGTATTTTGTTCATGTTTGATTTGTTTAACGTTTATTAAATTACTTTCAAGAGGTTTACGCAAAATCTTATGTTTGCTTATCCGGGGGACAGACACAGTCTCTATTTTATGTTGTTTGTAAAAAGGGTTATTACATGTCGTATAGTTTGTGTATTCTGTAACGCGAGACGGCAAGCAGACAGTTGGTTAAGCCATTCTGTCTCCTTCCTGACCTGGGCCCTAGGTAGTCAGACTTTAGCATTATTAAGACTGTGTGCCAAATTTCTAGAGAGGAGGGAAACCCCATCCTAGGAGGGATGGAGACCATCTCGTTTCAACAGGTCAGGTCTGCCCTCAAAACTCTTCCAGTTATTTATAAAATCTATATTATTCTGCAGGCACCACTCAGACAACCAGCCATTTAGTGATGATAATCTGCTATAAATCTCATCACCACGGTAAGCAGTAAGGGGGCCAGAGAATATTACAGTGTCTGACATCGTTTTCGCGAGCTCACACACCTCTTTAATATTATCTTTAGTGATCTCCGATTGACGGAGTCTAACATCATTTGTGCCGACGTGAATAACAATCTTACTGAATTTACGATTAGTTTTAGCCAGGCCATTTAAATTTGACTTGATGTCAGGCGCTGTGGCTCCCGGTAAACATTTGACTATGGTGGCTGGTGTCTCTATGTTAACGTTCCGGACAATAGAATCACCGATCACTAGGGCACTTTCAGCAGGTTTCTCAGTCGGTGCGTCACTGAGCGGGGCAAACCTGTTCGAGACTTTAATCGGAACGGTTGAGTGATGTTTTGTCCTGCGACTATGCCGTATCACCGTCACAAAGTTTCCCAGCTGCAGGGGATTTTCAACCGGAACCGAGCTGTGTGCACTAACATTGCTCGCATCCGAAGTGTTTTCTACAGTCCTAACACTCTTACTATCCTCAATTAAAGATTGGATGCGAGATTCTAATTCTAAGATCTTCTCCGTCAGCCTAACTACTTCCCTGCATTTATCACATGTAAAACCCTCACCGCTGACAGAGAAGGCTAAGCTAAACATATGACATGAGGTGCAAGTAACAATAATAGGAATAGAAGCCATAACTCACCGGGTATGAAGTGCAATCCTAACTTACCAAGGTTGCTTGATGAGTCTTAGTATATACACTTAAAAAGAGAAACAGTTAGCACACAAGACAAATAGGGGGAGATGATATTCCACAACGTAAACAGAAGGCAAGCTAACACGCTAATATGCTAGCGGCGTTACGCTTCAATTAATATAGATTTAGAAAATAAAGTTATAAATAATTCAGCAAGGACAATGATAGTAAAATACACTAATATTAAGACCAGGAACAAATGTGAGGTGAAGCAAGTGTCAGAGGATACAAACTAGCCGCCGGCAGCGATGCAATCAGGAACCGGAAGTGCAATCAGCGATCCTTCCTCACTTCCTCACTTCCTTCTGGATCAACAAACAAAGACCCGAAGTTAACTTCAAGAAAGGGTCGTGCGTCCAATGAAACCATCTATAGAGAGCTAGGGCTCAAAGTTAAGGTATGGTGGGACATTCCAGACACACCCTCTAAACAGGTGACCAATCACAACAGACTGAGTTAGCTTAACCAATCAGAGCTTTGGAATGAGGGGATTCATAGAGACCGAACTAAACCAAGCATTCGGTAGAAATGATAAAGACAGATGCTGCAATACTGTAAAAACCAAACCCTAACCAAGCATTAAAACCTATTATAGTACACCCAAAATACAAAATCAAGGCTCCGTAAATGGCCAAAATATGACTCCTTTAATACATTGAAAAAAGATACACTTCTTAGTTTCCAGATAGTTCCAGTCGTTGACCTGCACGTACAGTTTACCTAGTGATCTGTTTGATCTGTCATTTGATGTGTTTCTGTTATTGTCGAGTATCAATAAAATAACTTATTTGTCTGATTGTGCGACTGTGTCGGCATCTCAGGTTTTTGGGCATGTGGGTTAATGTCTCATACTGATTGTTTGAGCTATCATACCCATTGGGTCCTTCCTGCATGTCAGAAGTTCAGGATAAAATAATACAATGTAAGAAGACGCAATTGTAAGAGGTAATGTAAAAAGATAAATGAATGGCCTTTTTTTTGTCGATGCAAAACTACCAAACCATTTTTAATAAGTCATCTTATGACAGGTAGGCCTACATGTGGAGGTATGCAGTTAATTGTTGTTAAATATTATTACAGGCACTCAGGTACCCATATTTTCAAGTGGGACAGGTTCTGGGCCCCCATCCCATGACCCCTGATGTACGGAAGGCTCAGATAAAGATGGCCGGGACTAGTGAACCCAGATCAGAGCTGCAGTCTTTTTCAGAACCAGCGCTAATGTCTCAGGCTAAAGCTCAGAGCAGAAGTTCCCATCAGCCACTTCAGCAAATTCCTCTGCCTCAGTCTCTCACTCAGACAGAACGGAAAGCCGACCCACTCACTTCATATACACAGAAGGTACCACTTCTGAAATCTAATGATAGTTAATAAGAGGATTTTTCGTCATGGATTTGCTTGTTCTGTTATATTTTATCTTAAATTGCAAAACCAAATGCGGCTAAATTGTTTTAAAGAGAAATGTTCTTCAGAAACACTACTCATGTCACTAGGAGATGAATTGTGCTTTTGGTTCCTCACACCAGGTTGTCGGATGTGAGAACAGCTTGATGGGGTTGAAGAATGGACGTAGAAGATGGGGAAAGACCAACATGAAAGCCTCGGACAGCTGGGATGAGTCTGACTACTCTGATACTGCAGTATCCCTATCGAAAAAACCCAGCAAAGGCCCTGAGGAGGAGAAACCCACTCTGCAGTATGATCGTTTTATTTTTTGATCTTTGCAACGATTTCACTCAATTCATTTATGCTACATTTCAACTCAACACTGTCGTAACACCCAGTGAACTGCATTTGTTTCATAGATAGTAGAGTTAAAAAACACTTTATGACCACCAACTTTGACCACCATTTAGGGAGGCATTACAGTTTCCCTTCATTTGGATGGATTTTTTATTTACCAGAATCTTCCTCAGATCTGTAAAGAATGTAAAACTGGTTTGTGCCGAGTTCCAATAAACTTGGATTGTTGGGATTTCTCAGAAGTGAAGTGGAAAGGCAATTTGGCTTGGTTGACACTGATAAAAGTATGTCATATTTGTAGCTTTTGTAGCAGGTCAGACACGAGGCAAACTCAAAAGGTAGTTTTAACCCTGGAGGGTTCTTTATTACTTAAGCAAACAAGGTACTTATGAACAAAAATAAGCAGGTAGGGGGGAACACCGTCTTCAGACGTCCGTAAGAATCCTCCGGGGAAATGTGAAGCAGGTGAGGTCCGTGGCTGTAACTAAACTTCCGCTTCTCCGGCTGGTTGTCAGGCACTCGTATCTTTCGAGAGGGAAACAAACACAACAGAATTCCGTCAGCACGTGCATCTCGTGTGGAGTTGTAGCTCACCTCCCTCTCCCCTTCTTCCGGGTTTTATATCTTCCGAAAATACGGGTCAGGCGTTGACAATCAGCCGGCGTGCAGCTGAATTCGTTCAATTGCCATGGTGACGCTGATTGGGCAATAGGCGACTCGCCACACTCCCCCCCGAAGCGTCGCTCCAGTACGGTAGGATTTTTTGTCTTGAATTTAACCTGTATCCGTGGATAGAGGGGGGGCACGGTCCGGACTTGGTGACCCAGCAAGACCACATTCTGGAGAGCCCGTCCGCATTTCCATGAGCGACCCCGGCCCGATGTACCACTTGGAAATGAAAGTCCTGGAGTGCGAAAAACCACCTGGTCACTCTGGCGTTGGTCTCTTTAGCTCTGGACATCCACTGTAGTGGCGCGTGGTCAGTGACCAAGGAGAAACTTCTTCCCAAAAGGTAGTACCGCAACTCCAGTACTGCCCACTTGATGGCCAGGGTCTCTCTCTCCACCGTGGCATACCGAGTCTCGGCGGGGGACAGCTTCCGACTAATGAACACCACTGGGTGTTCCGCCCCGCCTTTCACCTGTGACAGGACGGCTCCCAATCCGGTGTCGGAGGCGTCGGTTTGTAACAGGAAGGGGCAGCCAAAATCGGGGGCATGTAGCACCGGTGAAGACGATAGGGCCTCTTTTAAGGTTTGAAACGCCATTTCTGCCTCTGTATTCCACTGAGTCTTCTCGGGCTGTCCCTTCTTGGTTAGATTGGTCAGGGGGCTGGCTATAGAGGAGAAGTGCGGAATGAAACACCTGTAATAGCCAGCTAGTCCCAGGAAGGCACGTACTTGGGTTTTGTTGATGGGACGTGGTGTGTTCCGAACGGCCTCTACTTTTCTCATCTGTGGTTGGATAAGCCCTCGGCCAACTCGGAAACCCAGGTACTGTGCCTCGATGAGTCCTAGGTGGCATTTTTTTGGATTCGCCGTCAGTCCCGCCTGTCGGAGCTCCCGGAGTACCCTCCGCAATCTGTCAACATGTTCTTCCCAACTCCCCGAATGGATGACTACGTCATCTAAGTACGCTGCGGCATACTCCTGATGGGGCCGTAAGAGAACATCCATCATTCTCTGGAAGGTTGCCGGGGCTCCATGTAGCCCGAAAGGCAAAACTTTATACTGCCAGTGGCCTGAAGGTGTGTTAAAGGCGGTCTTCTCCCGGGCCGCATGGGACAACGGTACCTGCCAGTACCCCTTGGTGAGATCGAGGGTTGAGATAAAACGGCTTTTCCGAGTCTCTCCAGTAGCTCATCCACCCGGGGCATGGGATATCCATCGAACACGGATACTTCATTTAGCCGTCTTAAATCATTACAAAAGCGGAGGGTACCGTCTGGTTTGGGAACCATGAGGATGGGGCTGGACCAAGGACTCTTGGACGCTTCGATGATGTTCATTTCCTTCATCCGCTTAATCTCCTCCTCTATAGCCAACCGACGGGCCTCCGGGATCCGGTAGGGTTTCTGTCTCACCACGACTCCCGGGGGCGTCCGAATTTCGTGGTGTACGACTTTTGTGCGCCCGGGCTTTTCGCAGAACACATCTTCAAACTGACGGACCAGGGTCGTGAGGTCTGCCCTCTGTGTGGAGGACAGTTGCTCTCCTAGCTGTTCCACTGGTGACTCAATCTCTGCGAAGGCCGTCATCTGTGCTTGCGGGGCTACCCAGCGTTTTAAAAGATTTATGTGGTATAGCTGCTCCAACCGGCGTCGTCCCGGCTGACGGACCCTATAATTGACCGGCCCTACCCTCTCCACGACAGTATAGGGACCCTTCCATGATGCAAGGAACTTGGACGTGGTCGAGGGTGTCAATAACAGTACCCTGTCTCCTTGTATGAACTCACGGGGCTGAGCAGGCCGGTCATACAGGCGGCTTTGGGCGCGCTGGGCTTCGGCCAGGTGTTCCTTAACCAAGGGCATCACCCGGTCGATGCGGGTCCTCATCTGCTGCACATGCTCAATGACCTTGCGGTATGGTGCCTGTTGCTGCTCCCAAGCCTCTCGGGCGACATCCAGGAGTCCCCTGGGTTGTCGCCCAAACAACAGCTCGAAGGGTGTAAATCCTGTGGAGGCTTGCGGCACCTCCCGTATGCCAAAGAGCACGTACGGTAGCATCAGATCCCAGTCACGCCCATCCTCTGCCACCACTTGTCGAAGCATTCTTTAAAGGGTCTGATTAAAACGCTCAACTAAACCATCTGTTTGGGGGTGGTACACTGACGTTTTCAATTGCTTAACCTTGAGTAGGTGACAGAGGTCTGCCATCAGCCGGGACATGAACCGGGTTCCCTGGTCCGTCAATACTTCTGATGGAATACCCACCCGACTAAAGAAGAGGAACAGCTCCTTGGCGATAGCCTTCGCCGTAGCCTTCCTCAAAGGGAGTGCTTCCGGGTATCGGGTGGCGTAGTCGACTATAACGAGGATGTGCTCATGGCCGCGGGGGGACTTCGGCAGTGGGCCTACCAGGTCCATCCCATTCCGAGCAAAGGGCACCTCAATGATGGGAAGGGGGATAAGAGGGCTGGGGGGAGGCCGGTTAGGTGAGGTCCTTTGACAGATGCTACAGCTCTGGCAGAAACGCTTGACGTCACCCTCTATTCCGGGCCAATGAAAACGATCACGGATCCGTTGCACTGTACTTGCGATCCCCAGGTGTCCCGCCAATGGATGGGCATGTGCGATCTCCAGAATGTTGGGTATCTTTGCCTTTGGGACTACCAGCAACTCTTTTTCCTCCCCCCTTCTTTGTGCGACACAATAGAGCAGACCTTTCCTTACGAGGAAATATGGGGTCGGGTGAGGAGGGGGCAAGCGTACGTCATCATCCACAACACGCACTTGTGTCCAACAATTCCTCAAACGGTCATCCTCCCGCTGTTCCCGTCCAAAAGAGCCTCCCATGGTTACCTGAAGGAACAGATCATTAAAGAGGTTAGTAGACTGTGGCCCACACTCACCCTCCCGCTCGCTCTCTGTTGCCATCATCACAGGACGACCCGTCCTGGCTCGTGTTGGTCGACCATGGCGTCGATGGCTCCTCTCTCTGGCGGGATGCATTGCCTGGGCTAACAGTCGTTCAAAGCCAGGCCAATCTCGTCCGAGTAGTGCTGGTACTGGCAGGTCTTGCAATATTCCGACCTCCAAGGGCCAGGAACCATGTTGTGCCGAAACTGTAACTCTCCGGGCGGGCACGCTGCGAGTGTCTCCATGGACACAAGTGATAGGCATGACCAGTTTTCCCTTAGGCTGTACGACGGTAGGCTGTACAAGTGTCACGGAGCTTCCGGAATCCAGGGTCGCCATGACGGTCCTTCCGTTGATCTGTATGAGTCGTTCTGGAGCCCCTGCTGGTATGGCTTGGTGTCCGAAGCAACCGGCGACCCACGCCCGGGGTCCCGGGCTGGCGGCTTCCGTCGGATGGGTTCGTCACGAGGAGAGGGAGCCACTGGCCTCTCTACTGGCCGTGGGGTGCCCTGTGTCTGTCGCCAAGGTGGTAACATCCTCCGGGGGGGGGACCGTCGCTCTCTCTCTGGTGTCGTGAGCAGCCGTGGCCAAGGCCAACTCCATCGCCTCCACCAATTCTCGATAGGTCCCTGGGTCTTTCATGCTGACAGGGGCTCTGAGTCGTCGGGGAAGGGCCCGCAACATTCGGTCTATGACGACTCGTTCAGCAACTTGCGCAGCTGTGGACTCTTCGGGCCATAACCAGAGATGGGTGAGGCGTGTAAGATGCGCGGCCTGGGTACGTACTGGTTCTTCTTCGTGGAACGTCCAGGCCTGAAACTGATGGGCCACGTTAATTGGAGAAATGCCCACTCGGGCGAGAATTTCCGCCTTCAAAGCCTCGTAATCCGCATTCGCCGGCGCCTGCATCGCAAAGTAGGCTCGTTGCGCCTCGCCTGTCAGAAACGGAGCGAGGATCTGCACCCAATCCGTCTTATTCCACGCTTCCCGGACCGAGATTACCTCAAACGTGTGTAAGTAGGCTTCTATATCGTCCAGGTCGGTGAGTTTGGTAAGATGGCGGTGTGAAGCCATTTGTGGATCCGGCAATGGTATTCGGCCAGCGATAGCCTCGGTCACGCCGCTCATAGCACGTTCCAGCTGATCCTGTCAGGGCCACGAGTTGCTCATTTAGCTTATGTTGACGGGCACTAACATCAGTCAATCGTCTTAGAATCTCCTCCATGGCTCAAATCCTCGAATCCAGAGAGAGAGAGAGCGCACGGTTCCCTAAAAATTTTTTTTTGAAAAGTACACTTAGAAAAGAAGATTAATCTACTGAGAGTGTTGTTTTCGTGTCAATTGCCAGACACGAGGCAAACTCAAAAGGTAGTTTTAACCCTGGAGGGTTCTTTATTACTTAAGCAAACAAGGTACTTATGAACAAAAATAAGCAGGTAGGGTGGAACACCGTCTTCAGACGTCCGTAAGAATCCTCCGGGGAAATGTGAAGCTGGTGAGGTCCGTGGCTGTAACTAAACTTCCGCTTCTCCGGCTGGTTGTCAGGCACTCGTATCTTTCGAGAGGGAAACAAACACAACAGAATTCCGTCAGCACGTGCATCTCGTGTGGAGTTGTAGCTCACCTCCCTCTCCCCTTCTTCCGGGTTTTATATCTTCCGAAAATACGGGTCAGGCGTTGACAATCAGCCGGCGTGCAGCTGAATTCTTTCAATTGCCATGGTGACGCTGATTGGGCAATAGGCGACTCGCCACACTTTTCATATTGTGCGTGAAACAGTTAGGTTATTAAGGTATGTGGAGCTGTAAAAAAGAAGAACCTTAAAGAGGAAAGTTACGTGTTGTTGTCGCAACTCTTGATGTGCTTTCATTTGATGTGCAACTATTATACATAGTTATAAGTATCTGGTTTAATTTATTAACTAATTTTACACCTCTGATAGTGGTTTGGATTGAGTTTGTACAAGGTTGGTTTCATGAGGTTTTGTGAATTCAGGCTAATGTAATATACCCTATAAGTTAGATTTCTGCCAACTCTGATTTCCCCAAAATGTTATTGTTTGAAATCACATAAACATAACAGCAAAAAAAAACATGGGCTTGATGGATTAGTGTTTTATGTAATTATTTAGATGAAAATATCATCAGATTTGCAGCTTGCTAGTTTTGTGAACAGCTTTTGTTTTCATGTTTTTTTAATGTCAATTTTCTGCTTCTTTTATTAAATGATTCAGGCCCGAGGACCAGAAACCCATTTACACATTTAGCACTGTCACAAAATTACCAAACAACAGCAGACTGAAGCAGCCAGACTCCTACCAGATGACAGCCACCTCAGCCAGACAACATTATCTGCGCCAGTCAAGATATATGCCAGGCAAGTTTTCTGCTGTGTGCTGCATGTGGAGAAACTAGAAGTTAGAGTTGAAACAGATCTGAGTTTAGGTTGTGTATAAAACTATGCCCTTTTTATATCACATGACACATTTTTCTGCTCAAATGCAAGATCATCCATGATATTGCTGTTAATTCTAGGTTTAATCAGCAAGAACACACCATCTGTGTGCAACAAGGAGTCTGAGAAAAACTTGTGGGGCCCATCGGTTATTCATAAATCCCTCACACCCGTTGGACGAGCATCAGCATCCCGAATCAGTCCAGGTGAACATAACATAAAGACATCAATGCCAAACGCCCGGTTATATTTCACTTTCCACGTCTGTCTCACGCACAAACGCGTCCGCACAGCTTCCTACGCACACTCCATTTCGGATACAAGGGGACAGACGAGTTCGACATGCGCAGTACAAATGAGTATGTCTACTCCACCAGACCGTCAGTGAGCAGCACTGAGCTGCATTATTCACAGTCTCACTGCAAATCAATGAAAGAAAGAGTGGCCAATCCTTTGCTGACGACAGAGATAAAGCATAGGGAAACATTGTAGTGGAGGAATTTGAGGGAGTTTCTTCTGGACAGATAAGTAACAGTCAAATTTCTGCCAAGTTACCTGTGCCAAGCTCCAGTAAATTCGTAGTACACTCAGAATATGTTTTCATCAGTATTACGTAAATTTCACATGTCACCTTTAATTAAATCAGCCATTGCAGCAAGACATTTGATTAATTTTGTCCATATGGAAAATGGTGTCATTTGAGTTTTTGGCGTGTTTCAATGGCTTGAATTGGTCTTGTATATCCATGTTTTGTAAAAATATCCTTGCAGTCCCAGCTTATCTTACTGACTTTCAAGTATGTAGAAAAATCCCTGTCCACGACTCTGTGTAACATGCCATTTTATGTAACTTCAAGGTCTTGTCTTTCTTGTGCCATAATAGTGTCCACATTTTTCCTACATGCTTTCACTCTCTTATTTGTTAACATGGATTCAGAGGAAAGCAGCAGTAAAGCCACAGATAAAGCTAAAGAAACAACACTAGAGAAAAGTGAAAAGGTTAAAGGTACACACAACATTTTTCACTCCATCATTCCAAAAATGATCATAGGTTTGTTCTGGAAGACACTAAATGGAGACATAGAAGAATCATTAGGAGACTGATGACTAATTCTCTGCCAGATGACTGCATTGTAATTTTGTAAAACTGGCCTTGTGCTTTCAGGAAGCTTTGTAACCACCACATACAATCTCTCTGAAGGATACATCCCATCTTTCCAGAAGAAGGAAGTGGGATCTGTAGGACAGAGAATTCAACTCGCCCCTCTTAATAATCAGCATGCACGTAAGAGTTCAGTTTTTCCAAACCCTATAGTGAGCTGCCCTGCTATCTACTGCCAGTATAGGAAGCTACTTTCTACAGGTAGCATGCAAACCAGAATGATTTAATCACACGACATGGACAGTAGTACAGGTCAACTTGAATCTACTACAGTAGAATCATAGAGCAAACACTTGATGTAACGGGGAACATATAAGTACCTGCAGTTATTGGGCAAATATTCATATTAAAATTGTAACTATTTTAATGTCATTATTTTCCCAGTAAACAACACAGTAAAAGTTAGGGTAAAGTTACATACAGTAAGCAGCTCACTAGGCTTTGCAACTGAGAGCAGTTCTCTTGATGCTTCGAAACTCTGTATCTTAACTGTTTTTTACGCATTCTTTTAATATTGTTCTTTAAAAAGTACAGCATTTTTTCTTTACACTACCTTAACGAGATAGGACACACAAAAAGGAAAAATTATTTACTCATCCTCAGATTGTTCCAAACTTGTTTACATATTATTATTCTGTTAAACACTAAGGAAGATATTTGGAAGAATGTCAGTAACCAAACAGATCGCATCCCCCATTAGGATTCATTGGGGGATGTGATCTGTTTGGTTACCGACATTTTTCTAAATATCTTCCTTTGAGTTCAGCAGAACAAAGAAATGTATACAGGTTTGGAAAAACCTGAGGGTGAGTAAATGAAGACAGAAGTGACATTTTTGGGTGAACTCTCCCTTCAAACTTGCTTCTGTGGTCAAGAGATACAGTATATCCAGCTGCAGGCCCGCAGCGCCACGCGTTTCGGGACACACGATCCAGACCACCAGTCTCAGGCAGGAAATGAAGGCGAACCATATATGGTTTAGTGCAGATCGTCCTACCACCAGTTTTTGTAGCTTATGTTCTTATTTTCGCATAGATTTTAGTGACTTTAATGTACTATATCTGAACACGCTAGAACAGCGGTTCTCAATCCTGGTCCTCGCGACCCACCGCTCTGCATATTTTGTGTATCTCTGATACCTGATTTAAATCTCTAGCTCATTAGAAGAGAGCATAATGAATGAACCACGTTCCGATTGACGTGTTCCCTGAACTGTGTTCATTGCTCTCTACTCCCTGCACACATGAAATCGGCTGACGTTAATTTAAGAACACGAAGAACAAAACTTACTACGGAAGATTGAAGGGTAATTTAACCGTAATTTTGAGATTTGCGCAACATTATCCACATTTCGAACGGGATTTATGGCAGAATATCTAGTGATGTTTACTTCGCAGGGCTCTTATGGGCGTATTAAACAAACCTCCGAAGCGGTAGGAGAAGCATACAAAATATGCAGAGCAGGGGGTCGCGAGGACCAGGATTGAGAACCGCTGCGCTAGAAGATGCATAACCTAAATTTTTATGTAGTTATTATTTGCATAGTGCTTTCTATTTTACTAAAAATAATATTGATTTAATGTTCATGTAAACATAATCAATATCTGCTCATTTTGAAACAAACACTTAGGCACAAAGTATAGACTTTCAATGTCAAATATACTTAATTTTTTTAATTCAAAATATTATTTATATATATAATTATATATATATAATTAATATCTAAATAATCAGTATCTGTTCAGTTTGTAACAAGCACACAGGGACAAAGTGTAGACTATAATGTAAAATATACATAAAAATATATTTTTATATAAATTATATCATAATTATATTTTTTTCAGAATTCAAATAAATAGAAAGTAAAGTATTGCACTTCTTATATGAACAAACATTTCCACAAGAACATAATTTTAAAACATAACATAATTTTTTTTATGTAGATGTATATAAGATAACATAATAAACACTCACACCGTGTCTACACCGGATGTGGCGCGACAATAGAACGCATTAGAACCCATTATATTTGTACATTTTGTCCACACCGAAAGTGGCGCGGTGCGGTGTGACAATCCCATTAGAACAAACCGCGTGTCGTGTCGCATGACGCCACGTCCGGTGTAGACATGGTGTTAGAAATTAAGTTTGATTTAATTTAATCAAATGTATTTTACACAAAAAATACTCCATGTTTTCATTGAATGAAGAAACTAAAGGTAAAGGGCTCCATGGAACCTTCCTGGTGTTCCATGATACTGTAAATGGCCATTTCCTCGTCCTCTTTATCTACTGCCAATGCTGTGCAAAAGGGGCACTATCAAAGGCTGCAACAGTTTGTACATCATTGCATAGAAATGGCTCTACAACGGATGAAATGAAAAATACATAACATGTATGACATAACTAGCAGTTGAGTCCCTTAAAGTAACTTGCCACAAACTCAACCATAAATAAATGAGCTTGAATAAATAATCAAGAAATAAAAAACAATAATAAAGATAGACATACCGGCTTTGCCGAAAAGCCCACTTACAACACCCTATCTAAAAAAAGGCTGTGTGTCCGCAGAAATAAAACACTCAAATTGATTAAATACTACAACAATTTTATACTTTAAAGGGGTCATATGGCGCGAACTCCGTGTTTTTCTGTATCTTTGGTGTGTTATAAGTTGCCCATGCATGTATTAGACACGTAAAATTCCAAAAATTTAAGTGTCGGAACAAAAGATGCATTCTATCCAACAAATCTACGTTGTGTGAGTTGACCTCCCAAATGTATAGGCAAGTAAGGTGGGCGTACCTATGCAATTGCTTTAGAACCTTCTGTTCCAAATATGGTAAGAATTGTTACATTTCCGTCACACAGTTCCAGTATTCGACCAATCACTACGCACTGGTAAATTGGCCAATCATAGCACACCTTGCTTTTCAGAGCGATGTGCTTTGTTAAAAATCCACGCGTTTCATAAGGGGCGGGAGGAGATGCACGGTATGTGGAAAATACTTAGTTTTTTAACCTTAAATCCTCTATTCACATTGCATTTACATCTAAAACAATCGATAATATTCGTTTTAGCCGTGTCATATGATCATTGATGATAAATATGATATGTGAAAGATGTGCACATAATAGTTGCAATAAACACCTAACTTATTACATACATTTTTCACAACACATAAATAAAACTGGACAGAACTCACCCTTCTCTCCGCCATGCTTTTAATGCCCTTGTCCAAAAACGTGTGTTGCTGCCGACCCGCCCCAACTAGTGTCTGGATCGTGTGTTCTAAAATGAGTGGCTGCGGACCTGCAGCTGGATACTATTGGTGGTCAAAGCTCTCTTCTGAATGAATCTGTCGTTCTTTCTGCTCATTCCTACTTTCTTGTGCTATCTGTCTGCGTGTCAACAAATAATTTATATCTGCTCTTAGTTGACCTCTCTGCCACTGCTGACTCTATAGCGGTCAAAGCTAAACCTTCAAAGTCCAAACCTTCATCTACAGTTTCACTCAATGAAAGCTCTGAAGGTAAAATGTCAGATCCGTAGCCATTTCAGCCAAAATGTCTTCACAAGGTCCAACATTGACACAACCTGTCAGTGACTGTCAATATAATAATTTAGCGTGTATTTTCTGAGGTAAAGGTTATTCACAGATATGCGGGCAAAATGCACAATTCCTATCAAACTCTCTACCAAAGTAACACCTGACTTGACTTTCATGTAATCAGTAACAATTCATTCAATGTTTATTCTCTTTTTTTCCTATTTTGCAAATGTCAATTTTGGACCCTCTTTCTTTTTTATGTAATTTCTTCAAAAGCAGCTTTTAGCTTAAGTGTCTGGTGGTTTTGTCCGAGTGTGAAATACTGTTTCTTTTAACAGATTGTGATGGATGGAAAAGGAGAGCTGAAAGAACCCAACTCAAAAGTACAGCTTACTCTGCTCTGGGCAAAAACTCAGCCAATCTTCTCACTCGTGCACAGCCGGTTCAGCCCGTGCATGGGCGCATCGACTGGGCTGCAAAATATGGAAGTCACCGATAGTGCTTGTTGAGCTTCCATGCCATGAGGACTATGGCCTGTTCAACACTCGTGAGAGAAGCAGCTTGAATAGGTCTATATCACCTTAAAACATCAGGCCATTATTTGCTCAAATGTGTTGTGCAATTAAGACACAAATCTTTATTATTGACTTTATTTTCAGCTATGCATCTAATGCCTGTATTTTTTCCTGAAGTAGACTACATAAATGTCCCGCTTATTTTTTATGCCATTTTTAATGTGCAGTTTATAAATGCATTTCATTTTTCTTTTATATGTGTAAATGTGATTTATTCTGCAAGGATGTTATTATTTACTTGTATTAAAACAGCCTTTTACTTACAGTCTTTACTATAAGCAGTACAGAGACCTGTTACGTGAACATAAAATGTGATTTGGTTCACCCAAGCTGAATAAAGGATATTTTGTAGGTATTTTAAGGCATTTTAATTATAAGACTGCTGATGAACCATTTGAACATTCAGAAATGTTATTGAACATTTTATACAAAAAAAAACATAATTACATGTTTGGGTTACATTTTAGAAGGAAATTGATTTTTGTATTTTCTGTATGTATCATGACTGTTGTGGTTTCTGCAGCATCCCAGCTCCAAGCTTGGCCACCATCAGAATACTGCAAAAGATTTCCTCTTAATTATTTCAGGCTTTTAAATGACAGAAACATTATATTAAGAAGCATGCACTTGTTTTGTGTAAGGAACAGACTGGGGAGGTGAGCAATCTTTTCACCGGCTGTCAGTGATCAGTGAGCTTGACATGAGTCAAGCTAAGACTAATCTAAACTTTCCAAACACTTTATTAAGGTGAAATTTACTGAAATGTTAATTACCTGACTCCAGCAATGAGACCAGCTGGCATGATTTTGCGTGAACTATAGAATCTCTTTCCCATGACAGCAGCAAGAGTCCCAGAAGTGGCTGTGAAAGGAGTGATGTTCAGTAAATCCTGCTTGTGTAACCGGTGTATGTGTTTAAACAAGAAATTAACTTCATTGTGATAATGTGTGGAAATGGCAAACCTAAAGACACCCAAATATTTCTGGGATCTTGGGATATCTGGTAGGCACCAAACCCAGCCAAACCCCCAAACAATAGCCCTGCCGCCATTGATGGAACACTGCCTGTAGGAAAATGATTCAAATGAACAACTACCAAATTAAAAAACATTTTATAATGCAAAGGTAAAAAAATATGACAGCAGTGACTATTGTATATATAGCAACAGCGAGATCTAATCATTTTAAAACACAACGCATTACAGCAAGAGTTTTTACAGGAACTATAATGTTCAAAAACAGACTTTTCTCAGATAATTGAGGTATTCGGATTAGGTATTATATCAAACTTCAGCAAATTACTTCCTACATTAGATTTCATCTTTTAACATTTTAAGTATAAAGTTATTGAACCGCGTGATTGCACACAAGTAAATAGGGATCAATTACAAGATCTGAATGTTAATGGACAGTAAAGAAAAAGCAAAATGAATAGATAAAAATCTTTCTAACTCGTCAAAGGAGGAACAACCAAATTAAATGGGGATATTAGGTATGAAAACTAAATTAAGGCTGACCAATATTCCTCCTTTTAACATCTTTTAACACAGTTGTTGTTTTCAGGGGGGGCTTCAAGCCCTTAAGGAGGATATGGACCTTGAATCCCAGTGATAGAATTTTACTTATTTGACAGTAACTGTATCTGTGAAATCACAACTAACAAAATAAAAATATATATCCATCACAACTAACAAAATAAAAATATATATCCAACATCTTAAAACTAAATAAATTATATTTTACATTAAACTAGCTCAAATCAAGTTAGCTGTTATAACGTTACCTAACATATCATGTTGTCCTGCTGTAAGTCGTTTGGTTTTTCGTGGTTTTAGCATGTCCATTTCTTATGACACCGTCTAACGTAAGTCCAATCTATAATGCACTAAGATTTCGTGAGCTTTCATTACCTGCTTTGACATATCCTACAACTCCTCCAGATGCCACCAGTGCTGCATATCCGTATCCAGTCCAATCCACAGCCATCATCAACACCTACATAGACAGACATTTAAATATACACACACACACACAGGTCTGATGGCTCCCATTCTCTCTGTATGTTATCAGTCAGTGTAAAAATGACAACTGCAGAACTATTCATCGAGTCAAACAGTCTTAACACTGCACATAAAGAGACGCATCTGCTCTGACAGACGAAATAATACTCTCACACTGATAACGCTACAAACAGACCTGCTGACGAATAATTCCTCTTAGTGAGGATCGCTGAAAATGGTTTCCGAAATGTTTTTACACACTGCACTGGTAAACTGCAGATGATCTCAGATACGTGTTTCCATTGACGTACTTTTAACCCTGCGGTCGCAGTGGCTGTAACACCTTATAATTGTTTTTCCGTGTCCTTATGACATTAATCAATGAAATATGAACACCCAGTAAAAAAATGTGAATATGTTCATGCTCGCTATCGTATACGTGCCTGTGTCCTTGCTGATAAACGTGCTCGCAAGTTGTTTATGACGTCACTCCCAAAGACCACTAAAACACAAGCACAACATCCTTGTCATTGTGAGTTGGCTTATGGGAAATGAAGTTTATTTACAATGAACGTTTTATTTCATTAACCATAAATGTATTTTACATCATGTTGTTGTTGTTCTCGTCATTATAATCTATGGATTACAGAATAGAATAAAATATCGTATATAATGCAATATCGATCAATTAGGAGTGCTCAATATCATAGCATGGCTGTGATTAGGCCAGATGTAATCACAGCCGCTGATATTGGGTTTTATATAATTATAAAAATAAACCAATTTTGGAACTATATTTTATTTTCCAACACAGACATTATGATTAGGAATGTCGGGGATCCCAGCTGTCATGTTGAACATGGGCCACTAACTACTACTGTAGCACTAGTTTAAAAAGCTCCGCAGTTCCAAATACCATCGGAAGATGGTGCCAGATGATCAGACAACAATCGCTTTGCCTTCTATTACCAGACTTTTGGTTCTCTACCGATTGGCCTGTATTTTTTAATTCAGCATTAAGTATCATGTTTAGTAATTAATGCTGTCATGGGTGAATTTATTCGTCTGTTATATTGTTGAAATAACACTGCATGGTTATCACCCTGTTATAAGCTACAAGAGTTAGCTATAAGTAAAATACAGACAAATTTAAATGTGGGATCATAATGGTAATCGTGATATTAATCAGTAAACAAAGAATCAAAAGAGAGAGGTTCTTAGCCTTTAGAAAGAGATTATACCGGGCTTTCGTACCGAAGGGCATCTTCGCTTGTCCAATGGGAGGCGCCAGAGGACAGCAGATTATTCAGAGAAAGACAGTGTACTCCCATATTATCTCAAGTAGGCAAGGCTATACAGTATGTCTTTCTCACTAAAAAAAGGCTTTTCAAAAAATCTAACCTGATTCAGATTTAAATAATTCGTGTACATGTGCGTGTGTGCATATGCATTTCTGTACATTTAAGATTTAAACAGGAGTTCAAGTTGGTCGGTGACAGATGCAAACAATCCGCCTCCTCCACACACAAAGTAACTCACTGTCTAAAACAAAAATATTTAAATAAATATCTCAGCTGTCTCTGAGTTGTCTCTGAGGCTGTCGGCTAAGTACTCAAATTCACTTTTTAATTGTGTGCGTTTTAGTAAAAATAATGTTGAGTGCAGTAAATAGCCTACCATTAAATTTAAATAAAAAAATATTTTTCTAGATTACTTAAACTGTAAACGTTCATAAATGCTTATAGGCAATTACATAGTTTTACAATTTTGAAAACCGCAACTTGATCAGTCCAGCGCGCCTTAGAGTTCCACGTCGATATAACAATATAACGTTTTTTTTCTTTTAGCAGGAATCTCAACACTTTTTTTACTCTTTCCAGGTGTCCTTGTCTTGCACGTGCCCATAACAGTGCGCATGCGCCGTGAGGTGGTCCTCTGTTTTTATGGCCAGGTGAATAGATTTTGCTCAGGTAAAGTGGTATTTTGCTTAAGAATAGAAGACCCAATGAGCTAACACTGTGTGATGTACCAAATCCAGAGAGACGATACAAGAATGTCACTTCTGGGCAAAATGGGAGACTGGCAGGTACGTTCTCTTCCTAATAAGGTATAAGAGCTTGAAGGGGCACGTTTTTACTTTTGCATAAAATTACGTTTTTCCTAAGGTAATAAAGGTTTTCAGGACAGAACGATTTTAAACCAAGTGAAAATAATCTACGACTGTACGGTTTGTCTTTAGTATTATAAAAAAGAAAAGAGACATCAATTTGATTGTAGACATTTGCGAAACAGCGGTGAAAAGTGAACGTGATCAGATTCGTCTAAAATATGACAACCGTAAGGTCATTGCTCGGAGAAACCAAATGTGCTGTTGTTTTATTTATTATGAGTCAAACGTCTCTAGTCTATATATTATTACAACTTTATAACTAAATTTCGTTCAGGCCTTGCCTACATAATTCTAAGCGTGTTTGCCATACATAAACGTTTCTTAAAATGTCTCTGTATCAGTAATGTACGCTAATATTGTCTGTATCTTTTCTGTGAGGTTTTACACTCTCCTCCATTGCAAACTCAAGCAAAAAAAAAAACTATTCAAAAACAGAAATCCATTGAATTATGAAATATTATCATTACTATCATTGAATACATTGTTTTTTTTTATCACAGTGAGGATTGCCAATTAGTGCTGTACCAACAAGTTGATAACAATTATCAAAACAAGTTTGGCTTTGGTACAAATGGTTTCAATGATGGACCCCTAATCAAGAAACAGCAAACAACAAAGTAACACATCCATTAATTTCCACTGCGCGTTTCTCGGCCTCTTTTCATTGTCATTGTGTCTTAGTTTCTTTCGACCTCTCATAAATGACAACTGGACTCACCCCACCAAAAATGGTAATGGAGATAAGAGAGGGACAACGCCTTAGACCCGGCGACCTGTCTCTTGACCTCATTCACATTTAACAAGCCATGTTGTTGTGTTAATTATTTACATTTATCAAATTGCGCAGTTACAAGTCTAAATAGTGCTGTATACCTTCTCCAGAATCGACCACTTTTGCATAACAGTATTCGGAGTGTTTATACAGGCCGAGGTTCACTATAGGACTAAAACAACAGTTTACAATTACCCGGCTTAAAATAGTGCCCATTGAAATACATGTATTTATGCTTCGGGTTGAAGTAGTTTCGTATTATTTAAAATATTTTGATCGAATTATTTTCGACATTTGAAGCTATTGTATGAATGCGCGTACTCTAAAGCATGTGACATAAGATAATCATAGCCTTAATATTCGTCACATGTTTTTACATGGAATTTACAGTATTTATTGAGTTTTACTAATAATTCCAATGCGAATCAATCCAATCCATTTGTTGTTTTATAATACGTCTCACCGTCAGACGTTCTCTCTCACGACTGTGAACCCCTACTTTTACAATGACCTTTTGAAATACAAATGAAACCAAGTAAACGAAGCCTATTCTAACTGGAATTCTCGTTGCAGTTTCTACCTGTGTATATTCATTGGCTTTGCTCTCTTGATATGCTAATGAGGGTTATTACAGTAGCTGGCGAGTCTTTTTCTTCCACCATTAGAGGGAGATCTGAGCGCGCAGCTCAAGCCCTCTGCACCGTGTCAAACTTAAGCGAAGGCGCATTTCATTCTATCCACAGCCAATGAAAATGCTTTGGAAGTTAACTGATAATATTAAATATGAAGACTGCGAGGTAAGCGGCATAACCAGACTTTTTATACAAAAATGTGCATGATATTTATCAGCTTGTTTTAACAGTTTTTTCCCCCGCAGTCAGCTATTACTACAGAATTTAGGCGGTGTGTGCGCATATTTCATTTATGAAAAGTGCTTAAATACATCTGAAATATTCCATGCTTCAAAACACGTATAGGTTTTTCAAAATAAGTAAATAAATGAAACAAATAAAAACTATAATAATAGTATGGATATTCATAATTAAGTATCATCATGTTTGTTATTATTATAAACCCTAATTACATACTTTAGAATAAAATATTATTTTTCAATTGCATTAAAAATAAGTGACATGTTTTATTATGAAAAATTATTTTGTCTGTGAAAGAGACAGGCACAAATAAACTTACCAAACGCAGATTTGGTAAAAAGAATTAAAAAAATAAATTCTTTATAATATTTTTTTCCTGTAAAAGTCCTTCATGTCCCTATTCCCTTTTTGTGATGAATGCAGAAATATATGGGAGTAGGTTCGGAGTGGCGAAGCAAGTAAAACGTGTTTTTGCATGTTTCCGAAGATTGCACACCCTTTTAGCAGGAAATATGTCCAATGTTCTCGTGGTTTTCTTTTGCGTTGATAGAAATAGATACGCTTATAATAATCGCATTGGAATTGAGACGGAAGTGTGCCTACGATGAGTGCTAACACCTAAAGTTTGTTGTGAAAATTCGCCTCGGCGGTGAGCTGAGCTGCATCGGAGTGTATTGATGTGTCGTGGCCGTGACTTAACTCTTGGTGAGGGATTCTAGTGGGCCGTGGAGCACGAACACGCGAAGACTAATATGGAAAATAACGTGGAAGACGGGCATCCCGTGAACAGCAAAAATGTGCCAGTACAGATGCCCTCAGCGATGGCTGGGTTTTCACCAAAATCAGAGGTGCACATTGTTTCCTTCCTTGTGTTCTTCCCCCTTTCATTCTCTCTTTCTTTCACTTTTGCTTGCCCTCGAACATTTTAAAATGCCACCCCCCCTCTGATTCGTCAGAGGCAGGAGAATGTCCCTCTTTTTGTCTCTCTCTTTCGCTCTCCCTCTCCCACTCCCTCTCTCTCCTCGTCTCTGATTAGATATACCGATTCCTCATTCAATGGACGTCATTTAGTGCAGTCTGCCTTGAGTTGCTTTCTCGCTTCACGCTCGATTTCCTAGCATTCTTCCCTTATTAAGTATTCGTGTAATATTAATAGTCATGAATATCTACTATTAGGAGTGCAGGGAAATAGGCAGATCTGTGCTAACATGAGCTCAAGCAGGGGAACAGCTTACTGACAGAACCAGAGGACGCCAAAAGGGATCTAAAAAACTTTAGAGAAAAGCACTGAGCTGATGAAGAACAGTGGGAATTTACCTAAATTCTGATGGATTATCGCTTTATTTGAACACTGGCCACAGACACGTCGTGCTGCAGTTTATATCGGGTTGATTTCATTTGCTCGTTCATTTTCGTTTTGTACCATCGAAATTCTTGTATTTTGAAATCCCCCGGAATCTTCGCAGATGTTAGTGCACAGTTTTTCCGCGATGGTGAGTGACTATCGGAGGAAAGATTCGAGGACTGCTCTTAGCTTTTACTCTCCGATTATTTGAATTCGTTTGTATCAGTTTGCCAGATGTTCTTTGTATAGTGTCAAACGCTATTACAGATATTTTATACTTGGTTCAAACTCTTATTTTTACTTTACCCCTCAGTGGAATATGTGGTCTCTTAATCGCTTCAAATTGTATACTTGGAGAATGCAAAATAACGTATATTAAGATACGTGTTGTTGTAATTAATATTACAATTACTGCCACTGAACGAATACAATACACGTTCGATTTTATTTTTAAATAACTCAAATTGCAAATTGCTTCCATTTATTTTTCACAGAAGACGGAGTAAAATAATAATTATTATAGTCTAATATTAGTCTAACAATTGTGTATTTTTCTTTCCCAAGGATCGCCACGACGGCACCAGCAATGGCACAGCTCGGTTACCCCAGCTGGGCAGCGTGGGTCAGTCTCCGTACACCAGCGCTCCTCCACTCTCCCACACGCCCAACTCAGACTTCCAGCCGCCATACTTTCCACCACCATACCAGCCCATTTACCCACAATCTCAGGACCCTTACTCTCACGTTAACGACCCGTACTCCATCAACTCTCTGCATGCCCAGCCGCAGCCGCAGCACCCCGGCTGGCCCGGCCAGCGACAGAGTCAAGAGAGCAGTCTGCTGCATCAGCACCGCGGGTTACCACATCAGCTGTGCCGAGAGTACCGCAGAGAAGTTCTGCTGCCGTCGGGTCACGGCATCGACACCGGACTCACGGATTCAATCCCTATACATGGAATACCTCACTCTTTAGAAGATATGCAGGTGAGGCGAAATTGTTTAAGCCTATGATTCATCACGGCCATTGCTTACATTTGCTGCTATTGGTAACAAAACAGATAGGCTACTGTAAAAAAAATGGGTTAATTAAACACTGCAGCCACATATATTAAATAATGTCATGTTTAACGTAATTGGTTTTGCGGAATACTTTGGGATTGTGTTTTTTTATGGTATAATGGTCAAATGTAAAACGTGACGGTGTACATGAGCAGCAGTTTTATAACACCGACGGAGGTAAAATAACATTTAAGATTTAATTGCAAATTGCGATAATTTATGCTGCTATTACCTTAAATGTTATCCTTTATGACATATGACAAACACTTCATATCGTTTGTAGAATAAGGAAATGTACATATATATATATATATATATATATATAAGTAACAGTAACTGTACAATTACATTTAGTTTTTAATTTGTAATAGCCTACACACAATTCATTGCATTCATTATTATTTTTTATCAAAACACAATTTACAAAGTGACAAAGACTTGATTTCTAGGTGTCCCTCTTTTTTAACGAGTAATTCAATTTTAACCTATACCTACTGAAGACATCTTGGAGAATTACAGTGAAAACAATACATAGAGAAAATGCTCTGTAGAACCAAATGACGTTAGTAGGTTTCCGCTGTTTAATTCTTTGAGTAGTTAAAGTGATATGTTATAATTATTTTTCCCACTACATAAAATGGTTGGATGTAATCTTAAAAATAATTATGGAAATATTGTGATCATTTTGTGTTTTCTTTACTTTTCTTTACAAACAGTACGTATTGTCTAATTTATTTAATTATTAATTCGTTGTCTTTGCAGCACGTTGAAGATCAAGGAATTCACATCCCAGACCAAACTGTAATCAAAAAAGGTAAGCCGAGCATGCCTTCACAAAAGCTCTTCTCACGTAAATCTATACACTTCTAACTGCTGGTTAATTTGTAGGCCTTGTGAAGATAATGCACAAATCTGTTTAATACAATTTTCCACATCAGGCTCAACACAGGTATCAATGTGTATTGATGTGATGGTGTGTGTTTTATCGAAGCTTGCTCTGAGTAAATGTAATTTAAAAAGATTATGTGAGAAACGCATGTAGAGACGTTTATGTTAAGGATTCGAGCTTTGGTTGCCATAAACCAACAATTATATTGTGTGTCTCAGTCATTTTGTACTTCTGAATCCTTCTTTGTTTCGTTTGGGGTGCATCTGGTGGAAGATTGCTGTAGAAAAATAAATGCATATATTTGTACTCGAACTGTTCGTCGTTTTCAAGTACGCTGCTGTACGGTTCATCACTTGCTTTTTTTATACTACGTGAAAAATGCACATTTGCTGCACTGGGATCACACAAATTCGTTTATCTTCTATTGTAAGGATTAGTTTCACCTGCACTATAAATGTCACTTGTGATCTATCCAAAAGTCCGTGCGCTTTTGTTTCCGGGTAGCACATAAAGAAGCAACGGGCGCTGTTGCAACAGGATAAGGCCTGAACACATATCTATGTGCGCACTCATTTGTAAGTTTAATTTGGTGTGTTCTTTCATTTGTGCGAATCTTTTGATGCACTCCAAGACTGATTGGTGTGGATTGGTTTTGAGAAATAATTGCTATTCGTTAGGAGCATTACGTTGGCTATAAATTATTATTATTTTATTGAATATATCTTTACCAACATTAATGTTAATTTAGCCACCTTTCGAAAGTCTTCACTCAGTTTTCTGTTTTATGAAGTTTCACACTCGTGTGGAATATGTGTCACATTTTATTGACTGCTGCACGGTGCAGTCAGTGTTAAACGAGAGGCAGCGATGTGCAATGCTCGACTGTCATCTTCCCTGAGTTTGGTCTGGAGTCACCATTGTGAAAATGTGAAATATTTGATGGTTAGGCCACTTCATTATGCGGGGCATATTCCAGCAGTTACATTCACGAGCAGAATGAAAAGCTATTGCTTTGGTATCTATTTTCCTCCCCCTCTGATAAGTCCATATTGCCTTTGATTCCACACAGGCGTGCGAGATGATGTGCATATAAGCGCATATGTTTAATCTTACTCAATAGCTGTCTGCTGGATAGCAATTCATCTTTTTTCCATTAGGTTGGTGCTGTAGACTGAAATGGAGGTCTAATCACATTTTTTTCTAGGTCCTGTCTCCATATCCAAGACCAACATCTCTGCCATACCGATAAACAAAGACGGGCTTTTTGGCGGCGTGGTAAACCCAAACGAAGTGTTTTGTTCGGTTCCTGGTCGTCTCTCACTTCTCAGCTCAACCTCAAAGTACAAGGTCACGGTAGCGGAGGTGCAGAGACGTCTCTCTCCGCCTGAGTGCCTAAACGCCTCTCTACTCGGTGGGGTCTTGAGGAGGTAAGTTAAACTTACATTACACATACCAATAGATACATATACGTGTTATCAAGCATTTTCCTTTATCAAACCAACCGAAGTGGTAGTTCACATTCGACGTATACACCAATAGACAAAACAGTGAATTTTGCATTATGATGCATTATGTTGGAAATGCTTTCAAATTTCATTGAGCGCTTGTTGTCACCATGTATTAAATTTGATCTGTGAAAATTTAGCATCATGTGATGACAGGGGAATACAAATATAACAAACTGTTCGATAGAATTATAAAAGGTATTTATTTGAAATATCGTCAGATTTTCGTTTTGCTTTTAGCATTTAAAGTTATCCGGAGATATTTAAAAACGATAGATGTTGGGGACACTACTTCTCAACTTGATATTCTTGAAAACACCGGTCCTTATTTTACTTACGTGGCCTATAGGCTACAAACAGGTTTTAAAATGTAAAATCGATGAATTACGCAACGATATAAAATGGCTAACCATTAAACAAGCAATTACACTAAGTAACATTTTTGTCATTTCCTCAATAGAGCAAAATCTAAAAATGGCGGAAGATCTTTAAGAGAGAAACTTGACAAAATCGGATTAAATTTACCAGCAGGAAGACGCAAGGCCGCCAATGTTACCCTCCTGACGTCACTGGTGGAAGGTAAGTTTCCCTAAGAATTTATGCATATGATAACGCAGGTGTTTAATGCGGCTACATGAAACCGATTCAAAATCAGGATTTGCATTCATCCGTGAAATGGAGTGAGTTTGTCTTGCAAGCAACAATGCATGAAGGATATACGAAAAGGCTGTTTTCAGAGAATGGAAGAATGTTGTGGTATTACAGGGGCTTTTTTCAAAATCTGCGAGCAGCATCACTTATTTTTTTAATGTGTGCTTGTCAAGAGTCTTTTTGCGGCCTACTTTGCAATAAAATTGCAGAGTTGATCTGGCGTATTCATCGTATTCTGATATTTTAGGCGTATTTCTATTATTATTTGGATTTTATCCTCATTCTATCGATGCAGTTGACAGCAGGTTGAAAGCCCATTTTTTAAAAATGAGTTAATTATGTAGCTTTGCGAAGATTCCATTGCTGTTAAATAAATCCATTTACCTTGCATAGTCGGAGGTGATTATTCCGTGCAGTGGTATTTGGTGTACCGTGGGTTTTAAAGGTGAAAGCTGGCGACGGTTCATTGGTTCCTGTTAATCATTGCCGCTGAAGACTGAATGTAATATTCATCGTGCTTCATTGAAATTTGGTCTACTATGGTAATGAGCCTGAAGAAATGTATGATTCCTGCGAGATAAGGGCAGAGGGGGGTTTGATGGAGACACAAGCAAACGCTGATTTAGTTAGAGGACACTGGGTTTCTGAAGTGCTGTTATTGTTTATGATCTGCTCCATTTTATGGAAAGCAGTTTAGTGCAGTTGTGCTTTGATGCTAATTGGCGCATGCGTTCTTCCGGACTGTGTGCTTATGACAGGAAGGCCCCCAGTAAATACCCAACTGTTTCAGGAAATTAAAACCAAAGACTTAGGCAGCAGCAGCAAAAACAGACATAGATGGACTAGCCTAGTTTTCATTACCAAAGTATAAAAATACAAGAATTAATCACATGATGGCATTATGGTTTGGAGTTATGATGTTTCGCCCTTTTAATGTCAGAATAAATAGACTCACATCCTGTTTTCAAAGAGTTGTTATTTTCTGTTAGGACAGGAAATTAAGGTGCATCAGTGATATAGAAATTAACAAAGAGCGATGTCCTGCTCATTGGCATAAATTAATTGGATTACAAATTTGAAATAGGATAATTGTAGTATATTTAAGTAAAAGGCTGCACACTGACTCTAATTTTCTCCTAGGTGAAGCTGTGCATCTGGCCAGAGATTTCGGTTATGTATGTGAGACTGAGTTTCCAGCCAAGGCGATGGCTGAATACGTCAATCGACAGCATTCCGACCCTAACGAACAAGTCCAAAGAAAAAACATGTTATTGGCATCGAAGTAAGTGCTTTTCTCACTTTATCAACGTCAAAGACGATTTCAATGTTTTTTAGTCGAGGTGAACAAGTTAATTGTGGTGGTCCATACAGCATTTAAGTTTGCTTTAGGCTGCTGTCAAATGGTTTGCATGTGCTCATATTCATACAGCTAATACCCTAATAAATATAATTGCCTAAAAAGGGCTCACTTGGAGTTTAATTCTTGAAGTAGTTTCCTGGAATATACCTACACGAAATTGTAAAGAAGGTTGAAGACTGATATTATTTTCCCAGCAAACAAATTCGCATCGTTTACAATATTTTTTTAGATTTCGAAAAACTTCAAAACAGATAGATACATCACCCCCGATTTAAAATATTACATAGAGAATAAAGCGACACTCTTCTGCAAAAGTCCTGGAAGTTAAAAGGTCTGATCCAATTCACATGGTTGACGTTTCTTTGACGTAGGCTATATGTGATACTCAACTGAACTTGAATTGTCCATCCCTATGAACCTTTACTGACCAAACCAGCTGCTGTCAAAAGGAATATTTGTCTTGTTGATTATGGGACACATAAGGAGCACATAGTGTTACTAAAACATTTCTGCCTTCATACCTTCAGCTGTAATTAGCTTCACCCTGACACGCATCCTGCATTGTGTCTCCTTTTAGACAAATCTGCAAAGAATTCACGGACCTGCTCTCGCAAGACCGCTCGCCCCTGGGGAATTCACGTCCACAACCCATTCTCGAGCCCGGGATACAGAGCTGTTTGACCCACTTCAGTCTTATTTCTCACGGATTCGGGACTCCAGCCATGTGCGCGGCCCTCACGGCGCTGCAGAACTATCTGACGGAGGCCATTAAAGCCATGGACAAAATGTACTTGAACAACAACCCCAACAGCCACAACGAGACAGGCTCTAAAGCGGGAGACAAAGATGAGAAACACAGAAAGTGATGTTCAACCACCACACCGCAATTAAAGTGGAAAAATGCATAGATCGAGCACACTAGTGAACAAGACGAGTCATTGACGCGACTCCACCTCCTGATCTTGACATTTTGAACGCGTTTCATTAAAAAAAATATATAAAACAGTTCATCTTGGGATTCGTTGGAAAACGCATTTCTCTAAACAAAATAAAATGACAAAATCCGAGTGGCAATGAGAGGAGTAGCCTACGTGTCGGCCACAACAGAACTTTCTGAGGAACTCATTTTTTTATGAGTTCAGTGGACTCAAATCCCGCATTGTCCCTTCAATATCCCATTTACGATTGTAACCATGTGACAGGAAGCTGAAGAGGATGATTTTTTATCAGTATTGTGAATAATAAACTTGGAGAAAAAACACAAAAAGATATCCACAGCTCCATGCCATGACCTCAAGTTCGCTCTGATCGACCAACTTGAACTTTGAATTTAAACACGATTCACGGTTATATGGGGGAATCTGTGTTCATGTATGTATATATTTATTTATGTGTAATTTAATGGGAATTGTAAATATGGTACGTCTGTTAAAATTCCTTTTTTATTTATCTGGTGCCTCCTGTTTTAGTGGGTTTGAATATTCGCTTAGTTCTTCATGTGTTTTTATGGTTCTTAGAAAACAGAAGTTTGGGGTATTCTTCTCTGGGATATTTCAATTCAGCCCTCTTGTAGCATGATGAGGCGACATTGAAGCAAGTGAACAAATTGAAATAAATAAACATCAACTTCTCAATATATTATTATTATTATGCCATTCCGTTTTAGAACGAAAAAGGTCATTACAGAGACCCTTACGATGCTAGTTTTGTGTTTCTATCTTGTTTTTATACGAGCTTTTTATGTGTTGTGCCAATTACCTCTTGTTCTTCCCTCAAAGCACCACAAGAGCAATAAATGGATATTGTCTTATGATTTTTTTTCGAATAAATTTACAACATTTGGGACCATCTAATACGTTGTATGTCCACTGTCTAAATTGGAGGCGGTTTTATCTGTATTGTATCAACCTGTGCTGGCAATAGCTCCCATGCCTGTCAATGTATAGTTCTTTGTTGCCCAGAAAAAAATAAATATTTGATACGCTTCATGTCGATTTTTATTCATTACTTTTTTTATTCGCTGCTTGCTGCGTACGTCTCTCTCTCTCTCTCTCTCTCTCTCTCTCTCTCTCTCTCTCTCTGTCTTTCTATTCAGCACGGTTACTGTAATTGAGTTTAACTCTCCCTTGACGATTGCTCCTAGCAATAAGCAGTTGAACCCATTGTTTCCCTCAAGTATAATATAAAAACTTACTTTCAACTCTAAGTTCAGAGCATAGGATCATTCAAATATGGCAGGGAGCTTTTTGCCAAGCCAAATGACACAGAAAACAATGAATTCTCTTTCGTGTTTGAAGTGAATGTGTGTAGTTTAGCCCTCAAGCAAGAGCGCTCTTTAAAATCAGTCAGATGTAGAATCCAGCTGAAGGTTAGTGCAGTTGCTATTTCCATGCCATTATTTGTACACCTTTCGTTTTCGTATACACTGTCAGCCACGTCGAGCCACAATTTAATGTCATTATAATGCATATCACCAGTTGAGGTTTCGATTGCCACCCGACATCGGCGTTAAACAAGCAATGCCATGTTTTTCTTATATTTTTTTTTTTCTTGAATAAAATTATTTGGAAATACATGCAAATAATGCCGTGCACGAACAAGTATGATTATTTTGTGCATGGCATAACTCGAATTAAAATAGAGTTTAATTGATTATTGATAGCACGCGCCTTAAATCAATCTTCACTGAAGCGCACTGGGTTTGCTGGCTGTGTACCGCATGCATGAACCGACGACGTCACAGCTTTAAAGGTCTTCTTGCACAATATTTTCACCATTGTGGCCATTCTTTTTTGTTGCTAAAACAGTCTGTTCGATTTAGATGCAGTTCTTTTCAAATAGCATGAACGAAGCCTAACCGTACATGTCCGTAGTATAATTGCAATGCACAGTGCAGCAGCAGGTGAAGCAAGGCATTGTCTGTCAAGACTGTTTTTGTTGGCTGCTTCTCAGATTGTGTGTGGGATTCTAACCTCGGGCACAATAGCTCTCTCAGAAAGAAGGATACCCGGCTGCTCCTCCTGTGCAAGGACTGAAAAAGCGAATGAATAGTAATTTTAAGAAAAACAATCACGTTACAAATTAATTAGAAGAAGGAATTCCTTCACATGTCTGTATGATTTTTTTTTCAAATGTATATGAGGTTTAAACATGTTTTTGATCGGAACGAAACCATTTGGAACGGAAGCATATTTATAAATATCAGCAAAAATCACTGTTATTTAAATCAACATACACACAATTAATTGTTATTGTGAAAACTTTAGCTAGGCCTATTAAAAAAATAAAGTGAAAAGTGAAATTTACTGCAATGACAGGAAGAATTCTGTATTTTTACCCCATAACCGCATTAGCTATTTTAATGACACAATATTTCTGAGTAATAATTCACACGGGTCTTAGTAAATGATTGGCGATTTGGAGAGAATGAAAAAATAAGTAAAACTGTGCATAATCCTACATGGCCGCCTTTAAATAGAAATCTCTCTCTCTCACGCACGCACGCACGCATGCATGCACACACACGCGCGCACACACCAACTAAAACTTTCATCATCAGTGATTGTAACCAACAGTAACTGGCCAGAGTTACCATGTAGTTCCGTTCGGATGCCTTCGATGTAGCTAGTCATTTAATCCTGAAGTCATTGTAATCATGTTCATTGTGCTTTGATGTTTCCAACTATAGGCATTACCAGTTTATCCCGGGCAATTTTCCTCATAGTTGAACATTTCTGTAACTCACAAAAAGCCCTAATTATGATTTCAAATAATAACACACGAAGCATCTTTACGGATTCAATGCAATTGTCATGTTTTCGTGCTAGGGAGGCAAACATATAAGTATACTGGTGAAGGTTTTGGCCTATGTTCAGCACCTTTGCACTTGACAGTTCCCTTCATTATGCTGTTGAGTTTTAGAGCGATCAGCTTGCTTGGAAAATCAACGTCACTTCCTCGCTGTACTCTCATATTTGAATTTGATGTAAAGAGCGATTTTACGATTTTATTTAAAATATTATCTGATAGTATAGTAGCTCTTTTGTTTTCTGCAAATAACGAATATGTTTTGTGACCGACACGTCTTATTTTATGCAAACATAATGTGGCTTTATTGCTGTTGATAAAACAGCATCAGAATATTTTATTTTTTTGTCAGATAAATAGGTTTATGGTAACAAATACATTAATTGATTTCATGCATGATCCACATATATTTAAATATTGCTGAAACAACCTAATTACTTTAATTACACCAATAAAGGTATTTTTAGGATTTCATGGGCCTGAAGTAAAATTAATATAATCGAATTGTAGGCTACCACTTGCGAAAACTTTTTTTACGAAAAACAAATGATAACAATAGAACAAGAATATCAATTTAACATGTTCATTTAATAAAAAAAATACAAGGTTAGAGTATGAGCAGTATTCTTTCATTCTATTGTAGCGAAGGAATGTTTTAGGAATGCAAATTTTAAAGTGTCTTATTCACATCTGATCCAACCCGACAAAACAGAGCTGGCATCCTTAATGTCAAAAAAGGTCAGAAGCTTCATCAAATTACACGTGATTACTTGAGGCATAAGGTAATCGATTAGATAACATTAAGTGACTTTAAATAAACAAATGATCTTAATTAGGTGGACTTTGAACACAGGGGGTTCGGAAGACGTAAGAGTAAAAATAAAAGGTTTTAACGTTTCATCTTCCATGTCGCATAATTCATCCTTCCAATTTCAAATACTCGCTGTTTATTTTTCATTAATTAATATGACGCAAATCTATGCACCCTGACCTCCAAGGTCTAACAAATAGCACCTTCGTGTGCGCCCCAAAATATAGAGTTCACGTCTGTGTTATGTTTCGCCTTTTCTCGAAATAGTTGATATTCGAGTTTTTGCTTCCCTCTCTCTCTTTCTCCTCTCATTCTCTGAATCCAGCCGGGGGGAGTGTCGCCGCGGGCAAAACATATGCTCCTTTCCATTGCACTAATCCAAATTCAGCGTGCAGGAATAATTGCTGGAGTGGCCGTGCTTTCGCAGGGCTTTGTCCCGCTCTGGCTCCCGTCAGCCAGGCACACGCCATTTCAATCAACTGCTTTTGAGGGCTGTCTCTTTTTATGAAACATCAGAACCTCGCAAATGATGCGAACAAGTAACGAAACAATTCACGCTTCAACAACACCATGCACATCCTCGACGTGGACCCCGATCTAATGATTATTCAAGTGTTTATTTATTTTCTATCTGAGATAGTACAACAAATAAAGAAACAGGATAACATCCACTGGTGGCGTTTAAGAAAAGTAAAGATTGGCGTTTAAAAAACATCAAAGCTATCCAGAAATGATTTGCATTAAAAGCTATTCTGAATAATTTGACATATGATAGACAAATATATTTGGATACAAGATTATTTTATATGTTGTCACGGTCGTGTAAACCGTGTTACAATGATCGAACATATTTTGTAAACATTTTCACAACTTTGTAATGGGACAGATATCCGTATGTCATCAAGAAATGTTATCTGCTCTTCTTGGCTTTCCTGACTGATGTGGTGCACATAAATTTATAACATTGACCATCAAGGCACATTATAAAAAAAATTGTCAATGGTGCCCGGAACTCCACAGAATAATGACGCATTTTAAAGGACTGGAAAGGTTATATAAACCACTTACATAATATTGAAGGATAGTGAAGACCAGTTATAGCTGTGCAATGGTCACATCGAAAGTAGATTTAGGTAAATCTTTGACAAATATTTTATACTGTAAAGTTTTAAACGGAAATGTCTTAGTGCCTATTAGTTTAGTTTATAAGTAAAAGCTAATGTTAATTCCACACATTGTTGTTACAAATTTTAAGGAAAAACGCAGCCATTCCCATGTTGTTGTTGTCGTTGTTAATAAATACGATAAATTAACAGTACCACTATTTACTAGGCTATATATAGACAGCAGATTGGAAAGGAAATTCTATATTAGTTAGTTTAACTCAAAATTGTAAATGTTCCTATTCAGATTGCCATTTCCAACACCAGACTGTAAAAAAACTCAATTTTAGTTGCTTTCATCCTTAACGAATTACAATGAAGATAATGACGGATGTGAAAGCCTTTTCCAAGTTATTTAACTTAATCTTAACCTTACTTTTCTGTAGGCATCAACTAGTACATTTTTCAGAGAAAAATGGTCCATTTGTTTGGAAATCGCATGTTTTCGCGGAAAATGGATTGAGAAGTGGGAGAAAGAGGGAGACTGAATTAATAGACGTGATAATTTCACACTAAAGAAGAACACTATTTCATGTGGCTCTATCTGTCGCATCAGAGAGCAGCTGTGCTGTTATGATGAAGTTTGATGATGATGGTCTGAATTTTCCTCCAGGCAACTCATAGCTGCAGGCAGCACCAGTGCCCGACCCTGATAAACGACTTAAACACACACACAGACTCGCCAGATCGCTTGTGTCCCTCTCGTCATTTTTCACAATACACAACACTATTATCACACACTTATAGGCTTAAAGTTTGGATATAGCGGAAATATTTATTTATTTTTACAAACATCAGTAGGGATGTAGCTACCACGAATGTGAATTGATTTCAATTTGGGAATGATTTTTTTTTAATGTGAGAGTTTGAACATTCTGAAAAAGCCGATTTATTTTTAACCGATTGTGTCAAACAATGACAAACCCAAGCTTTGGGTTAAAGTAACCAAGGCAATGTTTGTATTTGACTCAACCATGGGTTACAACAATCCAGCATTTTAGGCAGAAACAACTCAGCATATGTTAATTCACGAAGTAATTTACTGAATTATTTTTAAGGCTCTATTACTTCTGAAAACAGAGTAAAGTTAACATTCAACATTTATTCTCCGTTTTCGTTTGTACGCTGTTACGAACATATTATTTTAAAACGAAAAAAAGTAGGCTATTTATTATGACAAGCCAGCAGAAAGTTTTCTACACATAATAATGAGTAGTGCATGTAACGAAATATGCCATATCCCTAAAAAAAGAAAATTGGACCGACTAACAGAACTTGCGTATAGGGCAAATCTTTTTAAAATTACAATATTAAAATAAATTTTTATGTTATATTTGTAGCATGTTTTTTTGTGTATGTTAAAAAAATAAATATTTTCAAAATGTAATCTACTAATCATATAGTATTTCACACATACAATGCCTGTGAATCCTGCTGCCCACTTGGCAAGAATGCAGTCATGGGTGTCCTGTGGTCATGTTTGTTGTCACCCTTTTGGTTTGTCTTAGTATTATCACATTTTGATAATGCAGTGTCACTCTTACACACTATTTTGTATGCTAAGAGTTCCACCATTTATCCTTGTTTGGCTGTTTTGTCAAAACACCAAACTGTGACTAAATTGCCTTTGGGAATTGTTTTAGCTTTTCTCGTTTCCTTCTCCTTTACTGTTTAATTGACCCTGGCCACAATTGGCAACAACATGGATTGTGATATAATTATTTTCTCTTCTCTTCTCTTCTCTTCTCTTCTCTTCTCTTCTCTTCTCTTCTCTTCTCTTCTCTTCTCTTCTCTTCTCTTCTCTTCTCTTCTCTTCTCTTCTCTTCTCTTCTCTTCTCTTCTCTTCTCTTCTCTTCTCTTCCCTTCTCTTCTCCTCTTATACTATGTGGGAAGGCTGGCTCATGCAATGATGTTCATGTCATAGTCAGCCTAACAGCATTATCTTTTGGATGTTAAATCTAAGGGGGAATCACAGTGGACTGCTGTTTGATTTTGAGCCTCCTTGGATCACTAACTAGATACATAGTATTCATCATTTTGCAATATAATGTACTGTTATTGTGAAATACTACACTGTGCGAAATTATTTTTGTGTCAATTTGTTCCTCATCATTCTTGCCGTTTAGCCAGAACTTTTTTAGGGCATCAACAGAAGACAAAATCCAGAATCTATGAAGGTTTCCTATTTAACTCACGCTGTATATTTTAATTGCATCATCTTCAAACTGTGAAACATTAGGCCTGATCATTAAATGAATTAAGAGAAAAACTGTGTGAGATCAGGCAGATTTTGGTTACATCTACTTGATCAGATATTATTATCAGATTGATTTATGAACATTTTCAGCATATGTCACTTGTTAAAACATGCAGTCAAATAAACAAAAGTTGGAATTTCCCTTTTTAGTACCCATCTGCTTACAGTACAAATCAAATAAGATGCATAATGCTTAATATTGGAGTAATAAATTAGAAAAATAATGAAAAAACATTAATATATATATAAGATCATGAAATAGCCGAATAAGCAAAAGTGTCCAATCATTTGACAGACGGAACATGCTACATGTTTTAAGGGAAAGTGACTGACCAAGAATGCAAGTGTTTGATACATGCCTTAAGTTTGTGAGACTTTTATGACACTCAATTCAATTAGCCACTGTTTAGACTCACTTCCAGAGAGCTTCATTTGTCGAGTGTTTGAAATCAAACACAGAATAAATATCTCATCCTTTACTTCTGTTGGCCTATCACCAAATCATTGTGAATGAGTGTTTAACACAAGTTTCATTAAAAGAGTCCATTTACTTTTATGGAAGAAAGAAGAGAGAGCCTGAGGCAATAAAGCTAAAAAGAGAACAACAAAAGAAGAAAAAAAACTAGAACAACAGAGATCGAAAGAGAGATGGGGAAAACTCATTGATAATTAAGTGTTGGTTTCTTTCAGGGTGAGGTGTTGCAGTACTTTGCTTCCCAATCCAACAGCTGTCTAAATCTTCTGTTTGTATCGCTATCACACACACTGTCTAATAGGCTTCAATTAGAGCTACGGGAGCTGGGGTTAATTATGACTTAACACATTTGATTGAGTGGATCAGATCAGCAGCGATGGGGACTCAAGGGGATAAGGACTCATTTGTTAGCCTCTATTTGTGTCCTCGTTTCACAATGTTAAAAAAACAGTGTCTAAATATCTCCAACCTATCGCAGATGGTGTCAGGGGCGTGTTACATTCAATCCATGCGCTTTGCATGTGCATAACTGCACGCACCTGCCCTTGTTGTAATGTAATGGGATATGCTGAATGTGAGAACAACAGTCGAACTCTGAAGAGCTTGTGTGTTTAACTGCGAAAAACAAGGTTCAACTTTGAGAAGGCAGGTTAACCATTCCAAGGGAAGCCAGAATGATTGGATGATTTTGGAAAATATTTCTGGCTGCCGAAAGATTCCGCCACTTTACTCGGGAAAGCACCACGGCTGTTTCGCTGTCCAAGTAGTCTTGAAGGTTAAAGTCATCATTCACTCACACAAAAGCAAATTCTATCTTACAGCCCAAAGACACAAAATCAAGGAACCATCACTGAGCAGTAAATATTTATAGTTGTAGACTTGAAAGAGTGGGAGGAAAAGAAGAACGTACTGTATAAAAGATTGAAAAAGGACGACAGACAAGTGAAGGATTTATGCCAGGCAAATTGATCGTTATCCCAAATAAGCACTTTCCTCCGACTGTTGAGCAGATCCACACAAAATAAGAAAGTTGGGAATGAAGCTTTTGACAGGCTGCTAATGAATCGCTGTAGGCCCATCTGCCTCAATGCAAACAGAAATGTGGTAGGATCTCTTGAACTGTTACCACTGTCACTGTAAACAATAATTGTCAAACATATTTACTCGCAATCATTTTAGCAGATGTCACGCTTTTTGTTTCCGCCTGGCTTTTGTATCTCTCCTTCACAGACATGCCACTCGGCCTAAATGCACTTGAATATTGAGCAGGTATTCGCCGAGGTGCTCTAGGGCACGAGGTTGTGAGGGGGAGAGAGAGGTTAAGAATGAAGGGAAAGAAGAGAAGAAGGGAGAGAAGAAGATTATCTGGGGCCCTCATCAGGAGAGCAACCCACTCCCTAGTCATGATGCCTGGAGGCCTAGGGGGCAGCCCTGCCTCGCAGTCATGCACCTCTTTATCACCCTAATCTGTTAATTGTGGAAGCTCAATTGGCACATGGTGGCTTTTTATTACAGCCTGCCCGCATTAACCAGACAGAGAATGCGCTAGAGTCTGGGCAGCCTGCGTCCTCCGAACCTCTCCTTGTTTCTCTTTCTCTCTCTCTTCCTTTCTTTGCCCTTAATGTCAGCTTTAGTAAAAGGGCTCGGCCCAAAAGGTGAGCCTTGCGACTGCGTACAACTGATTGCATATCTGGTGTTGCTTTATTCCACCTCCCTCCATGCTCTCCTTCTTTCTTGTGGCGTGAAACAAAAGGCTGGTGATGTTTTGTTTATGCGTTAACCACATGGAGAGGTCCGTCTGTTTATAATTGCTCTTTTTTTTCCAGACTGTATGTCTTTCTTTCTTTCGATGTGATGTTCAGCATCTTTCCTTTCTAAGTGATTTGTCTGACAAAAGTGAATCAGCACAGAGTTACATGTGTGTCCAGGTGTTATGTGAAAAATAAGTGCAAGTAACATTTACCTTGTTTTTCGGTTGAAACGGGAACTCGGGGAAGTACGTAACCGAGTCCTTTTTTCTTTATTAAAAAGCCCATAGGTAGAGATACTTCTTTGCTGGATGGAGGGACGCTTTTTTATTTAAGCCCAGAAGAAGTCCACAGCGTGCAAATACAAAAGCGGCAACAAAAAACAACTAACCAAAAAAATATATATATTTTTGATGATCAATGCAAAATGTTCAGTTGTTTAGTTCAACAGACAATTACCAATATCCATAGAATAAAAAACATTTTGGATTAGTTTGCAAGAGCCAAGTGTCGTCCTACTTGGTAGAAAGATTCAGAACGAGAAGAAGAGGCATTTTTTGAGACTTATAACATGCAGTAATAATCATCAATATTTTCCCCATGTATTTCCTGTATTTCTGAAACTGTAAATTAAGTTAAAAGTGAGTTCTGTCTATAAAGCTCTACTTGCAAAGTCCTTGAATGTAGAATGTATACAGCTAACATACATTAGCAAAATTAACAAGAACAAAGAGTATTAAAGCAAATCCATGTGTTTAACATGGGAAAAAATAAGAAGTCAAATTTAAACAGCCCCAAAGCAATATACGTCCTGTTCAATGTTTTTTATTAAAATCAAAGAAATATTTGAATTTACTTTTATGGGAAAAATTATATTTTCTCACGTAAAATCGTAAGAATTCAAAAAAAACTTAATTAGAAAATTACATATCTGACATAGGTGAAATAAAAAGTCTGAAAAAAAAACTCATATAGCCTGGGAAAAGGTTCGCCTAAATGAGATATTTTGAATGTTCTTATTTAAGTGATTAACCAAACTGTTGGGATGAACTGAAAGTGCAGGCCACCCAAAAATGTAGTATGGCAACTTGGTGACAGCAGAACAGAGCTAGCGATTTATGACAGGCCATTAACGGCTGCTGTTCTCAGTCACTGCAACAAAGGTGTTTTACTAATCGACTCTCAAACCACCATATGAGGGCACTTTTTCGACTCTTATGGACGTGTACACACACACGCATGCACGGAGGCAAGCTAGCAGGCACGCTCACATGTACATACACATACAAGGGCTACACATTTATTTGTGTTCATCAGAACAAAGACATTGATGGAGATAATATTTAAAATAATATACTTCAATTAAACACTATACTTCAAAGGAACAATTTACAGTTTCTAATCGAACAATGTATTTTTTTCAGTTACTGTAAGTTTCATCAACGTATATTGTATACAGAAACTTGCAATAATGCCATGCATTTCAATGCCATCACTGACTTTATATTATTTATTAATGTATTGCTATTTTTAAGTCATAATGTGTGTAAAGCTGCTCTGCAACAATGAACATTGTATGTAAATAAAATGTAATATAATTGATTAAATGACCATGTTATTACCATTGCTTTGCTTTGCTTCATATATACAATTATGGAATTCTTAAAAAGTATCATATAAATGCAATGACACGTGGAACTCATTGCCATATTGCATATTACATGTGGATCTCATTACCATATAGTGCAAATCAAAGTACTTGTGTGTACGACTGAACCATCGCTGTTCCTTTTTCGTAGTGGTGTGCGCACCAAGTCCTCTGGGGTACTGTAATATTCCTCAACGTAGAATGAGGCTAAGAACAAATTCATGTCAATACACCTACTTCATCAGAAAGTTTGCGTGAGAACGGGTGTACAACATGACTTTACACCCAAACAATTGTTTTAAAAATCTTCATTTTAAAAGGCACACTGAAAATTTATTTCACCCTGTCAGTTTATCAGTGTGTTTGTCTCACCTGGGTCAGAACTCTGGGTTTCACTTGTTGTGCAGATGTAAAGATTGCCTACTTGTCTGTCTCAATACAATTCATTTAATCACAATAGTGCGGCTACCGTTTGTGTGAAGGCCAACCCAAATAGGGTTTTACAAGTTAAAAGAAGTCTGTACCCCAGGCGACGTTTTATTACAACTACTGTTTACCTCTGACAATACATTGTAAGTGTTTTATTATTAAGTTTGGACAAATCATTTGCCTGGGGTTGAAGGTGCTATGCCATTGAAACGTAATCCCACAGCTGATCTTATTACCACCAAGACAAACAAGAAGAAATCAATTTCAAGGGAAAAGGAAGGAAGGGGGAGGAAAGGAGTAAAAAAAAATAAGATGGGAGAAATGAGACCAGAAAAGAATAAAATATAAACGGCTGCACTGGCATCGATTTCAGTTACTTTCACTTCTTGTCATACTTATGAATTTGATTACATTAGATTCCTATTCATTATAAACTTGCATTGTTTTAGTATTCATTCTCCCTTCAGACAAACTTTAACTCATTTTGCTTCAATTTTGAACATCCTTTTGTACAGTAGGGCTGAACAGGTGGGCTATTTTGGAAGTGTTCTGAATGTCATGAAGAGTTGGGGATGGGCTCATTTATTTAATGCCAAACAAATACCCAAAACACCTTAACAAGCACATAGCAACACTCTGATATCCAGTATATCGCTCAGGTTGTGAGAAATCACACCTATTTCTTTTACAGACTCTGTAATTGTATCAAGGAAAGTGGGTCAGACTTTTTAAGCCGTTTAGCAATGCAAGTTGGCTGACATTTCTTCGGAGATAGTTGTAGAAAGAGAGTGTGCCCTTTGAAAACACTTTTGCAGGGAATTTACACACCGATATTCAGGTTGATTTTACTGTATTAGTGAGGACATGTCAAACTACAAATGTCCATTTACTTTAAATCATCAGATTAAAGTTAAAACATGATGACTACAATGGATTATCCTTTTGTTAATGATTATATGGTTTTATTTTTAGTAAGTTGGCCCACATGAATATAGATGAAACATGACAAATACATACACATACTCGCAGGGCAGTGAAGCACTAAAGTGTTTATTCATCACTTAAACAAAGGGGCAAAAAATTAAATGCACTTGCAAATCTTTGGCTCAACTACACACACACGCACACACACGAATATAGCAGAGAGAGGTTGGGTGTGATGCAAACAGAGAGAGATAGAGAGCGAGATGGAGTGAAATAAACCTGAAAACAATGACTGGTCCACAGTGTTCATGCCTGATAAATGACGTCATGGAAAGGATGGCTATGCTTTTGTGCTGTGCTTTTATAAAACGTTTGCCGAAACAGACCGATCTCAGCTGTGCTGCGGTATACTGTAAAGGTGTGAGTGATCCTCTATATTTACTTGGTTTCTCCACCCACAGACTTCTGCTAAACATTTCCTCCTGAGCTCCAAAATGAAGCATAATCGATGTCAGTTTGCCAACTGACACTGACACACTGTGTGTTGTTGCTGTTTGTGTATGTATTTAAGTGCTACGTGTATGCTTTTAAGAAAATAAACAAACAAGGAGGAATACAGTTGTTGTTTACCCACATGAACATGCAATCAAACTCAAAGACATGTCAAAATACAAAACTCAAACATATAGAAATGCACTTTTTACAGCTCCATGAAACATAAAAAAAACACCTATGTTTAGCAACTGAATGATGGTACTCCATTTAAACTGGCAAAGAAATTCCTGGTGCTTGCATTTTAAGTTCACACATGCTCCTTTAGTGGATTATGAATGGATGAAGTAACATTGTGTCTTTGTTTAGCCACAACAATCACAAGACACCTTTCCAGGGTTCTTGAGGTAAATAGTGTCATGTTTTTTTTGTCACACTGTCATTGCTGCTGGACCAGCATGTTTTTCAAATTGCAAATAGAAGTAGATTAACCAGATCTACCACAATTCGATAGCAGCTTGGATACAGTTCATGTGTTGAGATCGAGAGAAAGGAAAAGTGTGAGAACAGATATCATAACAATGAGGGAAAGTTTCAAACAAACTGACAGTTTGTCTTCAAGGAATAATTCACCTGACAAGAGAGACTGCTTTTTATCTTAAGAAGGAACAAAATGTTTTTTTATAAAAATCAGTAATATTTACTTTCTGTAATTGGCCTTTCATAGTAATAAGGCAATAACAGTGCTAAAAAAGAGAGTTAGACCTGAAAACTTAATATAAAAACTGTTCACATGAAGTAGCAATAAATGCTTTTAAACATGACAATATTTTTAATTCTATTTGTATTATTATATATATATATATATGTCGGTTCGGTGTAAACAAATGCTTCTCTGTGTGTTTCTAGTATTCATTTATAGCAAAATGTCAACTTACACACTGACATCACCTATAAACAACATACGCATACTGACCACTATACTTTATAAAAGAAAAGGATGACTAATATGGAAATTTGACAGCAGATATTAAGCTACTTTGTGGTGCTATAGACCGTGCCTCACCATAAAGTTGTACTGACAGGTAAACATTAGATCTTATAAAATCATACACAAGCTCATGTGCAACAGCTGCTATATTTTTACTTTTTACACATTCTACCTACATTTTCAAATAAGAAAATATGTGCAAAAACGAGGGAAAAATCCATGAAAAAAATCTTTGAAAATAATGTTTACTGTCTTATGTTTTTTGTTGAATACCATATACAGTATATCAATGCATCTCTTTGAACACTGTGATCACATTTAATCTAAGTGGTGTTAACATTTGTTATTTATTTGGTTGAAACATGCTCTCCACTTATATTTATATTATCAGCACATATTTTAAGCGCAAAGCGGTACATTCTTAACTTTGGGTCTCTAGCAATCTTCTGTAATACACAAAAAATGCTTCGCCGGGTTGTAAGAGGAGGTATAATAAGCTTCAGGAAAACAGTACAGAAGAAAAAGAATATTTTTTACACAGAGTAAAATGTTGTGTGCTTGTGTGATTAAAACAAAATGGTATGCATAATATTGCATTCTGCTCCAGAAGGAGAAATCTGGCATGCAGGAATGTTTTTGATGTGAGGCAGAAAAACATGCCTGTAAAGCATGAACATTTGTATTGGGGCCGTATGTCATTTGTATTTTGCAGTGTGCCCTGTTGTCTATGGCTGTTTATTCTCAGGCAGTGAGTAGATCCGAAGATATGAGATGACAAGACAAAGAGGGGGAATCGCCCCAAGGCACTTGTGCTTAAAGTCATGTCATTTCCCTTCATGGCAGCCAGCACTAAATAAGTAACTTATAAGCATTTATTGATGCACAAGTGTGACATCTGTTCGTTGGCTGAAGCTCTGGCTGCAATTAACCCAAACCTTACACTTCAATCAAGTGTCATCCGTTTTAAAGAGACGCCTTTTGCTTCCTCTTTCCCCTTTTTTTGTATGTCATAGTCCACACAACACAAATCTTTCAAGGTCTAAAAGGCTCTGATAAAGCTTATCACTATTGACAATTGTCATTATAACTAGAAAAGAAGTGAATAACAGTAACTGAGAGTAATATTTAACCAAAGAAAAAAGGTGTTACTAGGTAAAAGTTCAAGGAATATGTTCAGGAATGGATAAACTGGTGGTCTCGTTTTTGTTTAACGTGAGAATAGAGTTACGACAATTTGTTCAACAAGATAAAGTAATGAGTTTGGAGAGAGAGTAAAATGGATATACGATGACATAATGTTGAGTTAAAAGTATTTATAAAGGTCAAATTGTAATGCAAATACCTTCATTAAACTCTTTAATGAAAAGTGCATATTGTGCGCATTCCTACAGTTCAAACAGGCATGATACTTATGTCACTTATATCAGTGGTTCTCAAACTTTTCAGATCAAGTACCACCTGAATGAATAAACACTAAAATTAATAGTAGAGTAGACTTGTGACTCTTTACTTCCCTCATGATTACAAACAGGGCTCCATAAATGACTCTTTTTTTGGGATTTATTAACTTTGTGGGGACTTGCAGAAAGACTACAAAGCTAATATTTGAGACAAACATTCAACAAAAAAAATGTAACATAAATGTATACATAAACATGCAGAGAACAGTTGTATATAACACAGATATCTAGGTTTTAAGTAACTCTCTCTTGTTTACTTTCTATTAGACTCACACTTTACTGAAGGGGCTTCACAAAGCGCCTTCTCGAAACTAAATCGCAACGTGCGTTTCATTGATTAAACCTCGAGTAGATGCTGACACGTGTTATTTTAACGCTTTAAAGGATTAGCAATAACAGCGTCTGTCTGCTCCCGCTCTGTGTTTGAGCTGATCGTCATGTATCGAGTGACATCGACCAATGATAAATAAACAAAAATCCATACACCTGCATAAAAATTCTCTTCTATATGAGAAGTATTCCGTATTTATTGATGAAATTATATTTAAAACACAAAATGAATATATGAGTTTTTAATTTCCTGTGGTGTCACGTATCACTGTCTCTTCAAGTTCCACTAGTGGTACGCTTACCACATTTTGAGAACCACTGAATTATAAAATTGTGACTAAATGTTAAAGTTTTTGAGTGTATGTATATCAACACACTGAATAGCAGATGGGCTTTACGTTTTTCAAATAAACTACTCTTTCTGTTGTTGACAACAGTGAAGAGATTTCTACCTAGCCTTTGGGTCTTTTGTTGAGTCTCATATAATATTACCAAGGATTTTTTATTGACCGCTTGACAGAATAGATCAACCATAAAGTACTCTGAATGGCCTGAACTGCATCACACAGTAAATGTCATTTGCCATTAACAATGCATCAGTGAGGTACATAAAGTGTTAATATACCCTTTATGACTGTTCAGGCTAACTGGACACATCTTTTGTTTTGTGCGTCTTAATGACAAGCAACCACTCTGGCTGAAAATGACAAGTTGACTTGAGTCATGTATAAATTAAATTGTAACCCTACATCAATTGATACACTAATAGGTAAAAATAATTTTTGGTTTTAGAAAAGAGACCCTCTGAATGGTAGATGAAATGTACAATGCTAGAAGACAGTGACTGACAGGCTATCCGTCATCCCCAGGAGTGAGACACCCAGCGAGATCCATGGAGCCGGTCTGGGTCGGCACTACCGCCCAGCTATAGATCATCAGGGGGAGACTATTGGGTGAAGATTCTACTAAAGCAACAACAATGGGCCACAGTCTGCAGGACGTAGCTAAGCAGCTGGGCGTCACCATCATGAATAGAGGGCTGAGGCTCCCCCTTATATAAGCCTTTATGCTTTGTCTGTGTCCTGCACTAGGGTAAAATGATGAGGGCTAGCAGGGTGCCTATCATTGGTGACTTATTTGGACAGTTGACAGTAATAGATGAATGGATTATATAGAGGAGACACAGGGAGGCAAACATGAGAGATTCTTATAGAGAAACCAAAGGAGTGCAAGCTGCACATTACCAAGCCTGAAGCAGTTTGTCTATGATCATTTGGAAGGGAGGAAAAGATGGAGAAAGCAAATAGGATACTCTATGTGTAAGAAATGAGTAAGAAAGAGTTTGGCAAGCTCATTCAGAAAGATATTACATGGCAGCTTTGGTTATCCATGGGTTTTCTCTCCATTGGTACATCCTTATTCTCGGGGTTTGGGGTGAAATAAACTGTGAGTTTGTTGTTCTCTGTCACGAATCTTGGCTTAGATGTATGTCCTAACTTTCTGATTAATGTTCAAGACTAACGGTTTTGAAGACTAGCTTGTGTGTTGCCAAAGAGCATTCAGGTATGGGTTCGTCATTGAGAAACCTCAAACACCTACTAAACCATCATCAAAACATTTACACCATATCTAAGGAGGAGTCACCGACATCATGACTTGGCCTTCAACACAGCCTTTCCAGCTCCACGAGCTCTTGGTAAGGCAACGGTTAATCGTATTAATTGAATTTCCTCAGCATCTACCTGGCACAACATGATGAAGAGACGACCGAGGCTAGCGTTACAGAGTTCATCTCGAGTTCAGCACGCTTTTAAAAGAGATGTTATGTTCACATTATGATGGCACATTAACCTTTTCTTTAGAAGAACATAACACAGAGATGGATTTGATTCAGACCTATATAAAGAGTAATGTGCTTTGATGGATCTCTGATACTTTGGGTACAAATAGAGCAGTGCTAGTTTCTGCCTCCTCTTGTCTTATCACTTGACCAGAGGAAGTGAGCAGATTAGTTCTTCATTCATCATGGCCTTGTCACTGCCTGACCTCACAACAATTATGAGCCAGATGTCAATTCATGGAGCTCCAGCGAGTCAGGGCAGACTCTTCTGTTTCTGCTCTCCCCCTTCTGTTCTGATTATTGCTTCTGTTCTCTAGATCACTCGCTGTCTCTTAAGCTGCAATCCATTTTGAAATAAGTTATGTAGGACGACCTGGATGGGGCATGCACCTGGTCCATCAGCTTTTGTTCATTCTGGAAGCTTCAAAGAAACACAATAATTGGCATACCATTCTTTCCTGCCCTACGCATTTATTTAACACAGACATTTGATTGTGTAATAGACATATTATTCCAGGAAAAGACTTGACTGATTCCGAAAAAAAAAAAAAATGATAACCGCAATCTACAATGTGATCAAATTCACTCTTAAAAATAAAGGTGCTTAAAAGTTTCTTTATGGCAATGCCACAGAAGAACCATTTTTGGATCCTAAAAGAACCATTCTGTCAAAGGCTCTTCAAAGAACCATCTCTTTTTTAACTTTTTATAATCTAAAGAACCTTTATCGCCACAAAGAATCTTTGTGAAAAAGAAAGGTTCTTCGGATGATAAAGATTATTTATGGAACCACAATTAGACCAAAAAATATGTTTTTCTATGGCACCCTGAAGCATCTTAATTTTAAAGAGTGTTATTGTGATAACCACATCCCTTTGCAGTGCTCATAGTCTTGCTTTTTATGTCCAGTCAACTGAATTTACTTTACATAGTACTTTATACGATACAGATTGTGTTAAAGCAGATTCATAGTAATAAACTGGAAAAAAATGATAAATGCCGCACACTTTATCAAAACATTGCTGTACATTTGGTTCTGGTTGAGTTTAATCAATTTGAAGTTGGTGAACACTTTCCAGTTACATCTCCAAACATGTTTAAACCTAGAGTCTAGAGATTTTTTTTCATTTGAAAGGGACCCAAAGATAAACATGTAAATCTTGAATATTACTGGTGACTACTCTAAATGTTTGCAATGGTCCCATTCGGTGCAAGTTTTTCAGTGTATTCCAATTCCAAACATGCACAACGGGATAAGAATAGCTAGTCATTTTGAACCTCAGTCTGTCATGTCAAGTTGTCAACTGCTTATGTTCAGAGTTTCTCCACTATTTTTAGGGGTGTAAAGTACTTGAGTAATTTTACTCGATTATTTAAGTATTGTTTTTGAGGATCTGTACCTTCCTACAATTAAAAATGAATACTTGTAATTTTTCTTAATACAATTTTTTAAGAAAAAAAAAGTACTTTTTTACTCCTTACAATTTTATTTATATAGGCACATGCTCCCCGTGACCCGAGGTAGTTCGGATAAGCGGTAGAAAATGGAATGGAATGGAATTTTATTTATACTCCAAAAATAAAAATAATTGGAGTCTCACTATTCCTCTTTCTTCCCTTACTACTAATGGACAAACTGAATTGCGCTGATAACCAGTTTAATTTAAATGTTACATATTCAGCCAATGAGATTCGTTTTAACATTCAATGAAATTGGCCAGACATCTTCATTTGTCCTTTTGAAGTGACTCGTGCAGTTTGATGAAACTGCAAGAGTTAAATACAATTAAATACAATCAGTTCTAAAGCAGTACATGTGGTTCATTAACTTCATATTGTGAAAAATAAAATGCTTGAACAAGAATCTCTATAGTTTTATAGTTACATTTACTGTACTTTTACTCAAGTAAAATTTGAAAGTGGTACTTTTTTACGAGTATATTTCTGGCCTGATAATTGTACTTTTAATTAGTAAATTTACACTCAGTACTTGTACTTTCAATTGAATAACCTTTTTGAGTACTTTTTACACTATTTTGCCATCACTGTTTGTAGCTACCTGTATCAATTTAATATTCAGAAACACTTCTCAGATGCCCTCAGGAGCTGTAGGGAGGTGAATAGAAGGAAAACTTGCAGAAAGAGCCCAAACAGGATCTGAAATACCGAGATCTGGGGGTGTTGTGTTGGACTCTCCTTACTTCAATTGGGGTAAGACCTTAATGAGAGCACTCAATCAGGTCAGTATCTACTTAAATCCCCCACACTGGGCTAAATTAGACCACCTAATGGTGCTGCCTCTTCACAGTCTTATTGTGTGGAGAAAAGGTGACATATGCATGGAGTTAACCCCTTTTACAGGTCCTACCCTATTCCCTTCCCATAAGCCAGGGTCTTCTTCTCTCCGGCCAGCCCCTCTGTCGTGCCACATTGAGGACACAATGAGTTAGCAGTGGTGACTAATTCACTGGATCTGGACACTACAGGGACCTGGGTGGACCCTGGAGTCTAAATGACTCCTTCTTACGGCTCTACACCCCGGGAGGGCATCCATGAAAACTTCTGCAGACACAATACTGATGCTGTACTGGGACAAAGAGGTACTTGTGGCTCTTTATGAGGGGACCAGGGCATCCACATGTTTCTTTCCCACACTTTTCATTGCAGAAGTTGTGATGGACCACAACAGTGATGGCCATAACAGAAAAAGCACAGTCATTGACGGTGGTCTTCAATTTACCAAGAGTTCATTGTTTTACATAGACAAGTGTGTTTACAGTTTGAACTTTAAATAAAAATGAAGTTTGAGATAAGTTCTGACAATTCAGTGAATTATTTAATCATTCTGTCAGAATCAACCACATTTAAACTACATTTATAACTTGTTAATATGGGATTATATGTTAATCTGCGTAGATAGAAAAATAGTTTTTGAGATCATTGATCTGGATACTTACCCTTTATTTGTAGGAAAACCATTGGAAACAATTTATGTTTTGTTTTGGTTAACCTCTGCTGACATGTCTCGACCTCTTCCATGGATTAAGAAGCATCGTGCACACGCACAAATCTCACCTCCACAGGCAGAAACTTTAGAAGACTTTTCCCTCCAATTAAAGCGTGCAGCTCTTCTCTTATTTATGATAATCCCCAGTAACATTTTCAGCTGACTGATTTATTGTTTCTTTTTATATTCCACTAGTGTAATTCTATGATAAAGGTGTATTTTGCTAAACATTATCTTAAGGAGGCATCATCTACTGCTATTTCAAACATCCATGGGCAGTGCAACTCAAACCTGTATGTTAGCAATTATTACAATCCATACACTGCAAAGCACTGATGGAGAAACAAACCAGCGAAACACACACTTCATTGTTATTGATGAATCCAAACATTCAATGACAAAACTATAGAAGAGTGATAAAAGTCAAAGATGATGTGCATGAAACAGCACAAGTTGATTCGGGCCTGAAAGGTGGCTTCTGATAGAAAAACAAGTCATACTGTAGAGGACAAAACTGGACTCTTTCAGGCCTTGAGAGAAACAGATGGGGGTGGGGAGAAAGAGTGTTTGATGTATGTGTTCTGGCTTGTTATTGTTAATCACAATATCAATATGCTGCATGTGATTAATTTGGAAGAAGTGAACAATTATGATTTCGTGCAGTCAGTATGTAAGTTTTTCATGGATTGTAAAGGAATCCAAAACATGATTATATCAATGTTAACTACTGTGTGTGTTTTGTCTGAATTGTTTGAAATGTGTGAGAATGAAAAGATATGTGATATTTATTTTTTAGGACTTGACTGGTGTGTACAAACTACTTTTCAACAATCTAGACTGTAAAAGCACTATACATATAAACCATAATTTAACTAAATTGCACATTTCAACCTCAATTTCTTTGAGAGGTGTTATCCATTAAACTCACTGATCTCACAGTAGTGGCAACTTTCTGTCTATATGATCTCATCTGGTTTAACATACTGTATGTGAATGTAGTGTGGAAATGGCATTTTTGGGTGTAAAGAGTGTTATGACCTTTCCTTCTTTGTTGTACCTGCATAGATCGAATGTATGTGTCCAAAACATGCAGTCTCTTAAGTTATAAATGGCTCCCGTAAATTTATGCAAATGTGTGAAAAAAAGTATTGCCGTACATTTTTTAATTTCTGTGAAGTTTCTGTAATGGCTCATTCGTGAATGTTACATTTCATCAAACACCAGGGAGCTGGAAACAGAGCTCACTATGAGTTACAGAAGTTTGGTCTATTGTGAAGAACCGTAATCATTCTATGACAGATGTTATGTTTGTCTTGCTCAACCCTCTGCTTTTTTACATTTACAAAATTTTGCAATCTGTGTCTCCATGACATATGACTACTATCATTAACAGGAAACGATTAGACAGATGTATAATGTAAACTATTACAGCATATATGTACAGTACATCCCATTCATGACTATTACATATAATGGGAATTTAATTCTAAGATAGGTTAAAAAAATATGAGTACTTATTAACACCATCATTTTCTTTTCAGCCCTCAAGATTCTTCCTATTTTAAAATCATGATTTGATGATTTGGCTGTTACTATACATTTTTAGATACTTTACTACAAATAAATACTTTTTTTTAAAGTTTGGCAATATCTTATTCAATTGAAGTGAGACAGCAATGAATAGAATGTTTACAAAAATTCCACAGACAACAGCATTTTTTACCAGCACCCTGAACAAACAAACAAATTAATATTACAAGATCAGCTGTATTGTCAAGGTTTACGCTTTGGAGAGATCATAAAAGATCCCAGTTATTTGTGCACTGTCTAATGTGTCCATGTAAATATGAGTGCGAATTGCCCTGTCCTTCATGGGGCCCGTTATGGGGTCCGTGGCACTCACACACTTCGCTCATTGTGTTCCTTTATCATGCGTGTGTTGACGGTTGGGTGATGGTCATTGACCGCTCAGTCACTAGAGGAGCTGCTGATAATTAAAAGTTCTCAACCCCTGCAGCCCTTAGGGGCCCCAAGAGCCCAGTCAGTCGACGAGGAGCCGAGTCGACGTATGCGACCGCCAATGAGATGCGGCTGCCACATGCAGCTACCGATCGATGAGCTGCTTAATGCTCAAAAGTGATTGGCCAGCACTGATTGTGGCCATGGTCTCCAAATCACCTTCGACCCACAAACAGAAAAACCATTAGAGCCTCGCATGAGACTTTTTATTTGTTTGCCACTTTCATTTCTCGGACAACCCAAAAAATCTCAATAAATGTAATTTTAAATCTTACATTTGCAATGCTAATCATATTTGTTAGGTTTTACTCACGCACACACGTGCATGCGCACACACACACGCATGCACACACGCACGCACAAACGCACGCACGCACACACACACCTATAGAAAACATGCATGCAATGCACCGTTTCTGGTAAAACCTGCACCTGATGCCCAATGGTCCAGAAACCACAGTGGGTTCACTTCAAAAATTAAGCTCCACATTGACAATCTTTGCTCATATGCATCACGCTGAAAGAAAAATTCTTACTGCTTTGAGCATGACATGACAGATTTGACTGCAGAAAGCAGATGCTCTAGGGACAGTTATGAAATGCTAGAGTATAGCAATCTACATTGAAATAACACACACAGTCTGTGTGCGCACCTGTGTGCGTGCGTGCGTGCCTGTGTGATTTCTAGGGGTGCGGGATGACACTCTAGGGTAATGTTTTTTTTCTTTACAAGTTAAACCTCTAAATTGTACAGAAAACATAACAAAAGTTTGGTATAGTACACCTCAAAATAATACAAATAATGACAATATTAAATAGAAAGAAAGAGAAAGGAAACACCATTCCACCAACATTTTAAAGCTATTATGAGAGAGCAGATATAAAAACACTTAAAGTGTATGATCTCTATGGAAAAAATTTACAATATATCAGATAATGTGGCATCATTATTTTTTTCTTCATTTGACAGTAGTTTCTGGTTGATTGGAGATGTTGACACAGTTCTTGTGGAGCACATTGGGAAAAGTCCTGTTCATTACCAAAAGCGTTCCATTACCAACATATCCACTGGCTCTTTTTAAGCCCTACAAGTGGGCACCTCTGATTGTTGAACTCAGACCTGCCTACCATGACACCTGAAACGTGGGAAGGCCCACAAATACCTGGCCGCATAATTATAGTGAAATCATTGATGAATTTGCATTGAAAAAAATTATGGCTGCTGAAGCATCAGGAGCTATAAAAGCCCTCAGGTGGAGATTAATGAAAAGCATTCTGCTGGAGACAAATACTACAGCTCCAAACAGTAAGACAAAGAGAGGCCATGAAAGCAGGCTGTCAGAGAATAGAGGAGATTTGCATCAGGCCTTTCTTCCCGCACTGCCTCTATCTTTCAGCACCGGTGAAAGCAAAGATGCTTTGAAATGATTACGTTTAAGTAAACAGCGTGACGCCTGAGGGTTCAGCACAGGCCAGAGACTCTGATGCTATCAGGCAGGTAAAGCCAATGATCATAACAGCCAGAAGTGACCAAACCCTCAGCTCAATTATAAGCATCTACATATTTATCTGAAGTCTGGCAATCCTCCAACACACAGTACATCCTCGTCTCTTCCCTTACAACACAAAAAAAGTACTGTGGTGGTACCATGGTGCGGTGATAGAGTCAGATAATGTCATCGTCACATGTGGTTCACTCACAGGGAAAGATATGTTTGTGTGTACATTACCTGCAATTGATACTGTTTGTTCTCCTGTAGCTTAGCTGGTACATGACTGCACTGCAATTGCACCAAATACAGAAAACATTGGATGGATATTTTTCTTATTATTGGCACTTCCAAAAATGTAATTTCCTTCAGTTCCTTCTTAGGGCAAATTTCCAAGCTTTTTTGAAGCGAATATGTGTTTTTATGCAATGATCCACTCATGCTGCACTTGAACAGTGATAATAGCCCACAGTAACCACCAGACAGCACAATGACAATTCACACAATTCAAGTGATCCACGTCTTTAAAGCCAATGGGAGAGTTGCAACCTGCTGGACACCTCTGGAATATGATTATATTATGCTTTGAGTGTGTGTATGAGTTGAAGTAATGCACAGCTGATGATCTTCTTATGTCATTGTCCAGGTAATGTAATAAGATAAACTTGCACACACACACACCCACACAGTTTAGTTCAATAGTTTTACTCTCGTTCAAGTTTAATCTAAACATGTCACAAAGTGACATGTTTAGAATAAAGTGCATGGACTGCACCTGAATTACCTTTACCTGTCATGAAACTCGAGGTGAGACAAGGACAGAGAACTCAGACGCAGACAGAGCAGGTAAGGGGTTATTAACAAGACATTAAATGATAAATACAAAACAGGAAACAAAAACCCACGAGGGGCTAAAACAACATAACATAAAGGGTACAGGAACAAAGACTCACTACACTAAACAAGACTAGACTAGACTAGACAAAAATAACTAAAAATAACATTTACATACACTTTGACTAACTAGACTTACACTACAACACCAGGGGACAAGAACTCACCCACATGACACAAACAATGGACCAGCACAGGACAGAAAACACAAGGGCATTATAAAGGTAACTAAATCAGGAGAGGGCAGGTGTAAGGAATGAAATCATAATAAGCATTAACAAGGAAACAAGAGGGCAGGAACAATGACAAGACCGGAGAGAGAGTATGGCAAGCCAATAGCTCCATAAAGTCTCTCTCCACATGAAACAAGGGATCCTGCTATGATTCCGCCCCATCATGTCATGTCTTTCCTGGTCTTATGGGACAGAATCACATCATTACCTTACTCTTTACCTTACCTTACTAGCTTACTTTTGTAACATTCAGAAGTGAAATATAACCTAAACAATGAACACCAAATCTTTGCAGACACACCGCATTTATTAGCATAGATCAGAGGGGGGCAAAATTCCAACCCACCAAACCAATATGAGTTCTATGCCATTTTGGTATATATAGCCTACACTTAGCCTAACATACCGAATTTAACTATCATACAAAATAGTTATTGTCCTTTGGGTGTGGGGTTTTGAGAGCAAACTAAGATTAGATCACTAAAATGAATATTGTAGTCTTGTCAACAATTTTGTGATTCAGTAATTTTATCATTGGTTTCATGTGTATTTCATTTGTGTTGTATCACGTATTGTATAAATGAGATCACAATTGGTCAAAACAGGCAGCGCATACATGTGAGCTCTGAAAAAAAGCAAAAGCAATATGATTTATAATAATTAGTGTTTTTGCCCTACAAACTTTGAAACAATATTCATGGCACAAATTCCTATTAAAGCTAAAATTGTTATTGAGTAAACAGCAGTTAGTGGTTGTTTTCTTTTGTTGAGTTAATTTCAGAATAATAGAGCGGTAGGAATATTTAGCTCCTTTCACTTTGGGACGTAAACATGAATGTAATATGTAAGATGTAAGAATGTAAGATCCTCGTTCCCTTGGTGGTACACTAAAACAGAAAACTTTGCATATTTTAATACAGATGACAATGGATATTTTTTGATTGTGACCTTATTTTAATCACAATACCCATTACCATTGAACAAAAATAACTGTCAATTCATGTTTAATTGTAAAGAGGGATTTTCACTTCTGCATTTTGTATTATGGTATTGAGAATGAGATTGTCATAATAATTTAGGTGTGAGAGTGTGCTTAATTGTGCTTAATTGACAATTTTGAATGATTTTAAGTGACTAATAAGTGATTGTAACTGTCCTTAACAAACGCTTAATGTTTTAAAACAAAAGAGAATCAATCTTTTGATTTTGTGGTGGTCTTACATCTGGACAAGTTCCTTGACAGGTTTCATGAGATCACCCTTTTGAAGTTTAAACCTACTCAAAAGGGTTTGTTAGATTGGCTTGAGATGAAGTGGGTAGGTTTACATTTAAGCAGTTCAGGAGACGCTTTTTTCCAAAGCGACTTACAATGCATTGTATTATACATTTTTTGTTTCTGACTATGTGTAAATCCCTGTGATCAAACCAATGACCTTGGCATTGCTAGTGCCAAGCTCTCACTACTGAGCCACAGTAAAACTGTAGATGAGTGTTTAGGTGTGTAGGTGGGATTACCCTGGACAAAAAGAGGGTTATATGTTGAAAGCTTAAATGCCAAAGAGTGAGGGTGGCCTGTACTGAAGAGTTGGTAAGGACACACTGATCAATGTCTAAATCTGGTTGAATGTACTTGTTGTAGTGGGCCTGTAACAAGACAATGTACAGTTAAAGCTAGCAGCAAAGTCCAGAGTCACTTGCATGAAACAGGTGTGATTTGCTCTGAATATAAGTATATGACAAATATCAGGTAACCACAGTGCCTCGCAGTGGGTTTCAGAGGATTGTGTGTAGCCACATATGTATTTGTTTGTCTAATTTGTGCAGAACGCGTTGGGGCATGAGGGAAGCAAAAATTGTGAATATGGTTGCAATCGGGCATGCATGAACGCATGCACGCGTACATGCACACATACCACACCTCATTCAGGTGAGATATAAGACGTTGATTTATTTCATAGTCAAGAATCATGAGGACTTGTCAAAACTATGACAAACTCCCCAAAATCCCTTTAATAGTTTCCTAAAGCTTTTCAGGAACCTTCATATCTATGAAATGTTTTAAAGAGTGATTCACTAATAGACCAAGTGTGTGTGTGTGTGTTTGCGTGCGTGAGCCATTAACCCGCTCAGTGATTTTTTTGGGGGGGATCCTTTTATATTTCCAGTGTATGTGTCTGTCCCTGGGGTCTGATTCTGTAAGTGATCTGATGTGGGAATTCCATGCTATCTGACACTCAGTGTTTCACCTGTCCTGTTGAGTATACTCACTGTTGACTCACAAATAATGATGCCAATGACACCCAATACTCAACACTTACTGTTTTCAACTTATTTGTTAGAGATACACTCACACATTTCTACAAATATACGATGTAATGGTTGCATCATGGTTTCTGTCATGGAACTGATCGGGAAGAAGAACCCAAGTGAAGGCAACGATGGTGAAGTGGTTTTAACAAAGGTTTTATTAAATAACAAAACAGGATCACAACAAAAACCCACGATGGGGGTGACAAAGACAAAACGAAATAATATATCACAACAAGAAACAAAAAAGTCTTCCCACGAGGGGGCAAAAACTACACTAAAAACAAACCGACACAACGTCTTACAAACAGGCAAGGCAATGCACGGCAGGGCAAGAAAATGCACGGGGTAAGGTTTTAACAAGAGCTACAGCACACGAGACAGTAACACTACGATGCTCACAAACTATCACAGAAGTACATCCAATTACATTTATTTTGTCACAGTCTGTCTAGTCTTGTTTGTTCCTTGAGAAAAATCAGGATGCTGCTCCTTAAGGAGTGGCTTCTGTCATGATTCTGTTCCATCAGACCTGAAAATCATGACAGAACCTCATGTTTTATGTGGAGAGAGACATTTTGTCCTAGTTGGCATTCCACATGCTCTCTCTCCAGGTCTTGTCTCTGTTCCCGCCCTTTCGTCTCATTATTGGTTGTTAATTTGTTCATGACCCGCACCTGTCCCTTCTTGATTTATCTCCCTATATATTAACCTTGTGTCTCTTGTCTCGTTCACGTTCATTGCTTCTGTGGGTTTGTGTCATGTGGGTGAGTTCCTGTCATGTCAGTAAGAGTAGTTTATTTTGTAGTCATGTGATGTGTTACTAGTCTAGTCCTGCTTAGTTTAGTTTGTTTTCATGACTTCATCATGAAAGCTTTGTGTTATAATATCTATCTATCTAATGCGTTTTTTATGCATGCTGTAGTTGAAGGTATGTTGAAAGACTTGATTCGACTACAGACTATATAGACCAGTAGCTTATAGTTACGAGGGGATTTCGTTTACATTTAACCCCCTCAGATTTTTGGAATCAGAATTTACGAAAGGAGAAAATTAGTGGGCGTGATTGGCTGTTTAAAAACAGCTGTTGCATTTTGAAATGAAACTAGCACCAGACTGATAGTTGAATGGGGGGGGTTAACGAATGCTCTGCCCAAGCCATCTAATTTACGTCATTTGAGATGGATAGTCATTTCAGATTATGAACGTACATGAATTTTGTGAACACATGTACACCCGGCGCAGTGGGCACCTATCACTACAGCACCCTGGGAGCAATTTGCCAGGGGCACCTCAGTTGTTACCTGCCGGCCCTGAGAATCGAATCGGCAACTTTCTAGACCAAGTCCGACTCTCCAACCATTAGGCTAGAACTGCCCCAAATTTTATCATTTTAACATTTATTCATTTAGCAGGCGCTTTTATCCAAAGCGACTTAGAAATGGGGTAAACATTACATTTTTAATTGTTGATTTGTTACTCCCAATCAATGCTCACCTCAGTTTTCAAAGTTATTGGTTTAATAATGTCACATATAGTGCGTAGCATCCTTTGTACCAAGAGTTTCAATTATATGCTGCGATGGCGGGTGCACTATATTATGTTTCATTATAAAAAAAGATGCTCAAGAAGAAAATTTGTAGACTGCATAATACTACTTGTAGTGTCAAAAGACTTTTCTCAACAGAAACTTTTCTCACCCTCCAACTTTCCATGAAAAAGGTAAGCCAATGGTTTGACTGGTAGCCGCAGATCTACTTCGGTTCTATCCTGGGGCCGGTTGTATAAACTGCTAAGACTGCTAAATTATATAAAAAGTTTGATTGGGCTAATTTAAATATGAAAATTAAGACTGACTAGCCCGAACTAATCGCTGGTCAGTGAGACTCATTGTTAAGATACAGTTTTAACTTAGCACCTAAGTTTATGCAACTGAGTCCAGGTCCTCACGAGCTCCAACTCTTTTCATTTTGTTTTCGCCCGTAAGAGCCCTCCAAAGTGGACATAATGGGCATTGAAATGCACTGCCCCTGCTACAGACTCAAAGCAAATGTGGAACCATGCAATATTTTAATGCTAACAGTTCTTTTTGTAAACAAAAAATACAAAGGTATCCATTTAGTGAACATTGATTCACTGTTATTTTTACAATGATGTACTGAAGCTCATCTCTCTCTTTAGGTGAACTTTCTCCACAGGTTGTGCTGAAGTTTCTCTGTCCAATATGTTAAAGATAAAGGTATCCCCTCCCTTCTTTACTCTTGTGTAAATGTTTAAATGTTACCTAACCCTCAACCTTTGTGTGGAGCTGCAATTAAAGGCCCATGACTGTGAATAACAAAAGCATTGCTACTCATCTGGGGTGTTGTTGGCACGGCCGCACTTCAAAGACATTTTTAACCTTTCACAGTGCCTCTGCTCAAGTATTAATCCACAATGGAAAACATCCATTCTAATCCCACTCAAAGAGCAGCATTCCCAAAAACAGGGACATGAAGCAAGCAAACAAAGAGTTTTAGTTTTGATTTTAGTTTTTATTTTAATTTTAGTTAAAGTTTTATCAATTGTGTCATATGCTTTTGCCATTATTAAATTAATTTGATTCGTTTTATGTTGCTATATAAAATTAATTTATTGATTTCTATTTTTTCTTTTGTTTATTACTGTATTATAATTTTAGTCCTTTAAACTTATTTCAGTTTATTTTTTAGCTAATATTTAAATGTTTCCTTTTAGTTAAGTTTTTTCAATAATTGTGGCTGCATGGTCTCGGGTTAGAGAGCAGGATTTTGAAGAGCTAAAACCGAAATTAATTTATTAATGGCCTGACCTTTGTTCACAGTGACCTGCTGCAGCTCACCTGAGTTATGTCTCTTTGTACATTGAGACTTAATTTACGTGTATGTCAAGCAGACATCAAAACGATAGTGTCCATGTGAAAAATACCAGTGAAGGGCCACAATGCATTAATGGATGAAGTCACATTGATGATTTTATTTTGCATTACACATGCTAATGAATGTAAATGCACACACATGCAATTTATAGCAACTTTTTTTCCATTGGGTCAATCTCTTCATACTGGGTATCAGCATCTTAGTTCATTGCTGCCGTGTTTGGGATTAAACCACAGAAGATTTTTACTTAACAACGCAAGATGTGTTTGTAAGTCATCACATATAAGGCCTCCCTGTCCTCCTGTGCTTTATCAGATACCCCAACGTATCCTCACAGTGTTGAATACCAGTGCATTCTTAGATTTAAAAAAATATTGTTCTGTACAATTTATAAGCCTTTTGCCCATGGGGACATCACGAGTCCCCATTTGTTGGTGTTCTTTCAGGTTTGGGTCCCCACCGGGATATAAAAACAAGTCCACATAAAACAACACACACACATGCATGCACTCAGGCACGCAATACACATCTATCAGCAGTGGACCCTTTTTAATTAGAATTTCTGATATTCCTGATAATGTTTTTTATAGAACTAGTGGACTTGACAAAATCAATGTAAACAAAAAGAAATGATCACTGAATTCAAGTACTCTAACAATGTTTAGCCCTTTAAAATGTAATATTTAAATAAATAGTTTACCTAGATGATATGCAAGCCACAGTCACCTTTATTTCCATATGCACATTTCCCCACACAATGAAAGTGACTGGTGACACAAAGGCTGTTCCACAAAATAAAGAAAGTCTTGGGTTTGAAAAAAGACATGAGGGTAACTGTCATGGTTTCCCTCTGTTTCTCCACCTGTTTCCCCCTTGAACTTCAGGATGTTGTTTAACAGGAATGAAGCTGTAAATATTGCCTTTTGTTTTCATTTCCAAATCATTCTTGTAATGCACATTTAAATTTTACAAAAGCCAGTTACATGCATGTATTTTGGCCAAAAGTCATTATGTCTAAATGATCAATCAAAAAGTTGAATGGTAAGATCTTCAAAAGTGTAAGAAATCTACTGTCATTAGACTTTACAATTTGTCTACCTTGTCTATTTTGTGTGAAAAATGTTATTAGTTATATAATCAAAAACTTTGAAAAACCAGCAGGAGTCTCTACAGATATGATTATATAACATCCAGTTGGGTGTTAAGAGAAATGTTTCATTACTATTGATGAGTAGGCTATTGACACGCATGACCATGGCATACAGCACAATGACAAGTCTACAGTTCATTTTACCCAGTCGGGCAATATTTCAATTCAAGTTCCTCTTCATTAGATTTTGTAAATTACATAGATTATTAATTGATAAAACATTAAATTAATGTATAATTACTTCATTAACTGTAAGAACAATAGTGTAACAATTACACTAATTTATAAACAGTCCCTATATTCTCATGTACTGTATATAAAAACCCAAAGAAAATAAATTTTGATGATGACAGGACTAAATGTACAAAATGCAACATCTCTTATCAAAATACGTTGTACTACCGCATACCTCAGTGAAGTATTTTAAATGCTGTCAAGACTGACACACTGTTTTAGATGAAATAGATTAGAGGAGAAAGGCAAAATTCTCTTTAAGAAAAGTTCACACAAAAATCATAATTTACTCAACCTCAAGTTAATCCGAATCTTTTTGCATTTCTTTGTTCTGATGAACACATAGACAGATATTTGGAAGAATGCTTGCTGAACTCTTTTGATGATCCTTTTTTTTGTTCTGTTCAACACAAATTAATACATTTTGAAGAATGTAGGAATGCAAACAAGTCTGGAGCACTTTTGACTAGCATTGCATTTTTTACCATGGTAGTCATTTTTGGGTGAACTGTCCCTGCGAGTTTGGACAAACCTTTGCACAGCTTGAAAGAAGTTTTTATGACACTACTAGCTAAAAAAGTTTATATTTACTTGACATAATGTCCACAGTATATAGCAGCAATCAAGACAAATATTTGATATTAGATAGTGTCTTTTTTTTACATGTCTTTTCCTTTGCCCTATCTTCCACTTGCATGATAACTTTGTGGACTTTATAAACTAATAAAGAATAAGTATGTGTCTCCAAAATTTAGACTGGTAGTCTAATTTTAGTACACAAGTAAGTTAAATCACAAGTACAAACACTGAGAAAGAATTCAGAGCTTGCGTGTGATGACACGTAAAGCGCTTCACACGTAATGCTGTCATATGAGTGATTAATGGCAACTTCAAATATTAGTTTTGCTCTGACGCCACTGTAGTGTTGCAAATTTGCATGAAGACAGTTGTGTGCACTATGTGGAGTATGTACAAGGCTGCATTTGAGATCACCTTTTTCTGTAATGTTAATAAACTCAATAAACCACAGGCACATCTCTACTGAGAACAGAATTAAGACACAAATAATTTCCCCTGAGCAAAGTCTGCTCCAAATTTTAAAAAAAATCCCAGGAGAGATGCCTTTAAAAAATGACATTGATAGTGTTTTTCTTCCCAAAAAAGGTAGATGGAGCATTTCTTAGTGTTCATTGACATGAGGTGTTAAATGTCTTACAGCCTATGATTCAGGAAATACTCAGCCTGGCACAAGTAAAACCAACAACCCTCACCACAAATGCAAGGACCCTCACCACTGTTATCAGAAATAATATACAGACAGCCAATTGTATTTGAATGTGTACAGGATATTAAGTTGGGGATACAAAGTGCGCAGTAACGTTTGTTTATGTTGTTTAAATGAAACGTCTAAATGGGGAATAACTTAGGAGAATAGTTTTGGTCTTTGCAAAGTCCACCCTCAGCGCATCTTCCCCATGGTGACACTTGTTTATCTTAGTTATCATGATTTGCCATCTTTGTTTATCATTGATGTTTGCTGGCATTATATTAATGTCAAGTATGTTTGAAATGTTGAACTGCATTCAACAGTAGCCTAAAACAATTATTTGACCAACTGTCTGCAAGGTGTCAGTGACATCACCTGTACAAATACAACGACCAACAGTTTCCCCCTTTGAATAAGCTCTGGTTGTGTTCACTGTGTGTGTTATACTCACTGCTGTGTGTGTGCACTTGGATGGGTAAATACAGAGCACAAATTCCGAGTATGGAACACCATACATGGCCTCACATCACTATGACTTTTTATTTTCATAATGTGCACTAATAAATCATGCACAACAACTGGAAGTTTCACTCTTTTTTGAGGAATGTTTTGCTTGAAACTTGCGTTGTATCCTATTATTTTGTGGATATTATGTTATCCAATCTAATGACATTTCACATTTATTCAAATAAATAGTGGCCCCTATACTTTTAAAATATATGAACAATGTTAATTTTTTTCAAACAAGGCAAGTGAAACAGCATACAGAACTCGCTGTCTGTCTCTGAATTCCCCTTTCCAAGTCAAGCCTTCCCACGTGTTTAATTGCTGATTTAACCATGGAACATAGACATGCTTTCCCAGCTCACTGACTCTTGAGCTGGCTGCTGGCTTGAGCACGCTCACTTCACCATCTTCTTTGCTCTCTCTGGGGCTTGTGGATTTACGGCCATCTGGGGTGCTTCAATAATGCATTAACATACACACAAATACATTCATGGTGCATTCAAGCAGTATATATACTCAAATCAAAGGGAATGTTCCCCCGGTCTGTTCAACAAGTACTTTGCTCCTCCTGAATGTGTCACAAATGCACCAAAGAAGAAAGACAGATGAATAAAGAAGGAGAGTGTGTGGCCTCAGGGCCTAGTCTCCTCTATGTTTCTCTGACCGCATCCATCCATTGGGAATGGCTGTTGACCTGGACAAAAGCAAAGAATCCTGTGACAGCACTGTTAACCTGTAAACACCACCTCCACACTCAGTCTGTGACTATCTGACTCCAGCAGTCCTCCTCAATTTGCTAATTTTTTTAGCAATCTCTTATGGATGGCCTCCCTTAAAGAGCAAAAGAGACTGCCCACCTTTCAGAACTCTTGGTTTTTATTTTCCCTCTTAAATTTTTCCAGTCACTGAAGCCCTTTTCAAACAGAGATACTGGAAAATACACCGTAATTTATCCCCGGATCGTTGGATTTTGTTCATTCACACTGCCCGTGATTTTCTGGAATCTGTGTGTACATTCACATATATCCCGTAAAGATCCCGTAAAGACACTGTAGTGAAGTATGCGGGACGAGACCGTGAGTCGCATTTAGTTGTGGTTTGTGTTATTCGCCGGCAGTCGTCCTTGAGGGGCTGCCGGCTATCTTTTTTTTTCCCCAAATCGCATTTAGTTGTGCATACTACTTCTCTTTAACTCACATTACCATGATCAGTTGTAGATATTAAACTCAAATTTTCAATATCTGTTCAACACATTGTCTAACTACTTGTGATTTTTCTCTGGGTTCTCAATGTCATTGAATTCAAACCTGTAATTTATAAAATGAAGTAAAAGGGGGGTGAAAGCAACATTTAACATGGCTCCTCAAGTGAAGAACTGACTTACAGTAAAAAAAACGTCAATCGTCATTTAATAAAGGTGTATGAGATGTCTTCTCCCATTAATGCAGATGCAGTAGGACTTGCTTTTACTGAAATAACTACGGGAGGCATTGTAAACATGGAATGCCATGCCAATTACTAAACGTTCTCCTGCTCTCCTAACCCTAAACCCAACCATAAGCAAAGTTACTTTCAGCTTGTAGGATGACTTTTGAAAGTGTCGCCATTCTCACCTCATCGCAGTGCTACTCTTTCAGACATGTTGTTGTTTGATTGAAGTGATCTGTTTTGTCAGACTGGAGGAGCTAAAGTCATTACAGGTTATGCAGAAATGAGAAAGAAAATTCTTCCAAAGAACAAAAAATCCAAGCACGCCATAGCACTCGAATCCTCATTAGAAGTGATCAGGGGACTGCTGTGTATCTGTCACACTGTGTGTGTGTGAACATGATTTTACAATAAGTCATCTGTTAGGATGAACTTTGTAGCCATGACGCAGGCCTGCAAGCATGCATGCTCAATGGAAGTGGTCATTTCTCGTTTTTACAGCCGTTTATGGCTAAATCAAATTACAACCATGGCGCCTGGTTGGCACAAGTGATCAGGAAAATCCCCCGAAACAGCAGCAGGCGTAGTCATGTCTGTCATACAGCGTGAACTCACGCTTAATGATCAAATGAAAGAAGCTGGTGATGTTCTGAGCATTCATGTCCTAAAATACTGATTGACACAGAAAGAAGTTTTTCTGACTGGAATCCTAAGACCATCTAAAAGCTTTAAATTTGGGTGCAAAGGTGAAAGAATAGGACTACGTGAGTAAATCATGCAAGAATGAATGAAGAAAAATACTGTATGAATGAACAAACAAATAAATGAATGAATAAATAAGTTGATTATTTCAGAAATGAATTCACAGAAATGAATGGATTGGGTTGGTGGTAGCATGGAATCAGAATTGATTGAATTAGGATCAAATGAAAGAGTAAGCGAATAAATGAATGACTGAATAGTGTTCATCCATCACACACATTTTAATGAAGTAGACACACTTTAACACACAGAGCACATGAATCTACAGTACCAGATGACAGGCAGATCTATGAGTATATTTGTTTGTGTGTTGTGTTTTTCTCTGATCAATAGCCATCAGTGACGCTCAGTCAGAGAAGTGATAAACACATTGACTCTGAAGTCACAGACTTTTGTGTTTTAAAGAGCTGGTCATGCTATTGTTCCACTGTAGTCATTGCTAAGCATGCACTTTTTTGACAGAACCACTTGACTGGTTGAAATCAATGTCAATGGGGTCAGAGATATTGATCAACTGCCACCCATCTGTCAAAATATAAATATGTATTATAGCCCGTTATTGAACAAGATTTAACAAATTTTTGCACAATCTGACCACATTCAAAGTAGTTATGGAAGTGGTCAAGTAATAAACCAATACTTAGAGCAGAAAACCACAGCTGGGAGAGGTCTATATCGGTATATGGGTCAATGACGTATTTTGTGTCCAAATTCATTATTTTCCTAAAAAGAATTTGAATAAATACATGTCATATATCAAATGGATCTACAATATGTCCTTTATAAGAAACCCTTTTCATTTTATTGAAATTCAATAGATTTTTTGAGTTTTGGTGTTTGAAAGACCAAAAATGTCAGGTGGTGCGACCGTCCGAACATACAAACAGAGAACAAAACTGAGAAATAAATGTTAATTTTCTCAATAAAATTCTTAATAAAATATTTTTTAAATAAAAAAAAATTATGTTAAATTTCTTATATATGAGGGGAAAAATACTCAGTGCTAAATACATTAAATGTATATTATTTTTAATTAATATATGGTCGCACCACCTGACATTTTCTTATTTGTCATTGACCCATATATCTATATGGAGCCTGAACCAGACCTGACAGATATCCTGTGATACTTTACCCAACCTGACGGGTTCTGTCAACTTTTAAGCCTGAACCCAACCTCAACCCAAAATGACTCACTATCTCCTCTCTAAGTAAATCGAGACACACAGAAACTCTGAGGCAAACTAATAATGCATTATGTTAAACGACTTCTTTAAAAAGAAAAAGAAGGGAATTTCTTATATAAAGGAATTTTCTTAAATACAAATTCTGTCATCATTATTAATATGATACTTTTGCGGGCAGTTGGGGAATAATGGTCAGAACGTCAGACTTAAAACCCGAAGGCAGTGATTCCAGCAGATTCCACTAAAAAGGAAGGCTGTAATCCATACATTTAGCTTCTAAAAGTAAATTTTAAGCAAAAATAAATGCTGATTATCTTAATATCGAATGAGGTCTAATTGAGATTTACACAAAATCCTACGTTACAACTCAAATTGTAAATCATTTAAATCAAGAAAGAAATTTATCTTGTTTTTTAACAAAACAAAAATTCAGCTTTAAATCATTTTAAACCCACTGTTCTCAGAACTCAAGCTTTGTCAGGCATCTTGGGTATGTTGCAGGCAGGGAAATGATATCTAGGCATAAGGTTTAATTGTGGCAAAACTAGATTGCACAGTCTGTAATTATACAGAAACAAATGAAGGAAAAAATAAATGTTTGAAAATAAATACTTCACGAAATTAAAGAGCATACTCTAATAAGGAACCCAGTCACATGTGTGTAGATGTGTTAGCTATTGAAGAAAATGGTGCTAATTGCTGTGCTAATTAATGTATGATTACATTGCACTTGTTTTGCACTTGCAGGTGATTAAATTTTTAACGAAACATATTTCTTGGCACAGTTAACAGGTGCCCGTCTCAAACACACATGCATGCACACACACACAGTCAGGAAAGAGGGAGCTGTGTAGATTCAGTCATGCTTTGCTTTACTGGGCTAATATACAAAGAGCAGCAACCTATTAAAAATTGGCGCAGAATTCTGAGTCGTCCAGATGCCGAAGCAAAACCCACCGAGGTGTTATCAGAAAATTAGGGAACGTACTGGCTGCCAGCTTGCACCAGTCCACACTCTTTAGAAAACATGAAGCCACCGCAGGGACGGCACGTGCTCAATATGACAGTGAGTTTGGCGCATGATTTATTCTAGCTCAGTCCGCGCGGGAAAATCTGCATCTGTCATACATACAGAGGACACAGAGGGATCAGATAGTACAAGATCTCCAGAGCCACGTGCTTATATCAGTAATGTGGCAAAAAATGTCGTTCTTCATGTGAAATTCCAGGTTTGGTTACACTTTGATAGTCTACATTTGACATTTGACTGATTATAAGTAACTTTGAAACTACAACCAACAATCCTTGTCCTTAGTGCATAAGTATATTAAGTTTAGGGTTTAGGGTTTGGAGAATACGTTGACGTAGTTGTAAAGTTACTTATCAGTCTATAGAATATCTCGTGACATTCTTCCTGTCCACTTCTCTCCCAATCAGTTTTTTACCTGACAAACACACAATTTAGCAGCACAAATTACAAAGACCGCATTTTCACGATAGCCTTCTCTCTCTCGCCTCCTCTCCCGCAAGTAGTCACGAGGGTTCCTTTTAAGTGCTATAGCGATCGCTGATTGAAGGATCAGATGGTGACATCATCCCATAGGAAATTGGAAACAGGTGGATTCACCGCCCATACGATATCTGTATAAACAACACAGAGAGAACAACAAAAACACAACCAACACATCTCACGGACGTAACAAATATGAATAGATTGGATGGATGTATGGACTAAAATTACTGTAAATGATACATGTTTCAGGTTCGGTTTCAATTTATTTACAAAGCACAATTTAAACAACAGGGCGTTGTAACAAAGTGCTGTACAACCATCAATCGATAATACAGTCAAATACAGTTCCCTTTCTGTCCGTCTCTCGACATTGTGTCGGACAGATGGGGTTCGCTATTGAGAACCTATCAACTCTGACTACTATAGAAGAGGCCAATGAAATTTGGCTAATGAAATTTGCATGCCGGTCTCCGCCCCCGGATATCTGGTATAAAAGGAATACGGTGTGCGGCATTCATTTTTCTTCATAGCCATCGCTCATGACTAAAGAACTTGGACTAAAAACTTTAAGACAAATTGCCGGATCTACGACATGGAGCAGCGGATCGTCCTTATCTAGCAGTGACCTTCCCCTGGGCGTCTCGGCGGTTCCAGAGCTGTTCAGAGATTTAAAAAAAGTCCTTTCAAGGACTGAGTATTTCTCCAGCGTGGTATGTCCCGCTGTTCTCTTGGGTGCGGCACCCTCATCGAGGAAGGGGACGGACACGATAGCTGCATCAATTGTCTGGGCGTCCAGCATGCTGAAGCAGCTTTCGTAGACACATCTTGCCCGCACTGCGTGCAGATGGTCATTCAGAAGTTGAGGTCACGGGTGGCTGTCTTCCTCCGGGAACCAGCCACCACTTCGTTTGCTACCCGGGCTGTGACGTCGGAGGCTAAGGCCCCGATGTCCGCTAGTGCTAGCAGCGTTAGTGATATGGGGACCTCTGCGAGCGTAAACCCGCCAGCCAAGTTGTCACGGGGCGCTCACACTCCGCCTCGCTCTTCTGACCATTCCCCAACCGATGGTGGCGATCCGTCCGGATCCTCAGCCACGTATTCGGAAACGATGCATGACGATGATTAGATGTTGCTCGCAGCATCGGAGAGAGACTTGTTGGAATCACACGCTGGAGACTCCAAGCTCCCCCTCAAGGGGGGTCGAGCTCAGGAGGAAGCAGATGTGGAGATGTCAACCATGCTAGGTGCATGAAGAGCTGATTAAGACTTGGAGCACCCCGCTCACGGCTTGCTCTAGTCAGACCAGTTTTAGCTCCCTTACCTCATTCGATGGTGGGGCAGCCAAAGGCTACGTCGATATCCCCCAGGTGGAACGTGCGGTCGTGGTGCACCTTTCCCCGCAGACGGCTGCCACCTGGAGGAATCGGCCACATCTACCGTCCAAAGCGTGTAAGACTTCGGCATCACTGGTCCAATGGTCCGTTCATTGCTGCTGTGGGCCAGGCTGCCTCCTCTCTTCACGCCATGGCCATCCTGCAGGTCCACCTGGCCAAGGCATTAAGAGAGCTCCACGAGGGTATGGCCGACCCAGGTATCTTGCAGGATCACCGTGCCGCCACTTACCTCGCCCTAAGGGTGACTAAGGTGACGGCACGGACCCGGGGTCGGACGATGTCCACGCTAGTGGTCCAGGAGAGGCACCTCTGGCAAAACCTTGCGCAGATTAGTGACACAGATAAAGTTTGCTTTCTCCATGCTTCCATCTTGCAGGGGGGGCTGTTTGTTGACACCATCGAGGACTTCGCTCAGCAGTTCTCTACGGTGAAGAAGCAGACAGAGGCTGCTAGCCATATTCTACCTCGCCGCGACTCGGTTGCCCAGAGGCCTCCGAGATCTCGTGTGACGTCTGCTTCCCTGCAGCCCAGGCCCCATTCGACATCGGCTCGGATTCCTGTGCCCCTAGCCCAGGCTGCACCCCGGAAGAGGAGGTCGAGGAGGAAACCTCCACCCCGTCAGCAACCTTCTCGTAAGAAGCATCCCTGATGGTAAGACCCAAGAGAGAACAACATCGGGTCCGATCATCACAGCCATGCCTCTGATCGGTTGGTACGGGACGGTTCCTGCTTCATCTCAAAAGCCTTCTCAGGGCGTGACACCCACATACTCACAAAGAGAGTTTCCATTCTCCCTGGGTGTCCCTTGCAGCCGCTCTCACACTCCACTGGACTGTGTTCGGCAACCCGACCTCACGTCTTGGCGAGATGTAAGGTCGAATACACATTACAGCCGCCACCACTGTCAACCCGACAGTGTGTGCAGCTGTCCCGCTAGGCAGGTAAGTCGGCCAGCCGACGAACCACCCCCTATGGGAATGGTGAAGCAAACCATCCCCTTGGTCCCCCTGTCTCAGTCCCTTGGAGCTTGGCAAGAGCTGCCCACACTGTCCCGGTGGCAACTGAGGATGGTCCGTCTTGGCTACTCGATCCAGTTTGCCAGAAACCCTCCCAAGTTTCGGGGCATCCTCTCCACCCTTCTGGCGAAACAGGTCTTCGAGCTCGTCCCTCAAGCCAAGATGTTCAGTGAGTTTTACAGACCGTACTTCATCATTCCAAAGAAAGACGGCAGGTCGCGCCCCATTCTAGATCTGCATACCCTGAACAAGAACCTTAACAAGCTTCCGTTCAGGATGCTCACGCAGAGGTTCATCCTTACATCCATCAGGTGTCAGGATTGGTTTGTGGCAATTGACCTGAAGGACGCTTTCTTTCATGTCTCGATTCACCCTCGTCAACGACCATTCCTACAGTTCGCGTTTAAGGGGCGGGCATATCAGTACAGAGTCCTCCTTTTCGGTCTGTCCCTGTCCCCACGGGAGAGAAAGGTGTGCGGGTACTGAGTGTTTGCTGGTACAGAGTTAAAGAGTGGTGCTTAAATCAAAGAACAAAATATACCCAAAAGTAAGCTAACTAATATCAAGGATCTAACTGACTAACAACAGAAAATGTAGAAAAAAAACATCTTCACCGTACAAGACGCTATAACTAAATTAAACCCACTAAAAAAACTAAACATACATTTTAGCACCACTCCTACTTCTAATGTGTCTAATACATTGATGTTTAATCTACGTGCATAAATGTAGGTTGCGAACTGCTTACCTGACTCACAACCTCTCCAGCCAAGATAATTGATTTAAAGCCGGTACAATGGCTGAAGCTGAAGGCGAAATTGTCAAACGCACGAGCAGACAAACAAACACTAACACGAACAACGAAACAAGAGAGCATTGATCCGACTACAAACAGCAAAACACCGTAAAGCCCAAAGCACAGAACAATCTCTCAGACTGGTCTCAAATGAGAAAACAGTCCTCAAAGAGCGTGCACTCTGCCCAAACCAGAGTGTCTTTTAACTCTGCCGCCATCCATATTTAAACCCCTCGTAAGCCGCTCTGTAACTGGGAATTGGTGGAGCGATCTCTGACGTCAGAACCCCACGCCCGCAGATTGACAGACGGATCAGCCAATAGATTCCCAAATCTGAAACAGAGTACAGACAAACTAACGCAAATATACATTGCAAACAAAAGTACATATAAGAGCGTTTGTAACAGTGGCATAAGGGACACAACGTCTCGTTTCCTCCATCAGGTTACATACAACTGAGGTTACATACGTAACCAAGACGTTTCCTTTCTGTCGGTCTCTCGACGTTGTGTCGAGAACGACAGATGGGGTTGCCTATGGAAAACGCCACAACGCTGTATCGCGTCAGAATCTCTAGCAAAGCGACGGTAACAAGCCTGGGCGTGTCAGCTCGATGCTTTCGCAAAACTGTAACCTTCCAGTGTGGTGGTCGGGGGGTTTCAGAGCTTTCTTGGAGAAAGATGGGTACAGCCCTGACCGGTAACCTTTCACGGACGGGGCCTTAGCTCTCTACTGGCAAGAGGCCGTCCGGCTCGGGTTTACACCGGGTAAGCACCACTTCCTTAATCAGGAGTGCGCTGCAGAGGCCACCTCCTACCCGTGGGGAGGAATATGGTGGATATAGGTATGGTCTCGTCCTTGGAGGAGAACGCATGGAACGTGCGGACTGAGTAGTTAACCGCGAGCTGGAGGCCCACCTCGGGAAGCTCATGGGTTACCAGGAGTGGGAACCATTCTCATGAGGATACATCATACGGAACAGCCCACGGAGGGGGTGTTACAGACGTCCGGTAGCACTAGGTCCGGTTAGAGCTATTTGTGATAGCTCACATGGTATCCCGGCCTAAGGGGGAACCTCTTCTCTGCCCAGCCAGCCCCCAGGGTGTGCTCGTTTAGTGATGGATGGTAATACCTGTTCTTAATCAGTATTTGGGTAAGAAGGGAGGTTGTTGAGATACCTGTTCTTAGCCATGTGTTTGGGTAAGAAGAGAGGTAGATAGCACGCTGACCCAACCTAGTGGAGATTGGAAAGGTGCTTTGCCAGTCCTACATGTCGCCACGTAGGACATGGGCTGACACCGGGTTTACGCGAAGGTTGTTAACCCTTGCGAAGGTGTTTGGGCGTAGCCCAACCCGCAGCTCAACAGATGTCTGCTAGGGAGGCGCTTCTGGCCAGTGCCCAGGATGTGGCTATACCCCATGCGGAGTGAGCCCTCACTGCCAATGGGCATGGGAGATTCTGAGATCGGGATGTCGTTGTAACGGCATCCACGACCCACTGCGCCAGCCTCGGCTTGGAGACAGCCTTCTGCTGTCCTCCAATACAGACACCGAGCTGGTCAGAGCTTTTGGGCTTTCCGTGCGGTCCGGGTAGAGACGCAATGCGCTGGACACAACACGAATCGTGTTGGGTCTTCCTCCCGATGGGGAGCGCCTGCAAGTTCACCACCTCGGGGAGTAGTGGGAACTTTTTGGGCACTCATCCGGGCCTGGGTCTCAAGATGGCGAGCGCCATCAGGAGGGCCGTCTTACTCGGGTGAGGAAGATCGGAACCTCCGAGGGGCTCTTGGGGGCCCAGAGGTCCCCTGGACCACTTTAGGGTCCCAAGAGAGTATGGAGCGGAGATGAGGCGGATTCCGCCCTCTCGCGCCCCTTAAGAACCTGGTGACCAGGTCATGTCATCCTAGAAACTTTCCATCAACTGAGTCGTGATGAGTGGCGATAGCGACTACATACACATTCAGTGTGGAGGGGAGATGTTAGTCTCCAGTCTTGTAAGAAGGCCAACATAATCCTGATCGAACACCTCGGTGGGTCTTTCTCGTTGAGAGAGACACCAGGACGAGAAGAGGCGCCGTCTAGAGGCGTGTAACGCCTAGTAGATGGGGCCCTGGCCTGGGTGATGGTCTCTGCCATAGAGGGGGAGTAGCCATCTCAGGATCTTCTTGTCCCGTCTAGAGACCAGACATGGGTGTCCAGAACGTGTCCTTCCCCTGATAGAGCAGGTCCTCTGTCAGGGGAATGGTTCAGGGGGAGTCGCTGTCCAGAGCATCAGCTCTGAAGCCAAGTGCGGTTAGACCGATGTGGTGTAACCAATAACACTTGGTGCTCCTTCTCCCTGACCTTGCACAGTGTCCGTGCAAGGAGGCTCCTGAAGGGCGGAAGGTGTGCTTCCGCCCGTCCCGCGGTCAGCTGTACGCAAGGACATCCGTGCCGAGGGCCCTGCCTCGGACAGGGAATACCAAGGCAGGCAAATGGTAGTGTTGCGGGAGGCGAACAGGTTTACCCTGGGCCAACCCGAACAGCAACCAAATGAGCTGGACTGCGCGGGGGTAGAGTCGCCACTCTCCACAAGGCGTAAACTGACGACAGAGCGCATCGGCTTTCCAGTTTCAGTTTGCCCGGGGTGTGTGGCCCGCAGGGAACGGGTCCCCTGTTGACTCCAGAGGAGGCGTCGAGCAAGTTGTGTTAGCTGCTGTGAGCGAACGCTACCCTGACGATCTGATGTACGCTACAGCTATAGTGCTGTCCTCGGACCAGCACGTGCTTGTCCTGCACGAGAGGCCGCAGCCTGCTCAGTGCAAGTAGCACAGCCCACAACTCTTGACAATTGATATGCCTGCACAGGCAGGGGTTCGTCCAACGCCCCGCCTGCGTGCCCGTTACACACTGCACCGCACCCTTGCAGGGAGGCGTCAGTCGTCACCACGACTTGCCTCGTAACCTGCCCAGAGGGACCTTAGTCCGTCGAAAAAGTCATGGAAGACCAGGGGTTATGGTGCGTCGGAAGCAGTGCATCATCACCATGCGCCTTCTGCCAGTGTGCTACGCTCTCCTCGGAACTCGACTCTGAAACCAGTGTTGGACCGGTCTCATGTGCATCAACCCGAGGGGTATTACCCGGCGAGGATGCCATGTGCCCAGGAGCCTCTGAATTGTTTCAGGGGAACCGCTGTCTGCCTGAAACGTTCCAGGCAGTTCAACACCGGCTGGGCGCAAACTGCAGACAGTTGCGCCGATATGGTGACAGAGTTGAGTTCCATACCGAGAAAGAGGATGCTCTGCACTGGGGAGAGCTTGCCCTTCTCTCGGTTGACCTGGAGTCCCAATCAGTCTAGGTACCAGAGCACCAGGTCCCTTTGTGTACATAACAGATCTCGCAAGTGTGCCAAGATAGGACAGTCGTTGAGATAGTTTGGTACCCGCACACCTTCCTCCCCTCAGGGAGAAAGGGGGCTTCCACGATCTTCGTGAAGACCGTGGAGACAGGGAGAGACCGAAAGGAGTATCCTTCAGGTCGATTGCCATGAACCAATCCTGACACCTGATAGATGTCAGGACACGCCTCTGCGTGAGCATCTTGAACGGCAGCGGCAGCGGCAGCGTTCATGGTACGCAGACCTATGCCGCAACCCACCGTGTTGGGAACGATGAAGTGTGGGTTGTAACCCACTGAACATCTTGGTTTTTGAGGGACTAACTCAATGCCTGTTTTGTCAGAAGGGTGGTGACATCTACCCGAAGTATGTAGGCGTCCCTGCCTCTGACAGAGGGAGAGATGATGCCCCGAAACTTGGGAGAGTCTCTGGCAAACTGGATCGAGTAACCAAGACGGACCGTCCTCATTAGCCACCGAGACAGTGTGGGCAGCTCTTGAGCTCCCAGGGACTGTGACAGGGGGACCAAGGGGACGGTCTGCTTCACCATTCCCACAGAGGGTGGTTTCAAGCAACTCTTAAAAAAACTTAAAGTTCAACAGCTTGAGGTAGCTCAAACGCCTCTTTTTTACTACTGTCTGTATTTTCCAAAAACATGCAGTGAAAATTTGCACTTTAAAAGCATGGACATAGAAAATTCCTCTACCATCTGCACTTTTTTTTAATTGTGCTCTTCAGCAATTTTGCCCTGTTTAGTAAATCTGGCCTTTTGTGTGTAACTTGTAACACTGTAATTTTTTTTAACATCGGTTTTAGGAAAAAAAAATGTCAGTGTATAACAATACAATTTTTTTTTATAGAGATCCAGCTATCTAAAAGAGCATTACCCCATTTGAATCAAATTAACAAGATTTGCTCTTCCACATACATTTGCGGCCCAGATTCAGTTTCAACTTTCTGTATTGGATTTCTGTAACTGCTTTGGAGTGTTTGATTTGAAGTGCTCTGTATCAATAAAAACTACTTTTATTGTGCTCATTTCCTAGTTGGACTGCCAAGCTTAGCTTAATATGCTAACAATATCATTTGCTAAAAGATCCATGGAACAAAAATGTACAAATATTAGATGGTTTCATTGCATTTTTTGTGCCAGAAATACACTTCTGTCAACTCTGTCCATTGTCTTATCTTTGATTGGGATTGCCTTATCTGTGAATATCTGTGAAGGGGAATGGCATACCAGGGAGAGAATTAACCAGAAAAAAAATGGATTATCTGAATAGCAGAGTCTAATTCACTATGCCCATCATTCAAACGTCTACCCCTTGTGAGATACTCCGCAGGTTTTAGACATAAGACAGGCCACCCTTTGCTACTGTTCGGACTCTGCAGTTCACTTGGTTAGGGCTCAGAGCTATTGATCAACGTATAAACATAGCAGCACTGGTTTACACAAGTTACAGATGAATAATAAAAAGACAAATTCACTATTCACCTAAATATACCAAAAATGTCAAATGTTGCTTTAAAAATTGCACCACTTTTTCTATTCCTCAGAAAGCAGGAGATCTATACCTTCAATAAAACAAGGTAAAAGAAGAAACTCTACTGTCTTTTTTCAGTCAGAAACTTTCGATGTGTGATGGAGATCAATGGGCCCAGTGAGAAAATAAATTCTGGGTTGGGAGATTGTATTGATCCTGCTTTAAATCAGAGGCCTGCAGGGGACGAGTGGATGGGTGAAAAAAAAAGAAAAAAGAATATCAGAGTAAAAATAAGATCTGAACCTCAACCTGAAAAATAAGAACAGAATCTGAACCATTACTCAGAATATTGCAGCTTTCATAATCAAATGTGATCAGATTATTTTTATTTGACAGTGTAATGCAGGAATTATTTGATTATTTTATTAGTTGGTTAATATGCAAATATTTTTTTTAAAACAGGTGGTTTTTCCTGCCGTGACACGTTTCATCTGCTCATCTGAGTGTTTTAGTTTTACTGTTGAACTGGTGTAACCACTGAAGCATTTTTAAGTTTGGACGTATCAGTACAACTGTCATCCCAGCTGCACTCTTGCATGCAGGTAAAATGATTAAGAACTTTGTTTGCTGACATGCAGTTATACTTTATATCTCTGTTTAGTGTTATGTTTGGGCCATCATAGCAGCACTTTTTGTGTTCTTTCAATACTTTGAGCATCAGTGTGTGAAAAGCTACTTTAGTAAAGTATCCATTTACATTAAAGCAGTATGAATTGAAGAAGTGTTGATCATGCACAAAAACAATGGTTATTGAGAGCTTTTATGTAGAAATCCACACCATCTGTAAAACAGCTGAGCTTTCACCATGCTGAAAAATGTAAGTAGAGTTCGCGTTTTTCCCGGCTCAAAATGAGGTGGAGGTGGTGCCATCCTGATTTTGTACACACACACTTTTAGGCCCACCGTACCTTTAAGTGGATTAACCAAAGTATACAGTATACGCTGATTCAACGATCCAACTGCATAGTTAAAGACATTACAATTATGTACGTCATGTTAATTTAAGAAAATTAAGAAATTAAACGTACTTTGATGCAAAACAAACAGCCGTTGAACACAGGCTGGCTCTTGTTCTGCAACTCTTTTTAGTACCTCAGTGTGCTGATAATGAAACAGCGCCTCCAGTTGCAGACACTCACTGCTTTGTTGTAAGGTCTCTTTTATTTAACACACCTGACTCAACTCATAAACTTGATAATTGAATGGAACTGTGTAAGGAACACACACAAATGTGCAGTGGCCTGTTCCCTGAGATAAGAATCCTTGAACAACTCTTTTAAAATCTCTTTTGCAATCTTGGAGTTTAACAAAGGGCCATTTATACAAAAACATTTGTAACCTTGTATGTATTTTGGCTGTTCGTTTACAAGACAATAGCGTTTTGGGGGATTGAAAGAGCAAACTCTTGAGGCTCAAAATGAAAACTTTTTTTTAAACGACACAGCTGTTGTGTAAACTGTGAAAACAGTGCCGTCATGCGCATCCATATGTGTTAAGTTTACAGACATGCACATGTGTACTCGAAACAAAAATGGTTTGTCCGCACTGCGGGCAGATTGTCATTCAGAAGTTGCGGTCACGGGTGGCTGTCTTCCTACGGGAACCAGCCACCATTTCGTCTGCTACCCGGGCTGTGACATCTGTGGCTACGGCCCCGATGACCACCCACGTTAGCAGCGTTAGTGATATGGGGAACTCTGCGAACGTAAACCCGCCAGCTGAGTGCTCACGGGCCGATCGCACCCCGATTCGCTTTTCTGAACGTTCCCCAACCGGCGGTGGCATACCGTTCGGATTCTCACGCACACACATCGAGAACGACATGTCCCGCTGTTCTCTTGGGTGCGGCAGGGAATGGACACGATCGCTGCATTAGGTGTGTGGGCGTCCAGCACACTGAAGCAGCGTTCATTGACACATCTGCGCGCACTGCGGGCAGATTGTCATTCAGAAGTTGCGGTCACCGGTGACTGTCTTCCTACGGGAACCAGCCACCATCTCGTCTGCTACCCAGGCTGTGACATCTGTGGCTACGGCCCCGATGACCACCCACGTTAGCAGCGTTAGTGATATGGGGAACTCTGCGAACATAAACCCGCCAGCTAACTGCTCACGGGCCGATCGCACCCCGATTCGCTCTTCTAAACGTTCCCCAACCGGCGGTGGCATACCGTCCGGATTCTCACGCACACACATCGGGAACGATGTGTGAGTAGACGAGATGTCGCTCGCAGCATCGGAGGGAGACTGACATCCGACTCTGACGAATCCGAGCTCCACCCCCAGCAGTCGAGTTAGGAGGAAGCAGAAATGTCATTCATGCTAACCCGGGTTCCGGAGGTGCATGAGGAGCTGTGTAAAACTTGGAGCGCTCCACTCACGGACCGCTCCAGTGAAAACCAGCTCCACCTCCCTTACTTCCCTCGATGGTGGGGCACCCAAGGCTGCCTCCTCTCTCTTCGCCATGGCCAGCCTGCAGGTCCACCAGGCCAAGGCGTTGAGAGAGCCCCACGAGGGTAAGGCCGACCTGGGTATAATGCAGGATTTCCGTGCCGCCGCTGACAGCGCTCTACGGGCAAATAAGGTGGCTGCACGGGCCCTGGGTCGGACGATGTCCACGGTAGTGGTCCAGGAGAGACACCCCGGCTATACCTTGTGCAGAAGAGTGACAACAAGGAAGTCCGCTTTCTTGATGCACTCATCTCGCAGGGTGGCCTGAGACAGGGTGGCCTGTCTTATGTCTTAGGTCTGGCCAAAACCTGTGGAGTATCTCACAAGGGGTAGACGTTTGAATGATGGGCATAGTGAATTAGACTCTGCTATTCAGATAATCCATTTTTTTTCTGGTTAATTCTCTCCCTGGTATGCCATTCCCCTTCACAGATATTCACAGATAAGGCAATCCCAATCAAAGATAAGACAATGGACAGAGTTGACAGAAGTGTATTTCTGGCACAAAAAGTGCAATGAAACCATCTAATATTTGTACATTTTTGTTCCATGGATCTTTTAGCAAATGATATTGTTAGCATATTAAGCTAAGCTTGGCAGTCCAATTAGGAAATGAGCACAATAAAAGAAGTTTTTATTGATACAGAGCACTTCAAATCAAACACTCCAAAGCAGTTACAGAAATCCAATACAGAAAGTTGAAACTGAATCTGGGCCGCAAATGTATGTGGAAGAGCAAATCTTGTTAATTTGATTCAAATGGGGTAATGCTCTTTTAGATAGCTGGATCTCTATAAAAAAAAATTGTATTGTTATACACTGACATTTTTTTTTTCCTAAAACCGATGTTAAAAAAAATTACAGTGTTACAAGTTACACACAAAAGGCCAGATTTACTAAACAGGGCAAAATTGCTGAAGAGCACAATTAAAAAAAAGTGCAGATGGTAGAGGAATTTTCTATGTCCATGCTTTTAAAGCGCAAATTTTCACTGCATGTTTTTGGAAAATACAGAAAGAGGTGTTTGAGCTACCTCAAGCTGTTGAACTTTAAGTTTTTTTAAGAGTTGCTTGATACCACCCTCTGTGGGAATGGTGAAGCAGACTGTCCCCTTGGTCCCCCTGTCACAGTCCCTGGGAGCTCGAGAGCTGCCCACACTGTCTCGGTGGCTAATGAGGACGGTCCGTCTTGGTTACTCGATCCAGTTTGCCAGAGACTCTCCAAAGTTTCGGGGCATCATCTCTCCCTCTGTCAGAGGCAGGGATGCCTCCGTACTTCGGGTAGAGGTCACCACCCTTCTGGCCAAACAGGCATTGAGTTCGTCCCTAAAACCAAGATGTTCAGTGGGTCACGACCCGCACTTCATCATTCCCAAGAAAGACGGGGGTTGCGCCCCACCGGTCTGCGTACCCTGAACAAGCACCTTCACAAGCTGCCATTCAGATGTTTACGCAGAGGCGCATCATGACATCTATTCGTGGCAATCGACCTGAAGGATGCTTACTCTAATGTCTCGATCCTCTCGACACCGCCCCGTTCCACGGTTCGCATTCGAGGGGCGGGCATATCAGGACAGAGTCCTCCCTTTCGGTCTGTTCCTGCGGGTACTAAACTATCTCGACGACTGGCTTATCTTGGCACACTCGCGAGACCTGTTGTGTACACAGAGGGACCTGGTGCTCCGGCATCTAGATCGATTGGGATTTCAGGTCAACCGAGAAGAGAGCAAACTCTCCCCAGTGCAGAGCATCCTCTTTCTGTGTATGGAACTAAACTCTGCACCATGACAGCGCAGCTGTCCGCAGCACGCGCTTAGTCAGTGTTGAACTGGAGGCTCCTGGGACACATGGCATTCATGGCACACTGGACGGGCCCCCGTCTGCGCTGGCATGCAATTGCCTAGAGTTGAGGGCTGTGTGGCTTGCGCTGAGAATGCTCCGGCCTCTAGTGCAGGGACAGCACATGTTGGTCCTCCAGGACAGCATGACAGCCGTACCGTACATCGCCAGGGTGGCGTACGCTCATGGCAGCTAACACAACTTGCCAGACGCCTCCTCCTGTGGAGTTAGCAGGTGATCCGCTCCCTGCGGGCCACACACATCCCAGGCAAACTGAACCAGACAGCCGACGCGCTCTCTCGTCAGTATAGCCTTGCGGAGAGTGGCGACTCCATCCCCGGTCCAGCTCATTTGGGGGCTGTTCGGATAGGCACAGATAGACCTCTTTGCCTCCTGCGACACCACCCATTGTCTGCTTTTTTTACACAGACACTGTGCAAGGTCAGGTAAGAGGAGCACCAAGTGTTATTAGTTACACCGCACTGGTTTAACCACACTTGGCTTCAGAGTTGATGCTCTGGACAGCGACTCCCCCTGAACCATTCCCCTGACAGAGGACCTGCTCTCTCAGGGGAAGGACACGTTCTGGCATCCCAGATCAGACCTCTGGAACTCCCATGTCTGGTCTCTAGACGGGACGAGAAGATCCTGAGATGGCTACTCTCCCTCTACGGCAGAGGCCATGACCCAGGCTAGGGCCCCATCTACTAGGCGGTTACACGCCTCTAGACGGTGCCTCTTCTCGTCCTGGTGTCTTTTCTCAGTGAGAAAGACCCACTGAGGTGCTCGATCAGGATTGTGTTGTCCTTCTTACGAGACTGGAGACTAACATCTCCCCTCCATCACTAAGCAAGCACCTCCTGGGGGTTGGCTGGGCAGAGCTGCCTTCCCCCTTAGGCCGGGATACCTTATGACTTATCACACATAGTTCTAACCGGACCTGTGCTATCAGACGCAGTAACACCCCCATCGAGGGCTGTTCCGTCTGCCATACCCTCATGACAATGGTTCCCACACTTGGTAACCCATGAGCTTCCCCAGGTGGACCTCCACCTCGCGGTTAACTATCCAGTCCGCACGTTCCATGCGTTCTCCTCCAAGGACGAGACCATACATATATCCCCACCATATTCCTCCCCACGGGTAGGAGGTGGCCTCTGCAGCGCTTCTCTGATTAAGAGTTGCGCTTTCCCGGTGTAAACCGAGCCGGACGGCCTCTCGCCTGTAGAGAGCTAAGGCCCCGTCCGTGATAGGTTACCGGTCAGGGCTGTACCCATCTTTCTCCGGAAAGCTCTGGAACCCCCCGACCACCACACTGGAAGGTTACAAGTTTCACGAAAGCTTCGAGCTGACACGCCCAGGCTTGTTAATATCGCTTCGCTGAGATTGTGACGCGCTACAGCGTTTGTGGCGTTTTCCATAGATAACCCCATCTGTCGTTCTCGACACAACGTCGAGAGACCGTCAGAAAGGGAACGTCTTGGTTACGTATGTAACCTCAGTTCCCTGATGGAGGGAACGAGACGTTGTGTCCCTTATGCCACAAACACGTATTGTATTCTGCTGCAGTCGTGAGAGGCTCTCAGGCTCTTCAGAACAAGAGGTAAATGAATGCTGCACGCCGGCTTCCTTTTATACCGGATATCCGGGGGCGGAGCCCGGCATGCAAATTTCATTCGCCAAATTTCATTGGCCCTTTCTATAGTAGTCAGAGTTGATTGGTTCTCAAGGGCGAACCCCATCTGTCGTTCTCGACACAACGTCTCGTTCCCTCCATCAGGGAACTGAGGTTACATACGTAACCAAGACGTTATATGTGATTGGTCAAAGGTGAAAGTTCAGAATGTAGGCCACACCCAGAAAAAATGTGTGGGTGTGTTAGAGTTATTAGTTATGCACAGTAATGTGTGTCTCAGATGTGCACATTATGATTGGAGATCTTTTAATGTGTCTGTGAGTCCTTATGCTGGGAAGAAACATTCCCACTTTCCTTTAACTGATTTTAGTTCCTTTGACAATTACCATGTTTACATTGAATGGACATGGTGATTAATAGCCTCAGTAAGCTAAGAATATACTGTATTTCATGTTATAAAACCAAACGTATAATTTTTACCTGGGACAGTAGCTGCCTCTGGAAACCACATACAACGCTACTGGTAAGTACAATGAAGCACCACTCACATACATTTTTTAAGAAAATGTAAAAATCTGGTTATGATTGTTCTTAATGAATTGTTCAACATTGGTTTCTTTACGTTTAAAGTGCTTTAAAAATGCATTCGATTCCTTATGCTTATTGGCACATATCTGTTGGTTACAGTTATTGTTGGTTTCAAACTGTTGTAAACAATTCTTTTGTAAACTTCTTATTTAATGTGGTTAAAAATATATTACGTTTTTTAAACAATGATATCATAAAGAACATGTGTTGCATCCCAGTGTAGCAATAGTTTATTTCATCAGATGTGGTCTAGGAAACATCTAAGATGTTATCAGGATGAAATATTTATATAACCACAATGTGTACATAGAGATATTTAGAATCTCTAGAATTTAAAAGGAATTCGCAACAAAGAAAAGCTTTAGACACACACTCACACACAGACACAGGAAATTTAAATCGGCAGAATATCAGACTACTGCACTAACATTGTGATGTCATCGTGAAATGATCTATGTAGCAGTTTCCATTTCTTTTAAGTGCCCGGTGACAATGGTCAAAGAATCATGCTGTAGTGGGCTCAGGTGTCGAGTATGCAGAGAGTCTGTAGCCTTCACCTGCAAAATCTCAGAGTCCCGCTGTCAGTCTCTGTGGCTTCAGTGTGCTGCTGACTGCTTCATAAATATGACACCTTGTTTTGTCCTGCTGGTGTCTGGAGGTGCAGGTTGGCCTTTGAGGGGGAGACAAGTAAACTAATAGGCTCTCTATGATCCATGGGAACCCAGACTCGCAGCTCAACGATCGCCCTGTGGCGATTCCTGACAGCCACATAATGACTGTATACCTGTCAACTGGAGGATATCTGTCGAGCCATAAATACAGAGTTGCCTTTTTGACATAATTTTTTCCTCTAAACTCAATGATCAACAAAACCGTAGCACGCTCTCCTTTTTTCAAGCACATAATCACAAAGGCAGACCCACGCAGCCATACACAAGCAAAGCAGGTTCTGAGGGGTAATGTATACCATGTTAATGGGAATTTTCTGTGCTGTGTTTGTGTGCGAGTTGTCAAAAGATAGCAGAATGCAACAACACAAGGTGGAGGTGAAGAAAGCATGTTTCACAGTTCCTAAGGCTAGCAGGTGAACTCTGCTTTCTTTGGCTCCAAACACAAAAGTTATGTTGAATAGGGTAAGAAAACTCATAAGAGATTTCGTTAATAACACTTAAATTAATATGATACAAACAATTGGCTTACTTGGTTAGCACACAACACTTACAACAGCAGGGTCATAGCGTTGATTCCCAAAGTATGCACATACTTGTATAAAAATTATAAATATATATGTAAAACTCCACATGCAGTCATCTCATATGTGTCTCCATTAAAGTTTCTGAAAATATCTTTACAAGGTCTCTCAGTTATGTTCCTTTAGTTCAATTAGTGTTGCAGTGCATTTGAAACACAAAGGTGTGATAATATGAAGAGTTTGGTTCCAAAGTGAGATAACTCTGTTAAAAAAATCAAAAATCCTATTTTTATTGAGTGTTAGTTAGCTGTTGAGTTATTATGGCCTAAATCAAAACAAACCAACTCCAGTTTGATTGATATTAATTAGAATGCGCATCAAAACCATGATTTTTTAGTTATTTCAATTTGGAACCAAACTCTTCATATAATATATCTTTGTACTCTGTGTGCCAAACATTGGATCGTTTGTATTTCACTTCCAAAATGTTTCAGTCAAAACATAAGGCATACTGTTAATGAAACATAACGGAGGTCTATTAGGTCTCACGAGCTATAAAGGATCAACCTGTGTGCAATAAAAAGCACCTTTGGGAAGGTTTCTCTCAAGACCCTAAACACACTCAGTTCAGTAAATGTTGGAGCCTTAAAATAGATCAAACAGAAGTGTTGCATGAAAAAGCTAAACAAATGCAATAGCACTCTAAAAATGCAAAGCACTGGGCAGCTTTCCATGAATAAAAATTCTGTATTCTGAATGCATATTAACATCATCTTATTTATTTGAAGGTTTATTTACAATTCACCAGCTGCTTACTGCACTTGTTTGTGAAATCTCAAATTTAGCCCCTAAATGCGTGCATCTTTTTAGGATCAAACTGTGTATTTTTCTGAATGTGATATGTGTGGTCCGCTGCCAAGGTCTAAAGCAATTCCTCTTGCAGTGTCTGTGTACATCTCTGTAATATGGTTGTATTTTCACAATGAGCTGTCTGGAGCCTGGTGGTTCACATGAAACCCCCAGTGGTCCCCTCCTCTCTCCAGTCCACAGGGTGAGACATATGACATTCTATTATACAGTACACATTGCCACAGATTAAAATCACAGATACAGACACAGCCCTTTATTTGCTCCTCTGGCAGGGTTTACTGGTTGACCCAGTCATCTAGTGAAGATTTTAATCTTTTTTTGTATTCAGTGATCACTCCTAATCACAACTGTTTTGACGTAGCCTTTGTATCCCCTAGTCACATATAATGCAGGTGTAAATATAAAAAACAATTGGTTTGAGGGTTCTTTTGTCAAGAATTACCAGATTAACGTGATTTTTATTGTAACAGAACCAAGTTTGACTTGCTCTACCTCAAAGAGTTTTTATGTTTGAAGGTGCTCTGGCTGCCACTTTTAATAAAACTGACATGAAAACTGACAAGTGACACCCACAGTTTTTAAATTCTGTGTTCAGAGGAGTTTTCTATTTTAAGACTGACATACATAGTTCCTCCCTGTACTCACATCATATGTTGAGCTATAATATTAATAGCTCAAACAAACAAACAGATTGCAATTGCACGTGTGTACACTAGTGGTAAAGAAATTCCAGCCTTATGACAGGAATTTGTTGTTAGTATTTTATGAGTCGGCTAATATATGAATTTGAGTAATACAAAAATGTATGATTATTAGAAAAAGAGCAATAGTGAAACCCCACCCATAACTTCCCCCCAAACCTAAGAATTGTTAGAGCTAAATAGGATACACGTACAAAAACATAACACAGAAACGTACAAACGAGATTGAATTAATATAAATTTGCCTCCTGGTGAAAAAGTTGAAAATTGTCTGTGATGGAAATTCACCTTAAACCTGGTAAATACATCTTACTCTACACTTCTGTGACATTCAGTCTTAATATCAAGTAAAAATAAAATCTTAAATGTTATCCTCATAAATCTTTTCTCCACAGTGCACACACATGCACATCTTTCACATGTTTTAATGTAACCTACATCTGTGTAAATTTGGAGAGAGAATTATTGGACCCAATGAAGTAAGTGTGTGACAGCAGGAGGAAATGAGCAGTCACACAAATTAATCACCTCTTATTAGCGCCTTTGCTAATAATACCTGTGCTCATGTGACACTCACATTAATTGATTTAATTAAAAAAAAAATGGAACCTCTAACGAAGGTGACAGATTTTCATTCATCCATTTAAAACACTGCTGTAAATTCTATCCTCAGAATCTAACCCTAAAGCACGCAAACAACTTTCAAACTCTATAAACATGATCGATTACAATGAAGTCTTTTTTATTAGCCATTGATGATTGATGAGTGGGGGATTTAAAATTCTGCATGAAATTTTGATATTATCATATTGATTGACTTTATTCGAACAGTGTGAAATCTACCATAAGACACCACAGAATTCCTTTAATTCATTTTGTTGATGTTTGTACTCACTGTATTCTCAATTTTGTCATTTAGAGGAAGATGTCAAACTCAGTTGTTGGACACAAAAAATGTCAAAAACAGCTTTTCATTGTCAAAATGAACCATATATTGCATTTTTTACCTTTTTTTTTTAAGTGTGCCACAATCAAATAACATGGAGTGAATTGATAAAAAATGGTCGGATTTTATAGAAAAAAATTAACACTAAATTGACAATTATTCTATGCTATGTTATTCTAAAGTGTCAGATTCATGAAATATACAGTGCAGATAGTGAAAGCTTTAATTTGGTATATGATTTATGTATTTATGTTTTGTGAGATGGTCTGTTATAATATTGAATTGAATATTATTTTTAAATTCAGACCTTATTATGTTCTTTTATGTTACATACTTCCAATGCTTCCGAATTCGTATTTTATTATAATGAAGATAGCAAAAACAGAAGCAGCTGCTACACAGACTGGGGAAAGTGTGTCACAGCAGTGTTTCAATGACACTCTCCATGCATGTGTGTTTTTGTTTGTGACCAGCAGGGTGGACAAGAAGAGGTTCAGTAGATGACGCATATTTATTGAAATGTTGGAGAGATATGATAATTGTTTAGGAAGGCATAGAGAGGAAGACATTTTACTAAGAGTTTGAAAGAGAAAATACATTCATTCTAGACATGCAACGATAAATTGTATTCAAGTCTGTTTTTCTTTTTTTTCCTAACCCAAATCAGATGCATTTGTAATCAAGATTCTGCTCTTTTTACCCTAAAGTCAAACTAACTGATCTACTACTTAAAAAAAACTGTAGTCATTCTTCTTCTTGTGGACAAAAAAATTGTTTATGAACCTTACTATCTAGTTTTATAAAATGCTACATCAAAAAACGTAGTTTTTAAATATAACTCAACTGAAATTTTATTTATATAGCGCTTTTGACAATTTTCATAATGCAAAACCGCTGTACATGAAACATATTAACTATAAGAAATACAATAAATGTATAAAATAGAAAAGTATGAAGAGCAAAGTGAACAAATACACTCCCATTCGCACACACAGACACACAGACACATAGACCTAGTAACAATGATTGGTTGATGCATCAATGACATTATATAATGTTAAACAGTTTGTGTCGCAGGTGTAGGGTTTCTTTGGTCATGTCCATGTCCATACTCCTTAACATAACTTCACCTATTCTCTGATCACCCTGTCTGTAAATAGACTCTGTCCTGCATTTTCGCTCTCTCTTTAGTTTTCCACATTGGGGTCTGAGTGCAAATGGATGTGCTCTCACTCTTGGTGACAGTACAGTATATTGTGGGCCAGTGTAAAGCCTGTAGTCCCGAGCAGCCTCTGTTTCAGGTCCACACGGCCCAGCGCTCACAGATGTTCTCTGTCTGATACCGCTCCTACTGCATGCTCCTGGAAACATGGGTGGCCAACCTTCGTGCCTAATGCACCTGCCCCTCGCATACCATTGGCTGTGACAGGGTCACGTGTGATAAAAAGAAGGGAGATTAGAGATCGACTTTTTATCCTGAGAGCATGAATAATCTCACGAAGAGCAGCAGAACTCCAGCCCAATCTGGAAGAAATCCATCCAACAATCTCTAGTAGAAGTGAGGAAAATCAGGAATGTTGTGTTTGTTTGTCCAAAGTATGTTTAAAATACTTTGCAAGAATAATTTAAAAAAGTTTCACTTCAATGGCATGATAAGGCTTTTAAGCAAAAACATTAAAAGTCTGTGGAACCAGTAATTATGCAGACATAAATCACCATAGCAGTGGTTGTAGAATACCTAGCTAGCTATGCGACATTAAGCTTTTTATAAAAAAATGTTTTACCTTGTGCTGCTTCGTTATTTGTAGCATCGCAAGAGTATTGTTTCCAATACACTGAAAATAAGTAGCAGCAGTGTGCTCTAGTTAAGGGGTGCGTTTCACACAGGCATCATTACCCAACTGTGGTTGTAAGATCCGTCGTTGATAGCATAGTTAAAAATAAGCATTCAATGCATTGCATTCTATATCCATGAGTCAAAATATACACAAATTAATTTACATCTTTTCCTTTGTCAAAAGAATTAAAGCGATGTTTTCGAGAAGTGTTCATGAACTCAGGTAACCTGACTTTAGGACCCTGGGGGATCCATGGGTCCGTCCAAATGTACGAATGCATTAAATAAAACTTTGGAGAACAACAAGTAGAAACTTGTTAATAAACTGATATATTAGTAGACAATGTAACTCCAGCACGTGTCACATCATCAAGTATATGGTTGAACCAAAATGGTTCAAACAACGGATGTGCGACAAAGTAAAGGGCAGAATATAGTCCTTTGTCGGACCTACTCCACAGCCACTACATAGCAGGCAATGCATTGGATTTCGTTTATACTTTTGCATCATTGTCCATGTTGACAGGCAATGATCAATGACCAGTGTCCACGGGCTTGTTGGAGGTTTAAACAAGACAAGAGCCGAAGAAGCAGCTTGTGTATGCTGTCTGAGAAGCATAAGCAGAGAAGCAACAAATAAATATGGACTCAAAGAGCAAATCATTTATTAAGATAATTCATTTGTAAACACAAAGCTGTCTCTGAGTTTTTTTTACCTGATGGGGTTGAAGCAGACCAATCACAGTGCTTGTGGCCTATTCCGAATTTGCACGTTGCTACATTTTTGAAGAGGTACGTGTCAGGTTACGCAATGCTACACACAGCCCTCACACAGCCTATGCCGTAGTTACGGTGTAGGTCTGGCGTAGGACTTTAAAACATGTTTTCAGGAAACAGTAGTGACAAGCTAGTTAGTTTGTGAAATGATTCAACGTACTATGAATGGGTAAAGCTTCGATTTATGTCGTTGTTCGGGATACGCATCGAAGAGCCCCTATTTAAAGGACAACCCATTTCGGTTAAACCCAGAATGCATTTTAAAGCGTAATGACAGAGATCATACATCGCTAACAGTTAAACAGCTTCTTCATTATAAACAACATAGATGAGTAAAAGAGGACACAAACATTGGTTCCACACAATATCCTTTAGTTAATATAATTTTTAAGACTTCCTTATTACTAAATTTGTTCAGCCTTGTTTTTTTTGTCCTCAGTGAAGTAAGTGAAGATAATTTATGAAACTTAACCCACATTTGGTGGGTTGGCGGGTGCTATTTTCAGACCATGTATGTGAACAATAACATTCTGTTGTTACCCAAACAGAACATATCCCAAAAATTGTAATATGGGTGCAGAATCCAAAGAATAGTTATTGATGTAGGTTTTTCATAAATTTCACTGGAAAATGTGAGAGTCAACTACATTAGTGTCTGTAGACAATATGCATTCAGACCATTTCAGTTAAATCACAGCATCTTTGTTCTAAATCCACAAATATAACAAAATGTATAGCTAGTTCATAAAGACGCTAATGAAACTGGTCACATTTTTAGCATATGTACATTTAGCGTTTGTGATGTAATAGAAGTAATGTTGCAGGATTGCTTCTAAATTGTCGGATTAGCAATGACAAGTTCTGCTCGGAGCTAATTCCTCCTGACCTCTCCTTCCCTGATGTACAGTGTCCCATAACTGATGTACAGTATGTGTGTAACAAACCCCACAAACAAAAAATATTAATAGAGTGAATTAGTCATCAGTTAACACTTAAATCAGCATATTACTTTTTACTTCTTTCACTGAAAGAGAGAATGTGTACAGAGATTGCACAGAGAAAACCACACAAACAGACAGCATTTAAGGATGAAAGGCGGAGAGCAAACACATCACGAAACAAACAAAGAAAGGGATAGGAAGGAGTTTAAATAGAACAAAAGCAGTCAGGAAGAGCATGAGTGTGTTAATGACAGATGAAGGTGTGTGTATTAATAATGGAGAGTAGAGTGAAATAGAGTTTTACTTATTCAGGATGGCTCGCTTTGTCTCTTTATCTCTCTCACACCTTCATGCTTACAGAAACGGAGACAGAGCAGCATTTTCACAACTTAATTCATATATATATATTCTGGAAAATCAAGCGTTTATGGGGTTGATAGGTTTTCATATATTACTTTTATTGTGTTTATAAAGTGTTACTGGGGTTAAAAGTCCTTCCTGGGATTACTGTCTATGGGATATTTTTAACCCTTTTTCATATGCTCAATAAAAGCTCCAAAGTTTAAAAGGCTATATAATTTGAGATATTGATGAAACATGCTACCTCTAGGAGGTATGATTAAGAGACATGGAGTTCGCTTTAACTGCTATGCTGATGATACTGAACTCTCTATTTCCTCGAAGCCACACGAAACACAGCAGTTCAATAGAATAATGGAATACATAGTTGATATAAAAAACTTGATGAGTAGCAACTTTATTGCTGAACTCGGACAAAACAGAACTGTTACTTATGGGACCGCAAACTACAATACGTAACAACCAAAAATATCTCTTGATTAATCTTCAATAAAACTCTTGTCGTCAGCAAAGAACCTGTCATTTGAAAGCCATGTCGCCTACACCTGTAAAACTGCCTTTTTCCATTTTAAGAATATATCTAAACTGCGTCATATGCTGTCAGCTCGAATGCTCATGACTTCAAGACTAGACTATTGTAACGCACTTAGGTGGTTGTCCTGTAGGCTTATAACAAAAACTCATGCTAGTTCAAAACGCAGCAGCTTGAGTTCTTGCTAATATGAGCATATTACCCCGGTTCAATCAACATTGCACTGGTTACAACATTTTCACTACGTTCTCATGGCTCCTGTCAGTTGGTAATACCTAGAATTTCAAAATCAAGTGCAGGTGTTTATGGTGACATAGGTTCCGGTTCCTATTTGCATCGCTGCCGGCGGCTAGTTTGTATCCTCACTCTTGCACTTGGCCTTAATATTAGTGTATTTTATTATCGCTACCTTTTGCCGTCATTGCTAAATTATTTATAACTTAAGATTCTTAACCAAAATTGATAGTTAACTTAACGCCATTAGCATAGCATTAGCGTATTAGCTTAATTTCTGTTTACACTCTGGAATATCATTTTAGTTACTCTAGTTAGTCTTGTGTGCTAACTGTTTCTCTTTTTAAGTGTATATACTATGATTCATCGAGCAACCTTGGTAAGTCAGAATTTCTCTTCAAACCCGGTGAGTTATGGCTTCTATTCCTATTATTGTTACTTGCAACTCTTTTCATATGTATAGCTTAGCCTTCTCTGTCAGCGGCGAGGGTTTTACATACGATAAATGCAGGGAAATAGATAGGCTGACGGAGAAGATCTTAGAATTAGAGTCTCGCATGCAATCTTTATTTGAAGATAGTAAGAGTGTTAGGACCGTAGAAAACACTTTAACACACACAGCTCGGTTTCGGTTAAAAATCCCCTGCAGTTGGGAAACTTTGTGTCTGTGAGACAGCATAGTCGCCTGACAGACTATCACTCATCCATTCCAATTACAGTCTCGAACAGGTTTGCTTTCTTAATAATGCTAAAGCTTGACTCACTGGGGCCGAGGTCAGGAAGCAGACAGAATGGCTTAACGAACTGTCTGCTTTCAGTCTCACGTCGCAGAATACACAAAATGTACAACATGTAATAATCTCTTTTCCCAAACATCATAAAATGGTGACTGTGTCTGTCCCAAACGTAAGCAAACATAAGATAATGCGTAAACCTCTTGAAAGTAATGTAATAAACGTTAAACAAATCAAACATGAACAAAATACAGGTAATCAACTGTTACAACTCGGATTGCTAAAAATAAGATCTCTCTCTAATAAAACACTTTTTGTTAACGATATGATAACAGATCATGAAATAGACATGTTCTGTTTGACAGAAACATGGCTAAAACCTGATGATTATATTACTTTAAATTAATCTGTCCCCCAAGATTATTATTATAAACACGAGCCTCGTCTTAAAGGCAGAGGGGGAAGTGTCGCTGCACTGTACCATAATGATATTAGCATCTCCCAGATTTCTAATTTTAAATACAATTCTTTTGAAGTCATGGTACTTCATGTATCAACACCAAATACTAAAGACAAAACATTTAAAAAATAATTTTAGCTATTGTATTAAGTTCTCCAGGGCACCACACAGATGTTATTAAAGAATTTGGTAGGTTCTTATCAGAACTAGTACTGGCAGCAGATAGAGTCCTCATCGTTGATGACTTTAACATCCATGTAGATAACTACAGTAATCTACAGTCCTTCACATGCATTATGCTCTCAGGCATGCTGTCAGTTGGTAATACCTGGAATTTCAAAATCAAGAGCAGGTGGTAGGTCCTTTTCCTATCTAGCGCCTACACTTTGGAAAAGTCTTTATTGTACTGTCTGGGAGGCAGACACATTCTGCCAGTTAAAATCTACATAAAAGACGCATCTTTAATCTTCAATTCCATAATACAAATCCTCTAAGGGTTAAGGCTGCATTAGTTAGATCAACACTCCCTACAACAACTCATGTACTTGTTGCATCAAAGAATCTAGAAGAGTATTTTACTTTCAGCTTTCTTTTATTTCATTGTTTCGAAGTTACCACAGCAAGCTGGATGCAATACAAGCCCAGACCTGATGGTAGAGCTGAGAGAGGGTAGCCGAGACCCAAACAAGAGTTGAGATGGTAGAGCTTAAAGAGGGAAGCGGCGACCTGCCAAGTCCTCACTAAACAAATTCAACTGCTATTAGAATATTTATGATACAATTAAACCTATTATCTACCTTTTTACTATGTTTATTTTTGTTTTATTTAGCTTAGTTGTGCAAGCACTGTCGAACTTGTGAAGATGCTGCAGTTTTTGCCAGAGGGGAACTAATTCCACTTGTTGGGCCTGGGTTCTCCTGAGGTGTTATCTCCATTGGAGTTTGGGGTTCCTCGCTGTCATTTGCATACTGTTTTGCACTGTTTAGCTGACCAGGGGGCTGCTGACATCAGCTTTTGAATATAAAGTTTTTGTATTTATTAACTTCTTTTTAAATGTAACGTTCTGCATAATTTCTTTATTATTACATATAGGAATTTACAGTCCCTATAATATTTGACCTGTCTTTCTCTCTCCTTTATCTTAAATGTGTGCTTCTCTGTGATAACTGCGCTGTGTGTGTGTGTGTGTGTGTGTGTGTGTGTGCATGCCTGCGTGTGTATTTTATGTTCTGTGTGTTTGGAGTAGTGTTTTATGCATGTGGGTGTGTATGAACCTGTGTGAGTTTCTGTATTCTGAATGTGTTCACTTTTTTTTTTTTGTATAACTTTAATGTCAATAGTCAATAGGTTTCAGGGACAGCTGCTTTGTAACGAAAATGGTAAAAAGCACCATATAAATAAAGTTGAGTTTAGAGTTGAGTTGTTCTAAAAATGAATACTTAGTGTAATACAGTTCAAAGTGTGGAAGGCAGGAGGCGGTAACTGGCGAAAAATAAAGTTTAATAAAAGATAAACAAACAATAACACAGAAGTAAAAGACCACAAGAAACCTCCATCGCCCCTCACGGGGGGGGGGGGTACTCCCTGCGAGGGGCCAGTCTCTCCGGCTGCAGCACCTGAGGGAATGGACAGACGAGACGAGAAAAAGGAGACGGAAGCACATGGAGCGACAGCGACGATAGAGGGGAGAGAGGAAAAATATAAAAAATCTTGTCCCGTTCCCCGACACACTGTCGCTCGGTCCTTAGCCAGCCGAGAGGGGCCATGCGGTAGTAATGGACACTCGGTGGACGGCTCAAGCCAGCGATGGATCACCTTCATGGCTGTTGGCAGCAGGATTCCGGCTCACAGCCAATGGCGATGACTCCTCTTCTCCGCTCCCTCCTGCACGGCCGTCACCCCACCTCGGCCCAGGATCACGGCAGCGAGCTCTCCGTCCCTGCTGATTCTTCTCATTCCAGCACCACCGCCTCGAGCAGCCGCTGGTGGATGTCCATCGTGAACTCCTCAGCACCACGATGCCCCTCAGCAGTGAGGGCTATCCTTCCTCACGGGTTTTGGCACCAATGTACAGTACAAAGTAGGGAAGGAAGGAGGTCACACGTTTGACTGCCAGCCACAAGAACATAAATACAAACTTAACATATGTCCGGTCCCAGTCCTCTCTCTTCGTACACTCTGCAACTCGTCCTTTTATGCTTCCGATCTCCATCGTGAGAGATACGGAGCCAGGACAACGCGCAGCTGATACTCATTATCACTCGCATCACCAGCCCCGTGTCGTTCCCTCATGGCTCTCGTCCCGCCTTGCTCGTCACACTTTTTTTTTTTTTGCCTATATTTTAAAGTCTTTATTATGTTTATGTTGTGCTAATCAATAGGTGTTCATGTTTTGATAAAGCAAACAATTCCCCTCATCTTGATTCTCAGAAAACAGGCTGATGATTTCCAGCTTCTACATTAGGAAGTCCCTCCTTCTAAAACGCTCTGATTGGTCAAGGTGAGCCAGTCTTTTGTGATTGGTGTGTGTTGAGATGTCCCACCTATTACCATGTTCCAATGGTTAGGGTAAATGTGAATTTTGGAATTCATGATCACTATCCCGAGAAAAAGTTTGTTGTACTCCCAATGAGACGTCCATTTTAGTCTTCAAAAAGTGATTTCTGTATTTAAAAATATATTTTTTTCTGTGATCTTTGAGCGGCACGACTTGGCAGATGTTGTTTATGCTTAATCTTAATTTAAGAAGGTGAAATTCCATCAGGCCCTGCGATGGGTTGGCACTCCATCCAGGGTGTATCCTGCCTTGATGCCCGATGACTCCTGAGATAGGCGCAGGCTCCCCGTGACCCGAGGTAGTTCGGATAAGCGGTAGAAAATGGAATGGAATGGAAAATTCCATCAGACCTCCATTTCAATACTTTTTTAATTTAAGTAATGAATAAATGTAATGTAAATAAAAGGCTAATATTGAAATATGTCAAAAAGAGTTTTAGATCTGGTATCAAAGTCGTCAAAGATAGCCGCTGTATGTGTGATTGATAGCAGAGTTTAAGCATGTCACTGTAGAGTCTTGCTCACATACAGCTGCCTTTGCTCATTACAACCAAGCATAACTCACATTGTGATGTTGGCCATGTATGTCAGAGAGTCATCCCAACCCTTCCACCACCCGCTTTCTTCTCCTGCTTTCTGTCAATTCATCACAGGCCCAGCCACACACACCTGCTGCCCTCCGGCGGGCCGTAGCTGCGGGCCACAACTGCCTTGCCAGTGACTGCTAGTGCATTATGATGGAGCCTCATTTTCCTGTCAGATGTTGAGTAGTTGCCGCAGAGATTGGCATCTAAAGTCTCAGGGGGCATTGCTTGTATAAACGTAAAATGGATCATTGCACTTAAATGCGCATTGCTAACAGTGCAACCATCCCATGTTGATACTCAGTACAATCTTGCTCTGCAGGTTCATACTTTAGTAATTTCCACTATCGGTAAGGTTTGTTGTATTCAGTGGACTGACTGTCAAATTAATATAATTTTTTTTTGAGAATTCGAAATGAATTTAGTTACATGTAAATGGACTGATGCTTTTGTATTTTAAACCTAAACATAAATAAAGTAGTTAAATAGATTTATATTAACTTGCTCATTTTATCTTCATACTGTATATCGCACATACATTTTTTGCTGGATCTATAGAAATTATTGGTATGTATGAATAAAGACAACGTAACCTTGATAATTGAGATTCAAGATAATAAGTCACTCACTCCTATATTTTAAAATCTCTTTATAAGGATGTTTATTGTGTAACTCCAAAGATGTTGTTGTGATTTTGATTTAAGGATGGAATGCATGTCACAATTTTAGCTTTGCTTTGACTGCATTAACACATTTGATAACCTTAAAGGTGAGGAACGTTTTTGTGCCTGAAGTTCTAAAAAGACCCAACTAGTATCTGAATAAAAACAAGGGCTTTAACCCCACCAGTTTAAATCACCGCTAGACAGAGATTCCTGAACAAGAAGAAAGGAGACGTCTCCAGTCTGTTCGAGGGCTGGTCATGGTGCTCATGGAAGCAGAAAACACAGGCTTTACACAGGATTATTGAAAACGTAGCACAAAGACAATAGTGGGAGTTGATACATCAAGAGAGATATGCACAGAGTGACAGCCATGGCAGGCACATGGAGCGAAGAGATATGAGGAATTAGCTACGTTACAAGGCCACAACAACAGCAATTGTCTGCAAAAACATCAACAAGAGCTCAATGCTCTCCAACTTGTGGATTTGACGCTGGAGATTGAGATGATGCTACCAATCTCATTGTTCTGTAAATGCTATTAACCGCCGCGCCGCTGACGCATAAAAGTACGAGCTGATGTAAATGACAATGCTACTGTCATAAGCCATGCGCTGATGGGAAACCTTACAGCAGCCTTGTGTCTTAACAACAGATTACTTTCCTTCACCTCGTCCCAGAGATTTATTCCACAGGATTTCTGCTTCTTCATACATCCGTTGATGTTCATTCTTTCTCTTGATCCTTTATTCTTTCATTGATCTCTCCGCAGCATTCAGGATCTGCCAACAGTTCATGCCTGCAGGGGTCCACAAAACCCATTATCAGGTAGAGCACCCACATCCACGCTCTTTAACTCAAAGATATTTGATTTTTGGAGGGTGTGCATGTGAACATGTGTTTTTATTTCACCTCTGATGATGATTTGAGGCCATTATATATTGTATTATAATACATAAGCTCAAGTTTTCTTTGGAGTAAAATACAACCACGCTGGCGCAATGTACATTTAGTCAATACACCACAACTTCCTTTTTCATGGACAAAGCAAATATTCAGCAATAATCAACTAAATAACTGCTACATTACTGTCACATGACTAAAAACTAGCTAAACTGTGTAGATTAGGGATGTTGATAATCATTTAACTTACTTCGTTACACATTTTGGGCAGTCACATGTTTATTTAGAGTGATAAAAAGATGATAAGGATGACAAGGTAGATGTTGTGTTTTTCAAAAACAGCTGGATGAAGCTTAACCAAAGGAATAGAAGGATCTCAAGCCGTGATTTTTTTAATATTTTCTATCTTTAGAAGATTGAACCAGTCGGAGCTGAGACTTCCTAAATTGCAACTGTGTGATATTTCAGAATGCTTAAAAACCTGTGACCCATGGCATAGGACCTTAAAAGTATTGAGACTCATTGAAAGGGCCACAAGCAATCATGTGCATGTGCACATATTGCAGGAGGAAGACTGTGTAACATGTGTAAACACATCCTGCTTGAACAGGTTCCTGTTAAATAGGCTTAACAAGTCTTAAAATAGATGGGCAACCAAGGTAAACTGTAGGCCGGTTATAGGCTTATGGTCAATGAAATAGAAAGCCACTGTTATCTTGTTCAGTGCTTTATTAATAAGATACAATAATGTTATATCTTTGTTAGGTCTAATTGATGGACAGCCTTTTAAATACATAATATTTATTATTTCCGAGACAAAAACATTTTTTAGGGGTTTTCTGTTGGTAAAATAGGCAGGGAAATGTCTACCTGTGAGGGATGTTTATGCATGCATGTGGCATTCTGAGGCTGTGTTCACATATGTTTGTTTAGATTAAAATGAACTGTGGTGCGATTCATCTTTCAGTGTGGTTTATTTGAGTAAGTGTGATCGCTGAAATAAGAATGTAATGCGAACCAAAGGCATCTAAAAGAAACAAAAACAGGAAGGGATAACAAGATACGACTATGAAATCAGTGTTTATTAGATCTGCTAAAAATACAATCATATGAGCATGCATAAACTGACCATGTATAACCCAGCACACAGCATTGTTTCGGATGTCCGGTAGGTACTCTGTTAGGTACTGTATCTTTTGATTGTCTGTTAAAATGCCAGTCTGAACGCGAAGCAAACCGGAACATTTTTTTTTCATTTTTCAGTCCAGACCAAAATAACCAGCCTAACAACAAAAATGAATGCTCCCTGAGTCTTTCTGTATGTCTGTGAAATCCAGGGTAGCAGTTCCTGTGACTTGGCCTAAGGGGCAGCAATGCATTAGGGGATTTAGTTACTTGTTCATAATAGAATGGCTGTAATGGAATACCCTTACAAGTGAATCAGCTCATGTAAATAAAAGGCACGCATGACCTGTGTAGCAGCAACAAAATAAAACTGACCAGCTCATGTGTGTGTATGTGTGCATGTGTATAGCCACTGAAAAATGTATGTATGTATAGCAGCAGATAAATACTATTTACACACTGTCCCGCAGTGTATGGTTGCACAGTTGCCTGTATTTGATATGCTGAGTGTGCCCCTTATGACATCAAAAGACAGAGTGTGTGGTTGTATATGTCTGAAGGTACTTGAAGTCAGGTTCTGTCCCTGCGTCCCCATTTCCTGAGGGTCTGGACTCCAAGAGTTGTCACCTTGGAGTATTCCGGGGCCTGTGAAGCTCTCCAGTCCCCTGTAAGAATGTCACCTCCCGCCCTGGGCAGTTTTGACAAACAGAGTATATATTGATACATGATAAAGTATGCTAGAAATCACCCCACTGCTAAAGGCTACTATAGTTTTAATATCATCATTTGAATTAACAAGCATTCTGCGCAGGAATAATGAGTCTTCATTATTCAAAACATCATCCTTAGCCGCAGAGCTCTCGGGCTATTACGGCATGAGAACTTAATGAAGAGAAGATAAAGAAGGGTTGAGATAAAAGTTTCAATGGCCTCACTCAGTAACCAGAATTAAATTTTAATGCGGGGTGGGAGGTGATGGATGGTTCGACTTGAGCTTATGGCTGCCGAGGTAGAGCCACTCGGATGACCATGTACAGGAGCAGACATATAGATTCTGTCAATACCAGTCTTAAGATTACAGGTTTTATGATTTAATGAATTTAGGTTTATATTTACTGATAATATTACCCTCTGCAGAAGCCCTTAAAGTGGACAACAAAAGCGACCCTTAAACCCCATTTGTCTTTGTGTGGTTCCACTGTTACCAATGTATTGACATCAGTGACATCATATCTTATATAAAGAGTTTTTTTATGCATTTCATAAAGCTATCACACCACTACAGAAGACTTGTGGCAGACCCCTCCAGGCCAATGTGTGGATGCTTTTTTGTCATTCTGAAACTTGACAAAACCAGTCCCCATTCACTTTCATAAATAAAACAATGTGTAATATATACTTGTGTACATTGTGTTGCATGTGTGAGTGTGTGCATGTATGTTTTAAAAAATTTCACCCAGGGGCTTCATGCTTGCTGAAACATTGTGATGCTTGCTGGAGGTCATCTCTGTGAATGGAGATTCTGATGAATGAATCCGGTGGCCAGTAAACACTCAGATGACATAAAGCACATGCACATTGGGTAAGATACAAGGTGCCCTGCCTCTGGGAATACAGTCAAATCAGCCTTAAGTCACATTCTGTGGAACAAAGCCAACCCGGAACTGAAATTAAAACGACAGACCTAATACAGAGTCAAAAGCCAACAATTATATTAGTTCACTTTCGGCTTTACAACTTGTCAGACTGCTTACATTCACACACATCGACATCACACACTGCATGACATTATATAATAATTTACAGGACATACGCCACAGGTAAAAGAGCATATACGGGTCACATGACAATGCAAACATGGCAGATGTAGTAAGCTAAATTAAATCAAACTGCAGCCCCAAATACTGTGTAGAATAAACTGTTGCAACGCTCAGTGGGTAGGTTCTTTATCTAATGCCTCACCTATAGTCACAGTATGTAATTTCAGATTCCTTCAGCCATAGACATCCATACAAAGGCGACTTAATAAGTTAAGTTAATTTTTGGCCTGCTTTATATTAACACGACAGTGGAGAGAGAGAGAGACAGGTTGTTGCGAATAAGAGAAGGGAACAGTAGCCAGGAAAGGACCACGAGCCGGAACTCAAACTCAGGTTTCCAATAGTGCTTTTGTACAACATGTCGGTGCACAGTCTACTGGACCACTGCGCAGACCGTCTGTAACATAGACTTCTGCAGTGTTGTCCATTTCATTGGATGATTGAAGTTAAGCCCAGCCGAGTTTCAGGTATTTTGTTAATAAAAAACATATTTTTTTTTTATCAGAGATGATTTACAGATTCACAGCAGCAATTAAAAGATTGAGGATATGATTCACTCGTACTCAGCACACCTTGTTTAAACTGGACACATCATGCGAACGATACGACAAATGTCCACATTGTATTTTGCGTGGTAAGTAGGTTATGCACCTTATTGTTTTCCCTGTTATGCCCAAAAGTGCACCCACATGAAATATACTGGAGTATACTTCAGTATAGTGTATTATATTAAAGCAATTATTTAAATATTTACTATGATATGGTTAAAAACACCATGAGATCTTTTCAATAGTTTAATACTAATAATAGATTTATAATAATTAGTGTGTAATAGATTTATTACAGTGTTCTGACATTGTCCAACACTTGATTTTGTCTTTTTTGGTCTTACATGTTATCCTCCTATATAAGAAATTTGTTGAAAGGAGGGAGCATCAGAACTCTCAGGTTTTCACAAGGGCATCCCTGTGGTTGATGTTATCTACCCAGTAAAGCCACAGCGTCTGTGTTTGCTTTAGCAAATGACTTGCATCTTGTCACTATACATCAAGCCTATGCATGTGCTGCCAATGTGCATTTCAGTATATAAAATGCTTATGTTGGGCTGTATAATCTTTTTAAAATAACCAATGAATGCCTCTACTAGCACAATAAACATGGACATCAAGCTCAGGTCCTTTATGGAAAAAGTAAATATCATATGAGGGTGTTGAGCTCAGCGGTTTTATAGCTTTTACCAGAGTGCATTTCACACTTCAAAGAGTGAGTTTGGTTTTCTACGTTCCCATTAACAATCTCCCTCCATAACACCCAGTCTATTTATGATGGTCATATAACCATAATTAAACGGAGACATGTGTTGCCTTGTGTTAGGAAGGCACAAAACTGCTAGGACAGGAAATCCAGTGCTTCCCGACATCAGCTTTAGGTTATAATTATTGTTCAGAGCAATGATATGTATTACAAAAATAACAATACATGCTGTATTTTTGTAAAAAAATATGTTTTCCAACAAAAACTGTAATTTCAGAGATTTACAGTTGTCTTTGTCCATGTTCATAAAAAATGCAAAATGAAAGAATACTTCTATGGAGCATAAATATTATCAGTTGAACAGTGGAAGTAGACAAATGAGAGTGTGCTTAATTTTTTAATTTCCTAAACTTCCCGTTTATGAGGTTTTTAAAGTCTAACCATGTACTCAGAAGAGTTATTGCAGGTTAAATCTAACATATGGTAACTGGCATACACAAAAAAATAAAATGCATTGGCAATGTGTAATCCAAAGGAATTCACGGCATCATGAACGCCAACTTTACTGATTACTTTACCCTCTATAATTTGATCAATTGCATCAGTTCAGTGGGATTTAAAGTCGTGGTCCACATGGATGAAGAGTGCCGCCCACTTCACAATCTTATGGACCTCATGACAAACATTCACAAGCCCCAACCAGACGAAACTATAAAACTGCTCACTAATCGTTTCAATTCATTGCAGGACTCCAAGACTGACTTTTTTTCTCAAACACACATAAACACAAACAAACAAACATTTTTTTACCTGAAAAACCTCAGAAATTTAGGTTAAACAACTTCCTACAACAGTTTTAACTTGTAACCATTCCAAGGTGACTTCCAATCAAACTTTTAAGCAGATTTCCACACTCCTGAAGCTCAATGACGCGCCGTTATTGAAACCCTGGTGGAATGATGGGTTGATTTGGTTACTTTTGGAATCAGTTGACACCCACAGGCTTCTGTACAGGTATTTGATTTACAATGAGGAGGAGTGTCTGGCAAAGAGCAATGTCTCCAGAGAGAATCTTTCTTCTGATTTCCCTTGAAATAATAAACAGCTGTTGTTTAAATAGATCAAATCAGTGTCACATGGCTCCAGGCCAGAAGAGAAGCCACTGCAGTCCTGATCATGCTCTTTGTCATCTTAATATCTTACTCGCTTTTCTTGACCTCTTTTATGCAGATTAATGTTGATTTGGGCTAATGAGACATTACCAGGCAATAAGGCAAAAGAAGCCTGAAAACGTAGATTGAAGACTGAATCTGTTAGCTTGTGAGTCTATGAAGTACAAGGGTACAGAAAGTGAATATCTACCTACATTTCCTATAGACAATACAGTGGAGTTTAACTTTTGACACCAACCTCAAAAACATGAAACACAAATTGGATATAGATGAGTGCCTTTTGCTTGTGCACTATATTCCAAGTCTTCTGAAAGAAAATAGCCTATTACTTATTGATTTTGATATTTTAGAATGTAAAAACCACGCGAACTTCATATCTAGACCTCATACAACAGTATAAAACAATAAACAAGGCCATTTCATGAGACCTTTAAGGCAGCTCATTAAGGTAAGCTCCTGATTTTTGTTGTTGTTCATTATCATGCAGTATGTAGCTTACAGCATTTTAATTGCATATTTTTTGCCATGTGATGTGTATGTGAAGTTCATGAATGAGTGCAAAATACCTGCTCATTGCGTTGCTTTCCGATAAGCATTCCTGTGGCGCAGTGGTTAGAGCATGTCGCTAGCGACGCCAAGGACATAGTCAGAAATAAATGTATAGTGCAATCGACTATATATATCGACTAGTGTAAGTCGCTTTGAAAAAAGGAGTCTGCCAAATGCATAGATTCGCTTAAAAGGACTAGTTGGTATAATCAGGGGTGCACAAAAGTTTTTTCTGTCAGGTTCTCAAGAGAGCACCTGGAGATTCGGTTTGGTGCTCACACTGCACATAGTGTGACAAATTATACATTACCTATAAAAGAAAGTTACTTTTAAAGAACAATAAACAAAATAATACAGTGTGATTAAAACTATATTTAAATTATTTTAAATTAAACTTAAAATACAATGAAAATGAATTACTTCTTACATTAGTTAATATTAATGGGTCAATGACGTGACATGTATTTTTTGTGTCCAAATTCATTATTTTCCTAAAAAGAATTTGAATAAATACATGTCATATATCAAATGGATCTACAATATGTCCTTTATAAGAAACCCTTTTCATTTTATTGAAATTCAATAGATTTTTTGAGTTTTGGTGTTTGAAAGACCAAAAATGTCAGGTGGTGCGACCGTCCGAACATACAAACAGAGAACAAAACTGAGAAATAAATGTTAATTTTCTCAATAAAATTCTTTATAAAATATTTTGGCATGATTTTATGTTAAATTTCTTATATATGAGGGGAAAAATACACAGTGCTAAATACATTAAATGTATATTATTTTAAATTAATATATGGTCGCACCACCTGACTTTTTCTTATTTGTCATTGACCCTAATATTAAACACTAATTTTGAAACCTAAAACGACAACCTTTTTGATTTTTTGACAGGTTGCTGAGAAGTTTGCGAGCATTTCCCAGCCACATAACTTACGGAGCTGGGGTCGAGTATAACATAGAAAAAACAATCGAACCCAGTCCGATTTTTTTTATGATGGACGAAAATATCGGAGGCAGTTTGAAAATGTGATTGACACAACGTGAGGTCGTATTTGTTTTTTAACGTGCGGAAAATTTGGACGCAAGTGTCGGATTCAATGGGTTAGGTTAGGGTTTAGGGTAAGCGGTAAAGCGGCCGATAGGGTTAGGTTAGGGTTAGGGTAAGCCAGTGGTTCTCAACTCTGGCCCGCGAGATCCATTTTTCTGCCGAGTTTAGCCCGAACTCTGATATAAAAAACCTGAACAAGCTAATCAGCGTCTTTATGAATGGACGCGATAAACTTAATGCGGCGATGTGCGAATCTATCAGCGTATGACATTTAAGTACGGCGAGAGCAATTCAACTGCAGATTGCTCGGTACGGATTTGAATCGCTCTCGCGGTACTTTAATGCGATATGCCAAACAATCTGTGCAGCCCTACATTAAGTACTGATTACTTAATGTACTCACTGATTAGCCTCATCAGGTGTTTTATCAGAGTTGGGGCTAAACTCTGCAGGAAAATGTATCTCGCGGGCCAGAATTGAGAACCACTGGGGTAAGCGGTTATGTTTTAAGCGACCGTCAGGGTTAGGATAGGGTTAGGGTAAGCGGTAATTGACTTTACACATTGACTTTAAACGTCCCCACATTCACGATATCTGGGGCACTGATCAGACATGCTGCAGGAGTATTTTTTTCGGTGTAACTTCGATATAGATACTCTTTGTTTACCACCAACTACTTTGACTTGTGTACTTACAAATCGTTCACGCTATATGCTGTGGGGTGGGGGTTATAGACAAAGTCATGATGGAATTGCAGTATATTATAATACTGTCCAGTGAAATTCTTCCTGTCTTCGAATTAAAAAGAGACATCAGGGAAATGAAAGAAAATCACTTCTCTAGTGTGGCCTTTAAATATCAAATACTGTAAAACTCCATACACCAGAACTGTATGTCTCTGTACTAAAAAGGCCACAGACTCAATACAGAACTACAGCTCAAGTTGAATGCATGGATATTCGAAGATACCTGCGGATGAATGAATTGTGGTTAAGAATCGTGTGTGTAATGTGTGTCACTGTGTCAAAGGGTTTCCGTTCTATGTACATGCTTCCCAATTCTAATTGTCCTTAAAACACACATAAATTATGGTCTCATGCATAGAATATGCACAATTCATCACATGTGTTGTTATTGTAATTATATCTTATTTAGATGGCAGGATTTGCCTCTAATTATGTTTAAAATATTCTGAAATGTTGGCATTCTGATCACATAACGACATATATCGTTGTAATTTGTTTCTAGTGTTTTTACTATATTGCAGTTAGAGATAATGAACTGCACAAAATTCCAAATGAATTGAAACTTCCACCTGTTTTACCCACTAAAATTAAAAACATGTGGCTGCTACCTTACATTTTTAATTACAATCAAAATCACAATCTGCTGTGATTAATAAATACCATTTTTGATTACTTTTTTGATGAAGTGGTTGGAATTATTGAAAAGCAAATGAAAGCATGTCCAGAATGGTGTGTCAGTATTGTGACACCATGCACCCAGGGTGGATGTTTTGGCAACAATAGTTGGCTGTTGTTATCCCGTTTACTGCTTAATTACTCATCTGTGTTAAAATGTTCTTCAGCAGAATGACAGTTGTGTGTTCATGTTTCAACAGATTCCGGTCAGTAACAACCGCTCCATGAGTAAAAACGGAATTGGAACAGAATGAAATACCACTGTGACTCCATTATTAAATAATTTTTAGTAAAGCTACCAACCTATGAGGAGACCTAAGAAGGAACAAACAAAAACCATCACGAAATACCACCAACTTTATGCCATGTGTTGAATTTATATTCCATTTAACAAACACTATATTAATTAACCAACAAAGTACAATTTAGCTGTGCCCAGCAGCAACCAATAGTAGCTTAATGTAACTAGCCCCTACTGAGTGATAGTTAAAAGGGGTCATATGGCGTGAATACGTGTTTTTATGTGTCTTTGTTGTGTTATAAATTGCCCATGCATGAAATAGACACGTTACATTTCAAAATTAAAGTGTTGGAACAAAAGATGAATTTTATCTAAAAGTGAATGCTCACCCAGACCTGCCTGAAACGCCTTCAGAAATCTATGTAAACTCTAGGTCAGTTCGTGGTAGTACCCCCCACATGTATACATAAGTAAGTTGGGAGTACCTGTCACTACAATTGCTTTGGAACCTGATGTTCCAAGTATGATAGCAGCATTACATTTCCGTCACACCCTTGCAGTACTCGACCAATGATTATGCACTGGTTAACGACCAATCATGGCACACCTCGCTTTTTGAGAGCGATGAAATTTGTAAAAAATCTGCGCATTTAGAGAGGCGGGTCAAAGAGGAGATACAAACATGTGGAAAATATAGCTTTTTTAACCATAAATCGTGTGCACGCATTGGATTACTTCTTGAAAACAAACGATAATAATAATTTTAGCCATGTAATATTAACTCTTTAAAGAGGTGGTTCAACAGTCGTGGAAAAAGCAGGATGCGCTGCTTTCTCACTATCTCCCCTTGCTCACACTCATAAATTCACGAGTTTGCATTGCCTCTAATGAACTGGGAAGGATAAGTCTGCGTGTTTGGCGTGCTGTCCCTGGGCGAGGGCTACGAGCTTGGTGATCCTCCTCGAACTCGGAGCACCTGCCCCTTGACTGGGGAGAGGGTCCCAGGCTTGGTGTGTACCCGTACCCGGATAATACTTCCCAGTGCTGAGGTAAAAATGGCCTTGCGGTGTGAAGTCGGGGGGGAGACGTCCGAGAGAATGGAGGTGAGGTGGCTGGAGTACGTATTGGCTGTCAGGATGGTTGCTGTGATTGTTTATCGAAAGCCAGCTGAGTAAATTATCTGCAGGTGCTCCTCCCGAACCTTGTTAATAAAACATAATTTATTTTTGCGGAAGACAATGAAAATGTTTACTGAAAATGCAGTAGTAAAAGTCCCAAACAAAGAACTCTTTTTGCAGTTACGGCGGACATGAATTAGACCGTTTTCCCGCTACATTTTTAATTACTAAATAGACTATCGACAATGACGTAACTACACTCGAAAAACCTGGCAAGTCTCAAACTTCCGTGTAAACGCGGTTTTCTGCATAGCTGGTTTATTACTATGCATGTTAACAGGTGAAAACAGGTTTCTTTTTAAGCAGATTTTTGATAGTTTTACGATAATCTCTGTAATTCCTGTATTTGAATCAATAGGAAGAGCTGTGGGACTTTCCTGTTGCCTCGAGAGCTAGGTGACGTCATCGGGGATTCCGGATATAAAAAGGCGTTGAGGCAGCAATGGCGTCTCTCTGTCTCTCCCGGTTTCTCCATTACCACCTCTCTCGCGGGCGTCTCTCCCAGCGCCTCTCCTATCAGCGCCTCTTTGGATTAGTTTTGTTTTGTTTTGCTTGGATTTCGATGGTAATTCTGTTCTCTTTTGTAATCAGTAGCAGCGGGTAGAATATTTATTTATAGTTCACGTTTTGTTTTTTAATTTAGTTAGAGCTGAAGCGAAGGAAGCAGTTTCCTGGAAGACTCATCCATGGTTAAGAACCTTACTCCAAGGCAGGTTTAGTCACGGTTTTGTTTTCTTAGTTTCCTACCCGTTGCCTCCTATTTTTCTTTTTTTTTGAAAAATATTTATGGGATTGTGATTTGGAACAATTTGGTGAAATATATTATTATACTACCTGTGGAATTTAATTAAATGGAGGCATTTTCGAAAGCAATCAAGATTTGTGATTCTTTAATATGATGGGCGGATTCCTTTTTGTTCGACTTGTTGAGTTTAACAAGCCTTAAACGGGTTATGGGCCGTAGCAATAGATATCAGTTTATTTTGTGCATGTAAACGCACTCATAGAGGTGCAACCTCAGAAACGCGGCCAGTATGAAACCAACAAACAAGTGACATTTTTAGGAATGGGAATAAATTGTTTTTAAGTTTAATGCACCGCAACAGCAAGTGACGTTCCCCAAATGACAGGTTGGGAACTGAGCTGGATTCAAAAAGCGGAGGATGATATGGACGGATCGTCCACTGTATATGATCAATATTCCCAACTAGAAAGAAACAATTTATTAATTATTAAATTAAATTAATTGTTTTTGTCCCCACCACTTTTCAAAACAAAGTTATGCCAGTTATTCTGACAAGATTTACAATGTTAAACGTGATGGCTTCTCAGGCTTGGCATGGTCAAATTGTCAAAAATGAGTTGGACGTACTAGTATTTCTGTGCTACATACACTCCCCCAAGGTTCGTCTAGGTTTTGGAAAGTTTTTATTTAAAATGACATTCATTTACGTAACATTTCTTAGTCCCTTATTGGACAATTCTCACGGAGAAACATGCGCACACGTCAACCAGCTAGAGCAAGAGAAAGAACAGGCCCATCAATGTGCTTCGTTTGCGAAGTTTAGCTGGGTTTGTTTGATCAGGGCATTTTGGTGATGAATGTTATGTAAAAGGTGACTATAACGCTAGATTTGCAAATTCATTTGAAACTGATAGACGGAGCAATCCCAACGCTAAAAAATGCATGCGCTAAGTGAACCGGAGTTAAATGTCTGTGTTCTGTTAGCAATCACCACGTCCATGCATAAGGTACACAATACGAACTTGTAGCGAGTCAACAGCTATGCGGGAGATGATGCTATGATTCATTGTGCGCTTGTGCCTTAGTACCGCCCCCTGCGTGCCTTCAGGAGGTCATCTGTTTTCGTAAATAATCGTACAGCTGTATCTGTCTGTTATAAATGTGATAAAGACTCTTCAAAGATACAAAGCATTCAATACAACTGTATACTGTTTGGTCCTCGGAATTAATATGAGATTGGTAGAAACTGTATGTGTTACATCCACTTTAATTTAAACTAAACCGAGACAGTCAGCAAAAACATTCCTGTCACAGAATCTGCCACAACTGCAGTGTTAATTCTGATTTTTTTTCCAGGTTGGCTAAGAACTCTTCCAATATTTATATATATTTTTTTTAAGATTTATTTTTGGAGTTTTTATCCTTTAATTATAGTATAGTCACAATGAGAGGACAGGAAACGAAGTGGGTGAGATCTAGAAATGACCACGAGCCGGGACTCGAACTCGGGTTGCCACTAACCACAAGACTATCCACTCCAATACTCTACCAATACTGATGCGTCATCACAGTACCGCGGTATATCGTATTCATTAGTTTAGGAAAAAAATTATACAGTATTATTACAAATTATGTACACGCTCTAAAAAACATTGTAGGGTGTTATAATTTAAAATATGCTGGCTTGCTTTATTCCAAATTATAAACAAAATCTGGGTTAATTTAACAGAACATTTGGGTTTGTCCATTTTTGACACAACAATGGGTTGAAATAACCAACATTTGCAGCTACAAAGTTTGTTTGTGTGTGTGGAAAGGCTAACACAGATTTACACACGTCAATTTCATAAAAGGGATTTGGCCACCAGACACAGAAACACTAATTTCCCACTATTTAGGTGTGTGGGGGGGCAGTGTCAGAAAAATACATTAGAGCTGAGCTCACTGTTCATTAGCAGAAGAGACTGACGGCAGGTATGTTGTCCCATTAATTACAATAATCACATCATAGGTGCTGGAATAATTCATTAACTCAGATTTAGTTAAGGCTTAATTTAAAATGTCAGTGTTGGTCAGGAGGACTGAAGAGAAGAGAAGGAGGAAATACTATGAGGATATTACACCACAGGATTTAAATTGTCAATTTGTGTTGGGTCGCCCCGCTGGGGACAGCTTTCCCTCTTTCTGGAGACCTATCATTTAAAAATATGAAAAAATAGGCAAACGTGGGGGATGGAAATCAGTTGGCTACTATTTTTAACTGCCCCATAAATCTGTTCTTAAATTCCCTTCCATTTAAAATATCCTGGTGAAGCATGCCTTCATACGGCCTGTTAAGTACCACAATCCATGCATGGCGCTACATTTATCCTAACAGTGTAATTGGTACAGCTCCCTTGGCTGGTGGCTCAGTTACTCGTCCTCCCCCAGGCCTGCAACCAGGAGAAATCCCACACCACCCCGAGATCCCACGCACAAAGACCCACCAGAGAAAGAGAGAGAGGTACCCCCTTCTCAAACATCTACTTCACACCTGCTAACAGATCCACTAGAGGTAAGTGTGTCTGCCTTTGTGTGTGTCAAGGAACTCCTCAAACAATTTGAAAATAGCATAAATAATCGACAATAAATTCAAAATATGCAAACAGTGTGTAAATCGCTAATTTATCCAAATAAACACTGTTTAGAAAGAGCAGCTGAACTTTCGAAGGGAGTCAGGGTCTCTTATACCCCCTTCAGTTCAATAAATTCTCATTTAGTCTTCGATGAATAGTGTAAAATATAATTTTATTTCATTCTGCGACCTAGTGACAATCCTAAATAAAATATCGTAATATAGTATAGTTTGCAATATTTGTATGTAACATAACTTTCTTGTGTCTTTGAGTTTGTCACTCCTGAGGTTTGTTTCTTTATGCTTGTGAGTGATTTTAGGCCGGTTCTACAGGCAACATATGAAACACACACAAACCACCCAGAGAAACACACTATCACTATGAGTGCAATTGCTGCACCGTGCATGTTACATTTACAGACGGGAGGACAAAAGTCTGAGAGTGGGGCGGCAGAAGGCCGACTGGCAGCGAATTTCACCTGCAGCTAAACTAAGAGGAGGGGCCGGAGAGGGTGAGCGGCGCATAATCAAGCCCAGCGCTAATTTAGAGACTCCAGCTGCTCCTGCCAGAGGGGCCCAGGAACACCTACCACTAACCCTAGCCGCTCCCGCTCGCTCGCTTTTCCTGTTAATCATCCCCCATTCAACCCACCTCCTCTCTGTGCTTCATGCATGCCAAAACAAAGAGGCTGCAGTGTCAAACACCTTCAAACGTCAATATGTTTGGAGTTGCTCTGCAGAGCGTGGCTTGTTTATAGCCTGTATTTCTAGCTTGCACTCTATATGAGCGTCGCCAATTAACAGGTTTTTAGCTTTTTGGTCCTGGTAGTGTTTTAGCTAGCACTAACCTTATTGGTTTAATAAAAAATACTATCCCACAATACAAATATTAAAGCCAAATATAAATATCAATGCAACTTTCACAACGTACAGTAACTTAAATTTATCCTTCCCGTGGAAGGAATGTTTCGTATAAGTTGCTCAATGTGGTTGCATCCGAAAGCTATATAATGCTGCTCAAGGCTGCATTTCAAGGCAGGAAGACATGAATGCACATCCGAATCCAATGTGTGATTTGGATTCCAATGTCTTTACTTCCTGTCTCCTGAGATACCTTCATCTGATCGATCTCTGAAGGCAGCATAGATGTATACTTCACTGCCTTCCATGTCCCACAATGTGCGAACAAGGTGATTGGTCAAGGTCGGTTGAGCTTGGAAAAATAAAATAATGGCCGAGAATTTTTTTTGTAAAGTTGCCTTGGAAGAATAAGGTTCTTTCTGCATTCTGAGTAGTTTTGAAACATTCATCTTAAAAGATTTTTCCTTTCATATGGTGAACATTATATGAGGAACAAAGCTATTTAATAGTGAATAGGATCCTAAATGTATTATAAATGTACAATATTGTTATTTTTCTGGGGATTTTTGGAACAGGTCAAATACAGATATGACCTAATTCTGAAAAATCACTTAGCTGCTTAGAATTACAAGGTTCTGCCAAACATTCATAAAAGCTATACATTTTTAAGCAACAATTGACTTGTGAAAATAAGTGAAAATAAAACGTGAAATTAGTGTAATTATGTGTAAAAAAGTTACATTAACATGTTTTTTATGACACTTATTTAATGTTTTATGATGCTTTTTTTCTTGTTCAAGTTAAGCATAAAAGGCCGTGCTAATTGTCTAATCTAAATATTTTATCCAAAGAACGTGGGATAAGTAAAATAGGTTCTAAAGATGAGTATGGCTGAAATAACATGACGCAATAATATTGTAAAATTTAGGACATTAATTGCATTATGAGTGTGTATGTTAGGTTGACCATATGAGTCATTTCTCCTTCTTCCGGGAGTCGCATTTGTTTACCTCATACATCATCGTTTTTTTTTATTTCAGGTTTTATTTTATAAAGGTAGGCGTTATATTTCAAGGTCGAATGACTACAATGATTAAACGTCTTAATCGATGTTAAATGTAAATGTTATAATGCTTTTCTTTATTGAAATGTGAGAACCACGATGCGGTTGATATGCAACTCCCTGAAGATGCACCCAAAGCCTGGCCGGGAGAATTAGCTCATATGGTCAGCCTAGTGTATGTAAACACAGGAATTATGAAGCTAGCGCTGCTGGCTAGTGTTGTGTTAGAAAAATAATCTCCTCAACAAAACAACAACAAAAAACTGTAGTTTCACACTTCCTGAACCTCGCTGTGTTGTTGGACTGCAAACGTCAGCGCGGAGAAGCAGATGCAATTGAAATACCCCTATTTTTACATGAATATGAGGACAATCTTTTTTTTATCTATTATGAAAAGTTGCTTTTAAGGCACAGTGGCCCTAATAACAAATGTTTGTCTTTTTGCTGGGAACGTCCCTAGAATTCATAATTTTGTTGAAGAAGTGGTCAATTTGTACAGTCCTTCTGACTTTCAAAGTCATTTCAGACTTTCTAAAAGGCCTATATAAAAAGGCCTGCATGGTGTTAGAAGCAAGCAACACAGCATGTTAAGATGCTGTACAATGTAAATAATATAATTATATGTGTGCATGTAGCATTTGTTTTGATGTATTGGCTTATTTATTTCATGGAATAATGTTGTTGAATAAAGATTTACACCAACATAAAATATTATAAAGTAAAAATGACAACAAATAGGACCTAAACAAGTAATAATTAAAACGAAACAAATAAAATAAAATAAAGCACATGCCCTCATTAGGCTACGCTACTTATGTAAAACATCCCTTTATAGTATACGATTTTAACTAGGTGTTTTCATTATCACATATAAATAAAAATGTATAAACTACTATAAACTGTGAACTTCTTAATAACCAGCGGACATTCTTAGCCAATGAGCGTTAAGCTGTGTTGTCAACAAGTCGTTTCCCATCATGCTTTGATCAGCGCAGTCGGTTTGGATCCTTGTGTGCATTCAAAGTGATTGGCTCGCAGATAGAACCTAATAGAACCAAATAATAATTAGATTTTGTTGATAGAGCCTTTTTCTTACAGAAAGTCCCAAAATGAACAAAAACAAACATGGCATAATGCAAACAAGGTGTCACAGAAAGAAATATGTGAATAACTATATTTTGAAGAATGTCTGATAGTTCGTTATATTTCAAAGGTGACGAAGTTTGATTTTTACTTTCATTAACTGTTGATTTGCATTTTTGGTGAGAAATTTGTATTGTGGTTCCATTTCTTTCGGTCTCTCGACGTTGTGTCGAGCCGACAGATGGGGTTCGCCCTTGAGAACTCTGACTACTATAGAAGAGGCCAATGAAATTTGCATGCCAGTCTCCGCCCCCAGATATCTGGTATAAAAGAAAGACGGCGTGCAGCATTCATTTACCTTTTGTTCTTCAGAGCCATCGCTCATGATTACTATTAGATTAAAATAATCTACAATCAAATTGCCAGATCTACGACGTAGAGCAGCGGATCGTCCCTATACTGCAGCGACCTTACCCTTGGCATCTCGGCAGTTCCAGAGGTGTTTAGAGATTTTTCTAAAAAGTCCTTTCAAGGCCGCTCGCACCCCGCCTCGCTCTTCTGACCGTTCCCCAACCGAAGGTGGCAAACCGTCTGGATCTTCAGTCACGTATTCGGAAATGATGTGTGACAACGATGAGATGTCGCTCGCAGGATTGGAGGGAGACTTGTTGGCATCCGACGCTGAGGACTCTGAGGTCCCCCTCAAGGGGGGTTGAGCTCAGGAGGAAGCAGAGGTGGAAATGTCAGCCATGCTTACCCGGGCAGCCGCAAGTATTGGGTTGGAGTGCACACCACTGCTTCCTCCCCAATGCTCGCGGCTCGATACGCGGTTCCTGGGGTCGGAGCGCGGTGCCAAACCGTGCCCACCCCTGGTGCCATTCTTCCCGGAGGTGCATGAAGAGCTGTCCAAGACTTGGAGTGTTCCACTCACGGCTCGCTCCAGTCAAACCAGATCTAGCTCCCTTACTTCCCTCGATGGTGGGGCAGCCAAAGGTTACGTCGATATCCCCCAGGTGGAACGTGCTGTTGCGGTGCACTTTTGCCCACAGACGGCTGCCACCTGGAGGAATCGGCAACGCCTACCGTCCAAAGCGTGTAAGACTTCGGCATCACTGGTGTCGAAGGCTTATGCTGCTGCGGGCCAGGCTGCCTCCTCTCTTCACGCCATGGTCATCCTGCAGGTCCACCAGGCCAAGGCGTTAAGTGAGCTCCACTAGGGTATATCTAACCCGGGTATTATGCGGGCCCTGGGTCGGACGATGTCCATGCTAGTGGTCCAAGAGGGACACCTCTGGCTGAACCTTGCGCAGATGAGTAACACCAATAAAGTCCGCTTTCTCGATGCACCCATCTCACAGGGGGGCTGTTTGGTGACACCGTCAAGGACTTCGCTCAGCAGTTCTCGACGGTGAAGAAGCAGACTGAGGCGATTAGCAATATCCTACCTCGCCACGACTCGGCCGCCCAGAGGCATCCCAGACTAGATCTCTACTCCATACCCTCTTGGGACCTTAATGTGGTCCTTGCGGTCCTCTCTGGGCCCACCTTCGATCCCCCGGAGGTTCCGATCTTCCTCACCTTTCGAGTAAGATGGCCCTACTGATGGCGCTCGCTTCCTTCAAGAGGGTAGGGTACCTTCAAGCATTCTCCGTGTCCCCAGATTGCCTTGAATTCGAACCCGGAAAACTCTTACGTCATCCTGAGGCCCGGATACGTGCCCAACGTTCCCTCGACTCCCTTCCGGGACCAAGTGGTGAACTTGCAGGCGCTCTCCATTGGGGAGGAAGACCCAACCCCATCCGTGTTGTGTCTAGGACGCGCACTGCGCCTCTGCTCGGACCGCACGCAGAGCTTCAGGAGCTATGACCAGCTCTTTGTCTGTTTCAGAGGACAGCAGAAGGGGAGGGCTGTCTCCAAACAGAGACTGGGGCACTGGATCGTGGATGCCGTCACGGCGGCATACCGATCACAAGATCTCCCGTGCCAATTGGCAGTGCGGGCTCACTCCACACAGGGTATAGCCACCTCCTGGGCACTGGCCAGAGGCGCCTCTCTGGCAGACATTTGCAGAGCTGCGGGTTGGGCTACGCCCAACACCTTCGCAAGGTTTTACAACCTTTGCGTAAACCCTGTGTCAGCCCACGTCCTGCGTGTCAACATGTAGGACTGGCATCCGGCAGGGCGTATGCCTGCGAAAGCACCTCCCCACCCTCCAGCAGGTTGGGTCAGTGTGCTATCTACCTCCCTTCTTACCCAACCACATGGTTAAGAACAGGCATCCCATCCATCACTACGCAAACACCCCTTGGGGGTCGGCTGGGCAGAGTAGCTTTCCCCCTAAGGCCCGGAGAACATATGAACTATTACAGATAGCTCTAACCGTACCTAGTGCTACTGGACGTCTGTAACACCCCCTTTGTGGGTTGTTCCGACTGATGTATCCTCATGAGATGGTTCCCACTCCTGGTAACCCATGACCTCCCCCAGGTGGATCTCTACCTCGCAGTTAACTACTCAGTCCGCATGTTCCATACGATCTCCCCTGACGTTTAACTCAACTCAACTTTATTTATATAGAGCTTTTTACAATTTTCATTGAGACACATTGAATACAAGAAAAACAACTTAAGGCATATACCTGTAAAATCAAGAAAAAGGTGAAAACAACAAAAGACAGACATATAAATGCTCCACACACATAATATGTATACATACTTACACACACTGACATAGACGCACACACGAAAACACACTCGCACACACGCACAGTGAAAGCACACATAGGAGAGAGAAACGCAGGTCAAATATTAAACGGACTATTAATTCTTATATGCAATATTAATTATGTCTCACTTCTAAATTCTAAAGCAGCCCCCCCGGCCAGGCAAATAGTAAGAAACAATATGCAAACGGTGGCGAGGAACCCAAAACTCCAATCGAGAAAAAAAACCTCAGGAGAACCCAGGCCCAACCAGGGGATTCCATTTCCCCTCTTGCAAAAGCTGCTGCCTCTGCACAAGCTCAACAGTGCTTGCACAACAAGGCTATATAAGAAATAATTAAACTTACTTATAAGCTAAATTATAGATTTAAGATTATCATTATCAATCTAATGGCATTTGAAGTGTTGTAGAAAAATCGTGTCAAGTTGCCGCGTCCTTTATCCAGCTCTATCATCTCAGCTCTTGTCAGGTCATCGCTTCCCATTCTCAGCCTTGCCATCAGGTCTGGGCATGAACTGCATCCTGCGGTAACCTTGGAACAAAAAGACAAAACTGGCTGAGAGTAGAGTACTGTTCTGCACTCTTTGATGCAACAACTACATCATTTTGTTGTTGGATGTGTTCCTGTTTCCGGTTGATCTAAATAATGCAGCCTAAATCCTCTGAGGATTAATATTATGGAAGTGTAGTGTATGCAAGATTAAAAAGATGCATCTTTAGTCTAGATTTAAATTGACAGAGTGTTTCTGCCTCCCGGACAGTGCAGGGAAGAACATTCCAAAGTTTAGTCGCTAGATAAGAAAAGGATCTACCACCTGCACATGATTTTGAAATTCAAGGTATTACTAACTGACAGGTCGCCTGAGAGCGTAATGCACGTGGAGGATTGTAATACAATAGAAGTTCATTCAAATACTGTGGCGCTAGACCATGTAGGGCATTATAGGTAATAAGCAAGATCTTAAAGTTAATGCGATGCTTTATAGGTAACCAGTGCAAGGTTGACAGAACCGGGGTTATATGTTCATACTTTTTTGTACGTGTAAGAACTCGAGCTGCTGCGTTTTGACCAGTTGCAGTTTTTGTAATAGGCCTGCAGGGCAACCACCTAAGTCTATTACAGTGTTCAAGTCTATTACAGTAATCTAGTCTTGATGTCATGAATGCATGAGTTAATTTCTCTGCATCTGACAGTGACAGCATATGACGAAGTTTAGATATATTCTTAAAATGAAAAAATGCAATTTTACAGGTGTGGCGACATGGCTCTCAAATGACAGAGTACTATCGAATACAACGGCAAGATTCTTTGCTGACGACAAGGATTTTATAAAGCATCCGTCAATAGTTAAGCAGTATTCTTGGTCGTTACGTATGGCGGTTTTTGGTCCAGTAAGTAACACTTCTGTTTTGTCAGAGTTCAGTAGTAAAAAATTGTTACTCATCCAGTTTTTTAAATCAACTATGCATTCCTTTATTCGATGGAACTGCTGGGTTTCATGAGGCTTCAAGGAAATATAAAGTTGAGTATCATCAGCATAACAGTGAAAGCTAATTCCATGTCGCTTAATTATATCTCCTAGAGGTAGCGTATATAATGCGAAGAGCAGTGGCCCTAAGACTGAGCCCTGTGGTACACCATACTGGACTTGCGATTTGCGGGACACATCATTGTTTATTGCAACAAATTGAAAACGGTCAGATAAATAAGACTTAAACCATTTCAATGCTATTCCATTAATGTCGACGTACTTTTCAAGTCTGTGTAGGAGTATGCTGTGGTCAATGGTGTCAAATGCAGCACTAAGGTCTAGCAGCACCAATAACGAAATACAGCCACGGTCAGACGCTAAAAGCAGATAATTTGTAACTCTGATCAAAGCAGTCTCTGTACTGTTACATGCTCGAAATCCAGACTGGAATTCTTCATTAATGTCATTCCTTTGGAGGAAGGAGCATAACTGAGTTGAAACTACTTTTTCAAGAACTTTAGATATAAAAGGTAAATTCGATATAGGCCTGTAATTCCCTAGTTCTCTTGGGTCGAGTTTGGGTTTTTTGACAAGGGGCCTTATAACAGCCACCTTAAATGCTTTAGGCACATGTCCTAATGTCAGAGATGAGTTAATAATACTAAGAAGAGGATCTATAATTTCCGGGAGCATTGCTTTCAGCAGTTTTGTAGATATAGGGTCTAGCACGCATGTTGTTGATTTGGATGATCTAATGATTTTAGAGAGTTCATCGTGATCTACTGTAGAAATAATTGCAATTTCTCCTTAGGGGTGCTGTAGTTAGTTTGTTCAGCGGGTTTCACTTCTGGTTGCATTGTTGTAATTTTTTCTCTAATGTCTTGGATTTTACTAGTGAAGTAGTTCATAAATTCATCACTGTTATGCTGATAATCAGAAACTGGCCTATGGGCGAGACCATATCTTATCCACTGTATTCCTCCCCCCGGGTAGGAAGTGGCCTCTGCAGCGCATACCTAATTAAGGAAGTTGCGCTCACCCGGTGTAAACCCGATCCAGATGGCCTCTCGCCAGTAGAGAGCTAAGGCCTGGGTCCGTGAGAGGTTACCGGTCAGGGTGTACCCATCTTTCTCCAAGAAAGCACTGGGACCTCCGACCATCACACTGGAAGGTTTCAGTTTCGTGAAAGCCTCGTGCTGACACGCCCAGGCCTACTACCATCGCTTCGCTAGAGATTGTGACACGATACAACGTTGTGGTGTTTTCCACAGGAACCCCATCTGTCGGCTCGACAGAACGTCGAGAGACCGACAGAAAGGAAACGTCTCGGTTACGTTTGTAACCTTTGTTCCCTGATGGTGGGAACTGAGGTTCCCTTATTCCACAACACGTATCTTCCTCTGCTGTAGTCGTGAGAGGCTCTCAGACAAAAGGTTAATGAATGCTGCACGCCGTCTTCCTTTTATACCGGATATCCGGAGGCGGAGACTGGCATGCAAATTTCATTAGCCAAATTTCATTGGCCTCTTCTATAGTAGTCAGAGTTGATTCCTTCAGAGTTCTCAAGGGCGAACCCCATCTGTGAGCTCGACACAAATGTGTGATGTTATTGCAAAGACACTATCTAATTAAAATGTAAATACGTGTGCAAAAGCTGCCTCTGAAGCCTTTGCCTGATTGGGCAGCGAGGCAACAAGTCAGCTGCCTGAGCTTTCGGACCCGGCCACAGAATCATTGGGTGTAGCAGTTTTATTGTGTATAAAGCACAGCTATTGGCCAACCAGAATCCAAGAAAGTGTTGTCATCACATTTACACTTAGTCATTTAGCAGAGGCTTTTAACCAAAGCGACTTACAGAGAGCAATAATACAATTTGTGCTAATACCGAGATACTTGTTTCAACAAAAGCTAGAACAATAAGTGTTGAGAAAAAGTGAGAGATGTGGTTGCCCAGACTTAGTTAGGAAGAATATTCCACCAGGAAGGAATTGTGAAGGAGAATGAACGGGAAAGCAAGTTACTCCCCTTTCGAGAAAGTTGAAAAGTTAAAAACCTGGCTATTGAACTATCAATAAAGTCCCACCTTTGCACTGACATAAAGAGAGAAGGAGGGGAGGTTCATGTTTTTGATCAAAGATTGTTAGTCCACATGAATAAAAATAAGTAAATAAATAATGACCTTCATTGATATAGCATTTATAATAAATATTCCATAAACTGACCTATTTCATTAAAAAAATCTGAATTGTCAGTTTAATTTTACACATTAAAATTCAGCAAAACAACTCATAATTAAAATAATTGCATATTATATGTATATGATAATTCAAATGCCATATCATTATGCTGCATATCAAATTTTAATAAAAGCTATGACATCCATATAGTACAGTACTAAAACCTACATCACCAACAACATGTAAATGAAGATAAAAGGAAAGAATCAAGCAGTCCCTATAGATCACACTGATAGACGCAAACACACCCACATATAAGAACAACAGAACAACAGTAAATGTAATAGTACCGGATGATTGTATGATGAAAGATTGTGTACTTTTCTCATCTCCCCTCAGCACGATTAAATAAAACCCTGCCTGAGTTTCACTAAACACATTAGAGCAATCACATTCCCCAGACAGAGATTAAGGGACTGGCATCATCCGATTGGATTACTCAGGACAACAGGCTCGCTCTAAAGTTCCTGTCTCACCCCTGAATGCCCAATGTCGGGACACTCGCATATCCTTTATTGCACCTTGATTTTGTCTAATTTTGCACTGCTTTCAATCATTTCTCATGTGAGAGGAGATAAGGGTTTTGGGTGAGTTTTTAAGGCTGAAGCCCACGGCGCCTTGAGCTGTGATACCCTAATGATGACAGATCACCTGAATGATTGACATTGCACCACATTCAACAGAAGCCACAGGTTGATAGCACACACACATAAAAAGAAAGAGAAATTTGGAAAAAGCCAGACAGAAATGCATTTAGAAATACCATTTTAGACAAAAAGTTAAAGATTGAACAGCATTGATGGAAGGAGTAACAAAAAGTAAATATGTCTGTACAGTACACGGGGGGGGGCAAAATGTTTCTTTTATGAGTAGAATCAGTGTTTGATTACAATTTAGTAATTTTATTTAAGTGTTGACATACCTTCTGCTTTATTTTCAAAACAAGTTAAGAAAATGTGTGTGTCGGGTGTGTTGTTGATGTTACATATGCTGTGAGAAGATTCTTAGGATGCCCAGTTTGATTAAAATTTTCAGGATTATATCACCGGACAGGCACTGACAGGCTCGTAGATCTTTTCCACTCCTTCTCCTATGTTGCTGCATGCTGAAATGTGTTCAATCTGAGGGTTAAATATCATGACTTGGCCACAGGTATGATCTTTAAACGTCTCTGAAGTTTGTTACATCCGTTCTCACGGAGCATTTGGTTACTGTAGACCTTCGGTGTCACTTTCGTTGTTCAACAGGATATCAGAATGGATCTGAAATACACGTAATGCGCTTATTTTGAAGATTAATCTGGATCAGTTCCAGAATGCTGTATGAGACGTGTTTGACAATATGTGGAATTTAAAGTGGAGGCTATGTAACCTAAAATCTGTCCACAAGACTATTTTAAACAAGGTTCGGTCCTGTTTCCTTTTTGAGTCAAGTCTGCTTTGTGAATATCTTTTTAAAAACACTCTGGAGTGTTCTGTGTTACAATAACAGCACGAGGAAGACAAACCGTTTTAAATCCACTTTAATACTCAAAATCAGATGAAGAACAGGACACACGGAGTAACACATGCTTACACTGATAGGACCGCCAAAGGGCTTAAACACTTAACTGACTTGAATTTAAACAAGGGAATATTTGGTAACGCTTTAGATTACGGACCGCAATGAACCACATAATTAAACAGGATTTACAGCGTAACTAATTGTAACAATAATGTACCTTTACAGTACATATCTGTAGGTGAAGGGGAACAATATACAAAGTTTGGGAAATTAAGGGGTAAGATGTTAATTAAAAAAACATTAATGAGGAAACTGCATGCCATATAAACACATCCATATCAAACCAATCTTAAAATACTTAATTATAGTCTCAAGAGATCAACATTGATTTTAATTTTACACATTAAAATTCAGCAAAACAACTCATAATTAAAATAAATTATTTGTTACCAACAATCCTAAAATTATTCAAATATAAATGAATCCTAAAGTAAAAAATAGTTTAAAAGTTTTTTTGAATTTCCTGACTTCTTTATTCCCTAAACTTTGAATAGTGTTCCCCTTTACCTACAGATATGAACTATGTAAAATCTGGTTAATTATGTGGTTTATTGCGGGCCGTAATCTAAAGCGTTACTGAATATTTCTATATAGAAACTGAACACCAACTTAACAAGTCAACACTAATAATTAACCAGGGGAACTTATAAGAGTAAATATAAGAATAAATGAGGGAATGACCCAATGATCACAAACTAACTAACTGAAACAAATACACAAAAGACAGTGAGTACATGTACAAGTACGTCCCCTCCTGGAAAGGTGCGTCCTCGCGCTGCATACAGTCCATCGGAGGAGGGAAATCTGGTGGAGGGTGTAAAACTGGCAAAAGGCAGGGAATTGAATATGAGATATGAGATATGGAGACAGGGGTCTGGCGAACTATAGTCTCTGCCTCAGAGGTCATGCCCATGGACCATTGACTAAACATCTGATGCATAAGGCACACTTTCTTGGAAAGACTTCAAATCATCATCTGATTGGTTGAATTAACAGGATTTCCAGAAGATTTCCAGAGGCAAATCTGATGGGCTAATGAGAAGAAGTGGAGTCATGGGGCCCGAGGATCCAGGTGCAGCCATGTGATTCTCGAGAGAGGTCAGAGCTAGTGTCAAATGTGTCTGAAGAGGAGCTGAAGTGCAGGCAGACGTGAACAGCTAGAGAGGAACCAGGGAGCTCTAAGAAACAACCAGCAACAGTGGATCCCAAGTAGCTTGGAGCTGTTGGGATGAAGAAGCCATCAGAGATTCCAGGAGCAATAAGTTAGACTGGACACAAGGTGAGACCAATAATCACAGATGTAGACATCTTATCATTGAAACTTTCAAGTTGATGCCTTCTGGATTATCACGTTTCGCTGTAGCGTTCACTTGTGACAGGACCGGGCCGTTCAGGTTGCTCCGCTAGCGGCTCAGCGCCGTTGCGTTTCGTATAGGGACCCCATTCTGTCTCGGCACAATGTTGAAAAACCGACAGAAAGGGAATGTCTCGGTTACGACTGTAACCTCTGTTCCCTGATGGAGGGAACGAGATATGTGTCCTTCTTGCCACAAAGCTTCGACATCCTCTGCAGCGACCAGGAGATGCCTCCTAGGTTACTCAGCACAAAATGTGAATGAAGGGGTATTTCATCACCCTTTCATACCCATATGCAAGGGCGGGGACTGGCATGCCATGCCATGCCATTCGGCAAGTTAATTGGCCTTTAAAAAAAAAACGTGACTAAGTTACATGTATTTTGTTACTCCCCGGCCATGGTGATACTCTAAGAAGAATAAAAATACATAGGAACATATATTGAGTATATTTTTAATGAGACTATAACTTATTATTTTATTAAACTATTTGTAGAATTAATTTATTATCAATTGTTTTATTGCTCTTTGCAATAATTTCTTGGCAATACGACACAATTCTATTATTAGAATTCAACCCAAAATGGTAATGTGTAATAATGGCGCTTGCTTTCTTGGATGGCCTTTAAGTTATGCACATCTACAATTTCAGAACACAGAAAAGAGTGATTATATCTTTTTCAGGTAGAATATCTGCATTGCTGGCTTCAGTAAATACATAAATGCACATTAACCCACACAAAGAACAGGGTCAGGCTTGACTTAGTCTAGAAACACATCTGCTAACACATCTGCTCTGCCTTTACCTTGAGTCACTCTTAACACACACACATACACACACACTGAATCATAGAGCAGTGGTGCACATCAGACATGTGGCAGCACTTCCTTTGGGAGAACCAGCATCCAGCCAGTGACCATGACTGCATTAAATACAGCAACAGTAAACAATAACAATAACAACAGCACACACACACACCTGTACAAGCACAAACACACTCACAGTGTCTAAGAAGGCCAAATTCATCACTGTATAGCAAGTCAATGGCGGATCGCTCCATCATGTGGCTGTGTCACACTGCTCAAGCCTCATTCACATTTAAACATTCAATCATTCGGCTCTCACAGCTTAAACACGGCCCAGAGCCACACACACACACCCCAGGCCCAGTACTACACTGGTTGTATCTAGGGGCAGATATTCTGGTTGGGTAACATTTTTTTCTAGTAATATAATCATAGCATGCATAAATAAAATAACATCTATAATTAAAGTGACAGATTTATATCAAGTGGATATAAATTTAAAGTTTCTTTTTTTTAATTGTCAGCTGTGTACATTTGTCGAGGGACCCAAAGAAAATCTGGGGGCCTATACAATAAATATTCCTACAGCTGTTACGATACTGTTTTTCTCATACCAAACACAGACTGTGAGTAAATACAGCTATAATTGTAAAGAAGTACAGATCGAAGTGATTGTGAAAAAATCACTTGTCGGGGTAAATGTGTGTCTGTGTGTGAAGACATCAGTATTGATTTGAGAACAACCACCAATACAAATTGGGCAATACAACTACAGAAGTGTGTAGTTTGTGCCAATGAATTTGGACTGTTGTTTGAAGTTCGATTTTCTCCCTTGGTCACAGACTCAACAAACACACAGCAGCCTAAGGCATATCTATCTATCTATCTATCTATCTATCTATCTATCTATCTATCTATCTATCTATCTATCTATCTATCTATCTATCTATCTATCTATCTATCTATCTCTATATCAATCCATCCATCCATCCATCTATCTATCTAGTTCACACAGGATTTGGACATGTTGCTAAGCTAACATGATAACGTAATAAGACCATATAACGTGCATAGCGAAGCAACTAAATTGGATTGTTCAACTTTAATAAGATTAATAAAATAATAAGAATAACACTCATTCAGTTTTGAATAAAATATCATTATACGTGTATTTAAAATTACGTTTTCATTACTTGCCATGTGTTTACTACAATATGGTAAAAGCAAAGCTTTACGGGATTGCCTTAACTTTACATTTATTAGCAGTTGCTTTAGATTTGGATGCATCCACACATGTACATAAGTACATGAATACACATTTATGAAATCTTTTCTGTGTGTTTTTGCGTGTGCACAGGTTTTAGGTAATAATTAGGTAATTAGGGTGGCGTTAAACACAGAGAATAATTTGAGCTCATTGACATCTTTTAAAGTGCCTATAAATGCACTTACTGTTCCTATAAATGTTAACACAGTACATGAGAGGTAGAGGGGATAACAGATGAGGTACAGAGAGTTGGGAATGTCAGAATGATGTAACCATTTCTTTACACCCACATACAGTAATAATAATATGCAAACCCTGTTGCAATGCACAGACATTTTTTATAAATATTCAGCATTACAGTTAACCCAGTTTGCTTCTGGGGGCTATGGGATGTAACTCACAGTATAACGCTTTTACAAACGTAATTTTAAATAGATTCAACTGTACAATAAATATAAAATTCTAGTTTCTCACTTTTTGTAAATGGGTATTCCTTCAAGAAGTCCACACAGAGTAGTAATGCACATATTAATCACAGAGGTCTTACGGATCCACCAGGCTCCACCCTCTCCTCATCGCTTTCGCTCATCATCCCCTAGTTCTAATACCCAACACCTTGACAATAACCCATTCACAACACAGTAGCTATACAGTTGAAAGAAAAAGTATGTGAACCCTTTGGGCTTACTTGGATTTCTTCATAAATTGGTCATAAAATGTGTTCTGATCTTCATCTAAGTCACAACAATAGAGAAACACAGTCTGCTTAAACTAATACCGCACAAACATTATACGTTTTCATGTTTTTATTGAACACAACATGTAAACATTCATAGTGCAGGGTGGAAAAAGTATGTGAACCTTTGGGTTTAATAACTGGTTGACCCTCCTTTGGCAGCAATAACCTCAACCAAACGTTTCCTATAGTTGCAGATCAGACCTGCACAACGGTCAGGAGAAATTTTGGACCATTCCTCTTTACAAAAGTGTTTCAGTTCAGCAATATTCTTGGGATGTCTGGTGTGAATCGCTCTCTTGAGGTCATGCCACAGCATCTCAATCGGGTTGAGGTCAGGACTCTGACTGGGCCACTCCAGAAGGCTTATTTTCTTCTGTTGAAGCCATTCTGTTGTTGATTTACTTCTATGCTTTGGGTCGTTGTCCTGTTGCATCGTCCATCCTCTGTTAAGCTTCAGTTGGCGGACAGATGGTCTTAAGTTTTGTGCTGCAAAATGTCTTGATAAACTTTGGAATTCATTTTTCCATCGATGACAGTAATCCGTCCAGGGCCTGAGGCAGCAAAGCAGCCCCAAACCATGATGCCCCCTCCACCATATTTCACAGTTGGGATGAGGTTTTGATGTTGGTGTGCTGTGCCTTTTGTTCTCCACACATAGCGTTGTGTGTTCTTTCCAAACAACTCAATTTTGGTTTCATCTGTCCACAGAATGTTTTGCCAGTAGTGCTGTGGAACATCCAGGTGCTCTTTTGCAAACTTCAAACGTGCTGCAATGTTTTTTTTGGACAGCAGTGGCTTCCTCCGTGGTGTCCTCCCATGAAGTCCATTCTTGTTTAATGTTTTCCTTATTGTAGATTTGTCAACAAAAATGTTAGCATGTGCCAGAGATTTCTGTAAGTGTTTAGTTGACACTTTAGGATTCTTCTTCATCTCATTGAGCATTCTGCGCTGTGCTCTTGCAGTCATCTTTACAGGACGAACACGCCTAGGGAGTGTAGCAACAGTGCTGAACTTTCTCCATTTGTAGACAATCTGTCTTACCGTGGACACATGGACATCAAGGCTTTTAGATATACTTTTGTAGCCCTTTCCAGCTTTAGTAAGTCAACAATTCTTGATCGTAAGTCTTCTGAGAGCTCTTTTGTGCGAGGCATGGTTCACATCAGACAACGCTTCTTCAGAACAGCAAACTCAAAACTGGTGTGTGTTTTTTATTGGACAGGCCAGCATTAATCAACACATCCAATCTCATCACATTGATTGGACCCCAGGTTGGCTGACTCCTGGCTCCAATTAACTCTTGGAGAAGTCATTAGCCTAGGGTTTCACATACTTTTTCCACCCTGCACTATGAATGTTGACATGTTGTGTTCAATAAAAACATGAAAACGTATAATGTTTGTGCGGTATTAGTTTAAGCAGACTGTGTTTCTCTATTGTTGTGACTTAGATGAAGACCAGAACACATTTTATGACCAATTTATGAAGAAATCCAAGTAAGCCCAAAGGGTTCACATACTTTTTCTTTCAACTGTATATGGTCACTCTATACGCATGAGCATACGTACACTCTATCTGGTCTTGTTAATCTCCATGATTATCAAGACAGCAATTATACTTCTTAGGGTAGCTGCCTCTGTATTAGCTCAAGTTTTCAATTCAATTCAAGTTTATTTATATAGCGCTTTTCACAATGTATATTGTTTCAAAGCAGCTTTAAAGGGGCAAACTGGAAAAACAGAAAAGTTAAAACACAGCACAGTGCATGGTATTTATACAACGAGTAAGATCATTCTAATAAATAATATCTAATTTCTAATTAAATAAATAAATGAATGAATGCAGTCTCCCGGTGAGCAGGCCAACACTGCCCTGCTGATTTCCTGATTGCTATTTGTCTCCTGGTCATCCAGACAATCTTTACAGTTTTTGTTGATCTGCTTTGAGTTTTGTACTAACCCATGTGAGGTTTTACCACATACTTGAGATAATAGTAGCAAAGCGATCAACAAAAACTGTAAGAGAAAGTGGACTGTGTTAAACCTATTGTTGTAGTACTCGAGACTGGTCTTGGTCTCAAGACCGGTCTCAAGACCATGTTTGATTGTCTTTGGTCTCGGTCTTGTCTTGGTCTCAGACTTGGTGGTCTCTGGATTTTTTTCCAGACCGGTCAAGACCACATCTGTGGGAATTACACTAAATTGCTGGTGCATTGTCTGAATTATGTGTTAACATCATTCGTGTGATTCGTTGTAAAACTTCTGGCTTTAAAAGCATTCACCACTTGTTCCTTACTTGATTCTTCTCTTACTTTTGTTACTCTTACTGCTGGTAAGATGAGAATGGGGATTGTCTTTAAGAAATCTGTCAACAAAATGAATACACACAAAGCCCACAAAGCTGAGATGTAATTGCATTAAGTTATTAAATAAACATTGAGTTAATAAGTGACTTAAGTTTCAGAGACAATTGAACACTCTGAACTTTTGTGCAATTCTGAGCAACACACAACTATTTTGCTATTGATTAGATAAAAAAGCAATGAAACTAATTAAGTAACTGAATGTTTTGTTTTGTTGAAAGTCACAGACCTAAATTTATCTTGGGTATTTACAGTTTTTTTATGTTTAGTTGTTGGAATTTTTGTTACAATGTTACAATAGGCGGGTGATAAAACATGGAACATAAAACATCCTATACATACAATTCTGGACAATAAATAACTCAAGTTACTTCTATTATTATTTAATTATGACTTCTTTAGTGTTTTGTGGATCTTTTGAATTAATTTTGGGAGTGCTAGTCTTGGTCTTGACTCGTCCCCTGCCTGCCTTGGTCTTGGTCTTGTCTTGGTCTCGGCCCCTCAAAGTCTCGGTCTTGTCTTAGTCTCTCGACCACAACACAAGTTAAACCTGTACAATAAGTTAAAGCATTTAGTCACTCGTTACATTTTACAAGTTACACATGTACATCTTAATTCCTTATCCACATGGCAGGTAAATGCCCACGACACCTTAGTAACTGCAAGACATCCCCTTTGCAAATCTGCACCAATGCAGACAACCAACCAGAATGCCCATAAAAAACACACACACACAAAATGATTCCGACCACCCTAGTATTAACATTTAATGCTATAGAAACCCGCTGTAGCAAATGCAATGCACTAATGAGCACTCAGAGAAGCACCTTAGTTACAGCAGATTACTGCTGGCAACCACCCAGAAGCCCCTAACGACACCACATAACACCCTAAGAACTGCTTTTACAACACCTCAGCCATAGCACAGAAACCAAAAACACAAGTGCATAGCAATGATGACCTAAAATAAACAATTTTTATACACCTTTCATATATAGAGCGATTTAGAGTGCATTCATCCCACAACAAAATTTGCATTGTTGACAATAGGCTTTATCAATCGTAAAAGTTTGTTTTTAAAGCTCTGCTGATACAGGGGTCGGTTGAGGCGGGTGAGATGTGAATTGTATTGATCTGAATGTTGTGCTTCCTCCTAACAAACGTTGTGCGATAATTGTGTGTGGTGACAGACTGTATTGAGTGAGTACTCTGAGGTGCTTTGCTGGTGTTATATGGCTGTGACATGATGAAATGAAGATTGAACATGAGATGACTGTATATAGTGTATATATGGTATTGCTATATATCTATCAATACCGTAGCAATAAAAAAAGCTAAAATATCACATAACAAACTTACAAGTGTAATGGTTATGTTTTGTTGAAGCATTATCGTAAAATTGCTGTGAGTATGGGAATCGAAATCATTGCACATGTGACTTTCATTAAAAGTTCTCAGTTTTCTGTTAATCAAGGTTTGAGCAGAACCCTCACTGACCCCACAGAGGGTTACGAGCCCCCTCTAGCCCCAGAAAGACGCCTAAGCTCCGGATCGGGAGTTCCTTCGTGACCCCGTGCAGCCTTTCACACAAACCCTTAATGTGAGAACAGCAGCAGCTGCTGCGGCCACTCGATGAGAACCGCCGTCACCCTTCCATAGAGCTGATTGCACATCTGTTAACTTCACTCTGGAGCTTCACTCTCCGATGGCTTATACTGAAGAGACCGTCAAACAAGCTTAAGCTTGCAGGCTAAATCCGTGGGTTCAAACACTCCTAAAGGTAAGACCAGGTCTAGGCCTGTACGGTAATCAGGGCTAATGTTAGAGGCTGTCTCTCTTTGTCTATTTCTGCATATCCATTTTAATAGAGGCTGACAGTTAGCTTTGCTCTTTTATGGTCTTTGCGTCACTTGGAATCAGTCATTGTGAAATCAGGCGGTGAGAGGAGGGCAGGGCAGGGCATATGTGAACACCCTCCCTCTCAGTGCATTCACACAGGCCAGGGTGTGGGTGAAAGCCGGGCTTTCCTCTGGATGTGGGTCAGTCTGCCCCGGCCTGTAAAGCCGTATTGATTTTTTTCTCCTGCTGAACAAAACTATTATGCAGCTGCTGTCACTCCGGTGCTGTGAATCATTTTCTAGCTGCTTTTCCGCTGCATCCTGAAATGACAATGGCCATATTCGATATCAGGGAGGCCTGATCATTTGAAAGATGGCGAAACAGACATTTCATATTATCCCCACCCCCCTTTAAAAGTGTGGGGCTTCACCCATATGTTTGTCTGTCTATGCAGAGAATGTAGTCAAATGAAAGGAACTGATTTGACTGTCTGTCTGAGTCTGCGTCTATATGTGGGGGGAGGGGGGGTCTGTTGCTCTGACTGTCACAATAGCACTACATATGACAACAACTATTGTTTTGACTGTTTTATTTGTAGTGTTTATGCCCAACACACTGTATGTGCGAGTGTGTCGGTTCTAGAAAATGTTCATGTCCTCATTAACTCTACAATATTTTTACATATAACTAGGACTAGTGATGTTCTATCATTATGATCTAATCGGATAAGAACAAGTAGAGAGCACATCAATCCTCAGTAATATGAGGATAAAAAAACTCTCTCTTTCTCTCAACAGTTAGTGGTCAAGCTTTTGTTGAATCTAGTAACTTTTTATTAGCACCTATTGTATTAATGCTCCTGTATGACATTTCACGTATTACTCCCTGAACTCTCTGTAAGCAACTCACAGGAAACCAGGAACAGAACACACGTTGACATCAAACACATTCAATACTAGACAATGACTACAAACAAGGAGAGAACTTCAATAACACAGGTAACAAGGGATACACAGGTGACGCAGATAACCAAATGTCCGGAGATGGTGATCAGGTGAGACGGTTCCTAGGGATTATGGGTAGTGTAGTCCAGTGACGGAAGCAGGCAGACAGTGAATTGTTACAAATAGTCTATGGGCAAGTTTTGTACGTCGAAAAATGTCTATTAAAAAATATAGACATATATGAGTGTTATTTGAGTTGTCTTAATTAATGTGTATTTTACAGTTCATTCTGTCACATGCCCTGTATTTACTACATGTCTCACAGTGTGTCCATTGAGCTTAACTTGTATTGAATCAGTAAGATTCTGTATAAAGAAAGGCTCAGGGCACACTTTGAACATCACCATGAGTATTTACAGGTATATAGAAACTAAAGGGTGCTTATCCTGGGATTGCATACTATGTTTTCTGAGGGTGTAGAAAGTTTTAACCAAACAGGAATATGGTGAATTTGTTTAATCAAGCACCTAAAGCACTTTTTTACTATGCCCCTTTCCAGTGTGCACATTATTTACTCTTATGCACATTCAGTTAACTGTAAATACATTGTTGACATGTGGGCATTTGCATATATGTTATGTTTGTATGTACACTTGTGTATGGATGTAGATGTACAATACATATAGATATATAATACATAATACAATGATTGCCAATTTGAAACCTGGTTAAATGTTAATTGTATTTCTCTGGTTTAGTACTGGTTCTTTGTTCAATGACAATAAACAGAATTTGGATTTTAAATTGTCCAATGATACACTAGTTGAAGGAAGTGAATTTTTGGCATTTTGTGATGCTGTGTTAAGTAGCAGTGTCATACCTTTCTAACCCAATGTTATTCTGAATGGCCACCAATGATAAAAAAAATATTCCTTCAAATGTAATACTTTGAAGAAATAGTTTGCTAAAAAATTAAAATTGGATAGATTTGGAAGACATTTTTATCAGTGAGCATTTAAGGCATGCATTTTTCATGAGCATGTGTTTCCCAGGTATCGAACCCATAACCTTTGCCCTGCTAAAGTAATGCTCTAACAATTGAGCAACACTATGAAAACACATATTCAGATGCAGTACTTTTTAAAATGAAAAACAAAAAAAGAGGCTCTTCATCTTAGTGACCATGGCTGTTATTATTGCATAACAACACTATTAAAGTATCAAAAATACCATATTCATTTGGGAGGTGAAGGGAAAGACAAGTTGTTGTTTTGCTCTGTGCCTCACACAAAGCATTGTATAACTCTGAAATCCAACTAAAATCTGACAAAATAAATTTAAAATGATGTGCATGTCTTGAGATCGGAGGCCTCCCATCACCATAAAAAACTGCCCTTTACACCCTCAGTTGATCTCCAATAATTACTGGCCGGTGGTGAATAATCAAAGCTCATGTCCTCCCTGCATTTGCATCTCAACCCTGCTGCGGGAATGGAAGTTAGACTGATTCTCACTACCCCACCAGCAAGCGTTTAGCTCTCTCATTAGCTTGCTATTCGTTATCAAGTATGCTGTAGGCCCTTTCTCAATTACACTCATTTAGATTCTGCCTGATAATTACATTCGACTATGTTACCTGTAAGGTGGGCAACTGTAAATTAATTTGTACGTTTTTTGTCTTGTTCTCTGGGGAGGTCATGATGATTGTGGGACATTATTCAATGGTGTAGAATGAATGCACAAGAATGACCTGATAATGAGAAAGACAGACATTTAAAGTAGTTTCAACACTCTCAGAACTACGATATTTTGGATTTACTACAGTATAGTCTATAGACAACATTTGGACAAGGGCAAAAAGCAACAAATTGTTTTAAAGCAGAAATATAAAGGTAGTAACCTGTTTACTTCAGTCAAGATCCGTCAAAAGTGATTATTTGAGCTGCAAAGTAGTCATATTCATTAAGTTAAGAAATCAATGAAATCCACCTGTAATATTTTCATTAACTGCAAATTGCTAAAACATCTGAAGTCTATATTACATCAGTCCCTTGTAATGCTAAAAAATTATTTACAAAATCACTCTAATACTCCCATGACCCTTGTCCACTGAAGCAATCTTAGAGTCTCTCTTTCTGCACATGGCATTTACAGCCCATGTGTTTTGTGTGTCAAGTGCACTATGTTTTTTGAGTGGTTCTCATTTCCTCCGCGGCTTTAACTGCTTGTTCAAGCATCTTGCTGATTAGTGGTGAAATAAATCAGCCTTTGGATGGTGACATACACGGAGACACTGGTAAACTGCAATGATTGTTTGCGACACTGAAAATCAACTTGCGAACAATTTGCTAATTCGCAAATCCCCATTTTTAGCTGAGTTCCTTGTGCTTTAGATTTACAGTTTCATAGACCTTAAATCTATCAGGACGTCGCCTTGCTAAAGGGATTCCCAGAAACACTACGACACATTTCCATCTAATTCAGTCCAAATGTCCTTTGTGTTTTTGCTAATGTGATCAACAGTTTTCCTTACAAACATACACTTACTATTCTTGTATGTCGAGAATGCTTGTGGTGTTGTGCTCTCAAGCACTGAGTGTCAAATGAGACACTTTATTAAAATGAAGTGTCATTATTTGAAAGCGCTGCAGATTCAGTTCAAAGTATTACAGTATAAAATGTGACAGACTTTCAACATGCCAGACACAAGGCAGAGCGTTTGTGCATACTGACAGAAAGAGCAAACTATGTTCTGATGAGGTGTGTGATTACATTACAGTGTTTTCGTGTTGGGGTGTGTATGCTCCAGTGGTCCTGTCAGACAAATCGACAGTACACTGACAGAGCCGATCAACTGCAGGCAATCATCACAGTATTATGGACTGTTCCACCAGCAATATAAACATACTGCACACATGAGAACGCTTCTAACTAAGGAAGCTCAAAGTCACACAGTGCTGCTTCTGAAATGCGTCAGGAAATGTGTTCATAATTCTATTTAGTTAGTTTAAACTTTATACATAGTATAATACTTGAAACATAGTTTATGTGAGCAAGTTATTTAAACAAGGTGAAAACAAGAATATCATCTACCTGCATGGAGGTTTATATATATATATATATATATATATATATATACAATAAGAATCTCATAGTTTCACCAATGTTCTATGTATTTCAGTGTAACTGAAGTGAGTAATTTATTGATTTTTATATGCAGCATTATTCTGCAAAGAGCAGAGATGCAATCGTGTGGTCCCCAAACCCGACGCCCTCCGGCCCCTGGCTGCGCCTAGAAATTCTGTCCATAAAAATTATGAATTTATGAAATTATGAAATTATAACAGAACCGGCGACAAAGGGCAGCCCTGCCGGAGTCCAACATGCACCGGGAACAAGTCTGACTTACTGCCGGCAATGCGAACCAAGCTCCTGCTCCGGTCGTACAGGGACCGGATGGCCCTTAGCAAAGGGTCCCGAATCCCATACTCCCGGAGCACCCTCCACAAGATGTCGCGAGGGACACAGTCGAATGCCTTCTCCAAATCCACAAAACACATGTGGATTGGTTGGGCAAACTCCCATGAACCCTCCAGCACCCTGAAGAGGGTATAGAGCTGGTCCAGTGTTCCACGACCGGGACGGAAACCACACTGTTCCTCCTGAATCCGAGGTTCTACTATCGGCCGGATTCTCCTCTCCAGTACCCTGGCATAGACTTTCCCGGGGAGGCTGAGAAGTGTGATCCCCCGGTAGTTGGATCACACCCTCCGGTCCCCCTTCTTAAAAAGAGGGACCACCACCCCGGTCTGCCAGTCCAAGGGCACTGTCCCCGACCGCCACGCGATGCTGCAGAGGCGTGTCAGCCAAGACAGCCCCACAACATCCAGAGACTTGAGGTACTCAGGACGGATCTCATCCACCCCCGGTGCCCTGCCACGAGCACAAGCACGTTTTTCCAAAAATGAGACTAGAGTGTTTCTAAACAGCATGCTTGATATGCAAAATGCAACAATGTGATGATGAAAAAACAGAATATTTTCATAGATTTCCAATCAAGCTGGAACTTAGTCAAGTAATACGGACATTCTTAATTTTATGTGTTTGAATAGATTTAAAATTAGAGTCATTTAAATCCGAAATTCAATCAATATTTTTACCACATAATAAATCAAACACATCTGCTACTTAATTACGAGAAATAAAACATTTATTGGTAAAAACATGTTTCATACTCATAACGCAGGGTGGCCGGGCGATCCCTTAGAGATAGGGTGAGAAGCTCGGTCACTCGGGAGGAGCTCAGAGTAGATCCGCTGCTCCTCCACATCGAGAGGGGCCAGCTGAGGTGGCTCGGGCATCTTTTCCGGATGCCCCCTGGACGCCTTCCCGGGAAGGTGTTCCGGGCATGTCCCACCGGGAGAAGACCCCGGGGAAGACCTAGGACACGCTGGAGGGACTATGTCTCCCGGCTGGCCTGGGAACGCCTCGGTGTTTTCGGAAGAGCTGGAGGAAGTGTCTAGGGAGAGGGAAGTCTGGGCATCCCTGCTTAGACTGCTGCCCCACGACCCGGCCCCGGATAAGCGGAAGAAAATGGATGGATGGATGGATGGACTCATACCGCAAAGCAACAGTTATGACTAGAGGATAAAGAAAAGAGGACCAGATATGACATGTTTAATTTGTACATCATTGCAATGTTTAATAATAGTTTATTAAACACTTATTGCACTTTTTTCCAAGTCTTCATTTGTCTTCTTAAATATTGCAATAAATATTGTACAGAAGACATTACACTGGTATTATCGTATCATGAGATTTTGATATCGTTACATCCCTATTATATACTGTATACAAATGGAATCAGATAGTGTAAGTATGAAGTCATGTGAATGAAGATTGTTTTTATTTTCACAGACACAAATGTGTTTATATTTAATCAATCAAACACGCACAACTGGACCACAGTATGACAATGCATTGACAAAGCCTTAGTATATTTTGGGCCTGTTCCTAACCTGAAGGGTAGGGAGATAAAACACATATGTGTGTAACATGCTAAGATTTACCATAATAACAACAAGTTATTACATGCAAGAGAAAAAGAGAAATCTTGTGATTTTTTTTCTCTCTCCTCTCGTAGGCTCACATCATGGTCTCTGTATGTTAATTTGACCTTGATGGACCTGTGTTTTGAATGATTAACCTGTTCATACTGATGATTACAAGTTCAAAGGAGTTGTGGAGTTAATACACATGAAGTGAGTGTGCTACTGGTTAAAAGCACATCAGCAGCACTTTCTCAATGCACACAGTTGCAGCGCTCAAATGAGCATGGGCTATTTTTAAAATGGTTTCCCATTCACCCATTACCTATAGTACATCATTTCACTTTAAAGAGACTTTTACAATTCCGAGTCTTCTGTCTATGGTTAATATTTTCCTTGGGCCAGACAGGGAATTGAGTGTCGATTAGGTCATCGTGTCTAGAGAAAGAGCTGTAACGTTAGCACTGCTTTCAGGAAGTGCAAGAGAAATGCTTGGGTGCTTTTCATGTGCGCTATTTCACAAACAGCAATTATTTTCAAGAGCTTCTTAGAACTCTTTGCATAAAGCAGTAATGCTATAAAGGCTTCAGTGATTCTGGGAATTGTACAAGGTTCCACAAACAGCTACAGTAAAATGCTAAACAAATATTAGTATGTGGCATTTCTCATTACCTGTAAGTGCTTCAGAGAAAGTCAAAAGTTAATTTATGTTGACATAAGGTTTTCCTCAGGAGTCACAATAATGTTAAGCAATGTATCAGATAATAAACTGCTGATATTGATGTATGTGCACAGCAGAATACATTTGTGATGTGTAAAGATGTCAATATGACAGCGTGTCGCTAACTTCAGATCTCATTGGTTCTTTTGTTTTCGGTCTCGAGAAGGTCAAAAACCAATGGCATTTGAAGTTAACTGTATTACATTTATTAGCCCCTAAAAGAAAACGACACATGTGTTTTTTGTACATGTGAAAAGGTGTGAGATTTGGACTTTTAGAACAAAGTACAATTGTAGACTTCTCTATTGTTCATATGAAAAGATAGATATGTTCAGATCCAGAGATAAGACTGCAAAAGATAAATGGGAAAACATTGAGTAAAATATCACATAATAAAAGTTTTCAACTCAACTCAACTTTATTTATATAGCGCTGTAACAAGTTCAAGCTTAAGGAAGAAAGGAGGCGGGGTCGGCGTGGCTGGGAAAGACGTAAGTTTTATTTTTACAAATAATAATACCTCCGGGTTTAAAGACCGGTTCTCTCTGTCCGTTTAACAACTCTTTTTGTTGACGATTCCTTCTGCTCGGGGATTCCTTGAGTACTCCGTCCTCGTGTCTCCTGAGCACCGTCGTTTCCCAGCCGGTTTCTCTCTCTCCCTTTGCTTCCTCCTTCGTGCCTTAAAAGCGTCTCCTCGCCAATTACTAGAACGAGAAGCAGGTGTTTTCACTATAGCGTTGATCTGCTTACTCACCGTCATTCTCCCGACACGCCCCTTCGCCGCAGACCGTGCTAAACCACGCCCCCCTTGCCACATACCCCCACCGCCCGACTCAGGCCGAGGCTCCATCCGGCCTGTAGCCTCGTCCCCCCCCTCCGGGAGAGAAAGTCGGCCACCGCCATCTGAGTCCCCGGCCTGTGGATAACCTGGAATTTAAATGGTTGCAAAGCAAGGTACCAACGAGTGATCTGCGCGTTGGTGTCCTTCATGCGGTGGAGCCATTGGAGGGGCGCGTGGTCCGAACAGAGCGTCAACTCCCGGCCCAGGAGGTAATAACGGAGGGTGAGGACCGCCCACCGGATTGCCAAACACTCCTTCTCGATGGTGCTGTACCTCATCTCAGTCCGAAACAGTTTGCGACTGATGTACAGCACCGGACGATCCTCCCCCTCTATCTCCTGGGACAGGGCCGCGCCCACGCCCCTATCCGAGGCATCAGTCTGCAAGAGAAAAAGGAGTGAAAAATCGGGAGAGTGCAATAACGGCCCGCCACATAGAGCAGCCTTCACCTGGGTAAACCCCTGCTCCATTGGACGGTATCTGGTGCCCCTTTTTTAGTGAGGTCAGTCAGCGGGCTGGTGAGGTCCGAATAGTTGGGCACAAACCGTCTATAATATCCCGCAAGCCCCAGGAACTGCCGCACCTCCTTTTTGGTCTTGGGTCTCGGGGAGGTTCGCAATCGCTGCTGTCTTATCAATTTGGGGATGCACCTCTCCGTGACCCAAGTGGAAACCCAGATACCTTACCTCTACTCGCCCAACCGCACACTTCTTCGGGTTAGCCGTCAGCCCTGCCCTCCTCAGCGAACTCAGAACCGCTCTCAAGTGCTGCATATGCCGCTGCCAGTCATTACTGTATATGATGATGTCATCGAGATAGGCTGAGGCATATGCCGCGTGGGGTCTGAGTATACGGTCCATGAGACGGTGAAAGGTAGCAGGGGCTCAGTATAACCGAACGGAAGTGTGACGAATTTGTGTAAGCCGAACGGCGTAGTAACCGCTGTTTTCTCCTTGATTAAGGGATCTGCCAATATCCTTTCGTCAAATCCAATGTCGAATAAAAATGAGCCGTCCCTAGCCGGTCAAGTAATTCGTCAATTCGGGGCATTGGATATGCGTCGAACTTCGACACAGCATTCACCTTGCGATAGTCCACACGGAACCGGACCGAGCTGTCGGTCTTCGGTACTAAAACTATCGGGCTCGCCCAGTCACTATTGGACTCTTCTATTACCCCCATGTCCAGCATCGCTTCTCATTCCTTCTGAACCACATTTTTTTGTGTTCAGGTAACCTATGTGGGCAACTGCGCACTACCGCACCCGGTTTTGTCTCAATGTGGTGCTCTATGAGATTCGTGCGGCCGAACTGGACGTTGGGAGTAATACAAGCACTTTCTCTCCCGGTGAAAATTTACGTAGCCTGGCGCCTCTGTTATAATGTCGGCTCTGTCTGTCCTGTGCCTGCAACAAATTCTCCATAGAGAGCCGCCCCAGTGCATGGAGTTTTGTTCGCAGGTCCAGGACATACTGAATTTGTTTTTTACTCGCGGAAGGCCCGTCCTCCCAAGCTTCTCTTAGGACGTCTAAAACCCCGCGAGGCTGGCGACCATAGAGAAGTTCGAAGGGGGAAAACCCCGTGGAGGCTTGGGGGACCTCGCGGACCGCAAATAACAGAGGTTCCAACCACTTATCCCAATTTTTGGGATCTTCGTGTACGAATTTCCGGATCATGGTTTTTAACGTACTATTAAAACGTTCGACCAGCCCGTCTGTTTGTGGGTGGTAGACGCTGGTCCGAATCGTCTTAATCCCCAGTAATCCGTATAGTTCGCGGAGTGTCCGTGACATAAACGCCGTGCCTTGGTCTGTGAGAATTTCCTTAGGGATTCCCACACGGGAGATTAATCGAAACAGGGCGTCCGCAACACTGGTTGCTGAGATACTGCGTAACGCCACTGCCTCAGGATATCGAGTTGCATAGTACACAATGACCAATGTAAATCGATGTCCCCATGCAGATCGCTCTAACGGCCCGATCAGGTCCATACCAATTCGCTCGAAGGGGACCTGAATCAGAGGGAGCGGGCACAATGGTGCCCTTGGAGTGGCCGCGGGGTTTACCACCTGGCATTCAGGACAAGACGCGCACCACCTGCGCACGTTCTCATGAATGCCCGGCCAAAAAAAACGGGTCGATACATTAGTGTCCCAATAATGTCGGAAATAATGGCCAATTTGTTCCCAAAATTAGCGAATGCCGGAGGTGCTTGTTAACAGCCACCTCTACACTATGTTTTTGTCCCCTGAATTGTATGGACAAGGGCAGCAAAGGGTAGTTCACCACGTCCCCGTGTACGCACCTTACTTTAACCGCGCTGCTCGTATCCATTGCCTCAAATTGAATCAGGCTTTGGTGAATTGAGGTTTGGTTACACCCTGAATCCACCAATGCCTGATATATACCCCCCCTAATACTCACAGGTATTTGGTACAGTCCATCCTGACCGAGGGAAGCCTGAGGGTTGTCGGGAACCTGGATCATCATGCAGACCTCCATCATAGGACATCGGTCAACAAAATGTCCGGGGTCCCCACAACGCCAACAGGCCAGCCCAGGAGTCACCGCCGCCCCAGCGGCAGGAGGCAGCCCCCAGAATTGGCGAGTAGAGGCTGACGAAAGGGAAGAGGTCTGTGGACCGTTGCCCGTCCGGTGGGGGTGTCCCTCCGGGGACCTTAGAGCTCCATATGGCCCCGCCTCTGGTGGGAACCGGGTTCACGGCGCCGGACGCGGGTAGAAGTTCCCCCTGGACCTGGGAAGTGGCACCGGTCTGGTAGAGGTGGAGAATCTAGAGGGAGAGAGAGAAAGAGATGATGGGGTCGCGCTGACCCCCGGGCACGCCACCAATTGGTCCTCCGCCAGCTGGATGGCCTGGGCCAGCGTGGTCGGGCGGTGACACTGGACCCATTGGGCGGTTTTCTTGGGCAACCGCGCCACGAACTGCTCCAGCGTCACCTGGTCGACGATGGTATCGACGGTAGTGGCCCCGCCCATCAGCCACCTGCGGCAGGCATCCCGGAGCTGGTGAGCGAAGGCAAAAGGCTGGGCGCGCTCCCCGAACTCCAGGGATCGGAACAGCTGCCGATGCTGCTCAGGACTCGGGCCAACCCGTTGCAGGATGGCCTTCTTGAGGTCCGCGTAGATCATCAGATTCGCCACCGGAAGTTGCTGGGCAGCCATCTGGGCTTCTCCAGACAGGAGTGGGATAAAGCGGGAAGCCCAAGCGTCCGGCTGCCATCCGGATAGCTCCGCAGACCTCTCGAATAAGTCCAAGAAGGCTTCCGGCTCGTCCTGGGTTCCCATCTTATGCAGCGGTACCGTCCCGAAAGCAGTCGATGGAGATGAGCCTCTCTCCTGGCTCAACCAGCTCCGGAATGTCCTCCTGCTGAGTCTGGACAAGAGCCTGGAACCGTATCTCCTGATCCTCACGAAGACGCAGCAGGGCCTGTTGGTGTTCCTGGTGGAGACCAGTGAGTGATGAGATTACTTCCACAAACGGCGATCCTGGCGGGGACTGCATGGTGGCGGCTCCTTCCTTTCTCACCGGGTTTCGGCACCAGTGTAACAAGTTCAAGCTTAAGGAAGAAAGGAGGCGGGGTCGGCGTGGCTGGGAAAGACGTAAGTTTTATTTTTACAAATAATAATTCTTCCGGGTTTAAAGACCGGTTCTCTCTGTCCGTTTAACAACTCTTTTTGTTGACGATTCCTTCTGCTCGGGGATTCCTTGAGTACTCCATCCTCGTGTCTCCCGAGTACCGGCGTTTCCCAGCCGGATTCTCTCTCTCTCCCTTTGCTTCCTCCTTCGTGCCTTAAAAGCGTCTCCTCGCCAATTACTAGAACGAGAAGCAGGTGTTTTCACTATAGCGTTGATCTGCTTACTCACCGTCATTCTCTCGACACGCCCCTTCGCCGCAGACCGTGCTAAACCACGCCCCCCTTGCCACAAGCGCTTTTTAGAATTTTCATTGTTACAAAACAGCTGTACATGAGACACATTGAATACAAGAAAAACAACTAAAGGCATATACCTGTCAAAACAAGAAAAAGGTGAAAACAACGAAAGACAGACATACAAATGCTCCACACACACAATATGCATACATACTTTCACACATTGACATAGACGCACACACGCAAACACACTCGCACAGTAAAAGCACACATTTGAGATAAAGGAGAAAGAAACACAGGTCAAATATTAAACGGACTATAAATTCCTATATGCAATATTAATTATGTAAAACTTCTGAATTCTAAAGCAGCCCCCCCGGCCAGGCAAATAGTGCAAAACAGTATGCAAACGGTGGCGAGGAACCCAAAACTCCAATCAAGAAAAAAAACCTCAGGAGAACCCAGGCCCAACCAGGGGATTCCAGTTCCCCTCTGGCAAAAGCAGCTGACTATGCACAAGCTCTACAGTGCTTGCACAACAAGGCTAAATAAAGAATAAAAAAGACTAATAAGATCAATAATAGATTTAAGATTATCATTAACAATCTAAGAGCATTTTAATTTTTGTAGTGAAATCATGTCAAGTCGCCGCGTCCTTAATCCGGCTCTATCATGTCAGCATTTGTCAGGTCACCACTTCCCATTCTCAGCTCTGCCATCAGGTCTGGGCATGAAAAAAATATGACCATCGGACCATCCCAGCTCAGACCACTACATCCCCAACCAAGAGCAAAGACGGACTATTTGTCTTATTAATGCTGAAGTTACAATATTTGGTATTAAATGCTAAACTTAAATCACATGTCACCAGTTTGAGTGCAGCTATGACACGTCAGAGGGGATCTGGCCCTCCCGGTTGAGCCTGGATTCTCCCGAGGTTTTTTTCTCCAATAATCAATCATTAGAGTTTGGGATCCTCGCCACAGCAGGGCAGTGTTGGCCTGCTCACCGGGAGACTGCATTCATTCATTTATTTATTTATTTAGAAATTAGATATTATTTATTAGAATGATCTTACTCGTTGTATAAATACCACGCACTGTGCTGTGATTTAACTTTTCTGTTTTTCCTGTTTGCCCCTGTAAAGCTGCTTTGAAACAATACACATTGTGAAAAGCGCTATATAAATAAACTTGAATTGAATTGAATTGAACTGCATCCTGCGGTAACCTTGAAGCAAAGAGACAAGACTGGCTGAGAGTCGAGTACTGTTCTGCACTCTTTGATGCAACAAGTACATCATTTGTTGTTGGATGTGTTCCTGGTTCCGGTTGATCTAAATAAATCAACCTAAATCCTCTACGGATTAATATTATGGAAGTGTAGGTTATGCAAGATTAAAAAGATGTGTGTTTAGTCAAGATGTAAACTGACAGAGTGTGTCTGCCTCCCGGACAGTGCAGGGGAGAATATTCCAAAGTTTAGGGGCTAGATAAAAAAAGGATCTATCACCTGCACTTGATTTTGAAATTCTAGGTATTACCAACTGACAGGACACCTCAAAGCGGAATGCAGGTGGAAGACTGTAATACAATAGAAGTTCACTCAAATACTGTGGCGCTAGACCATGTAGGGCTTTATAGGTAATAAGCAAGATCTTAAAGTTAATGCGATGCTTTATAGGTAACCAGTGCAAGGTTGACAAAACCGGGGTTATATGCTCATACTTTTTTGTATGTGTAAGAACTCGAGCTGCCGCGTTTTGAACCAGTTGGAGTTTTTGTAATAGGCCTGTAGGGCAACCACCTAAAAGTGCATTACAGTAATCTAGTCTTGATGTCATGAATGCATGAATTAATTTCTCTGCATCTGACAGTGACAGCATATGACGTAGTTTAGATATATTCTTAAAATGGAAAAATGCAATTTTACAGGTGTTGGCGACATGGCTCTCAAATGACAGAGTACTATCGAATACAATGCCAAGATTCTTAGCTGACGACAAGGATTTTATGGAGCATACGTCAATAGTTAAGCAGTATTCTTGGTTGGTACATATGGCGTTTTTTGGTCCAGTAACTAACACTTCTGTTTTGTCCGAGTTCAGTAGTAAAAAATTGTTACTCTTCCAGTTTCTAAATCAACTATGCATTCCTTTATTCGATCGAACTGCTGGGTTTCATGAGGCTTCGAGGAAATATAAAGTTGAGGATCATCAGCATAACAGTGAAAACTTATTCTGTGTCACTTTATTATATCTCCTAGAGGTAGCATGTACAGTTGTGTTCAAAATTATTCAACCCCCACTGAAATTGATTGTTTTGGTCGGTTTGACATCAGTCAGTCATCCTGCTTACAATTAAATCAAAGAGGCACGTGTAGGTCAGACAAATATAACATAACATTTATAATGAAATAACCACAAATGTCTTTTCTGAGCTCACATCATTATCCGTTTTATTCAACCCCCAAGTGTCATTCAATCTTAGTACTTAGTACAGCATCCTTTTACAGTTATAACAGCTTTTAAACATGAAGCATAGCTTGACACATGTGTCTTGCAGCGATCTACGGGTATCTTCGCCCATTCATCATGGGCAAAAGCCTCCAGTTCAGTCACATTCTTAGGCTTGCGCACTGCAACTGCTTTCTTTAAGTCCCACCAGAGGTTCTCAATCGGATTTAAGTCTGGTGACTGCGATGGCCACTTCAAAATGTTCCAGCCTTTAATCTGCAACCATGCTCTAGTGGACTTGGAGGTATGCTTGGGATCATTGTCCTGTTGAAAGGTCCAACGTCTTCCAAGCCTCAGGTTTGTGACGGACTGCATCACATTGTCATCCAATATCTCCTGGTACTGAAGAGAATTCATGGTTCCTTGCACATGCTGAAGCTTCCCAGTACCTGCAGAAGCAAAACAGCCCCAAAGCATGATTGACCCCCCGCCATGCTTCACAGTAGGCAAGGTGTTCTTTTCTTCATAGGCCTTGTTCTTCCTCCTCCAAACATAGCGTTGATCCATGGGCCCAAACAGTTTGTCCACATGACTTTTGGCATACTGCAGTCGACTCTTCTTATTCTTTGGGGACAGCAAGGGGGTGCGCCTGGGAGTTCTGGCATGGAGGCCTTCATTACGCAGGGTGCGCCGTATTGTCTGAGCAGAAACTTCAGTACCCACATCTGACAAATCTTTTCTCAGTTCCTCAGCAGTCACACGGGGACTTTTCTCCACTCTACGCTTCAGGTAGCGCACAGCAGTCGAAGTCAGCATCTTCTTTCTGCCACGACCAGGTAACGTTTCAACAGTGCCCATTGCCTTGAATTTGCGAATGATGCTTCCTTTGGTGTCTCTTGGTATGTTTAACATCTTTGCAATCTTCTTATAGCCATTGCCCTTCCTGTGAAGAGTAATCACCTGTTCTCTTGTCTTCCTGGACCATTCTCTTGACCTCACCATGTTTGTAACCACACCAGTAAATGTCTAGAAGGAGCTGCGTATCACAGCTGCCTAATTGGTGCTTATTAGGCTTTATTGCTGCTCCCTGATATCCACAGGTGTTTTCAATACCTGATTGAAAACACTTCATTGAACCTCTGTTCTTCAGAGTGGTAGTCTTTAAAGGGTTGAATAATTGTGTCAATGAAGAATTCACAAAAGAAACATTTACTACTGTATTACAAAACTAATTGATGTAATTTTAGTTGCATATGGTTCTTTAAGAAGTCCTTGTAGGATTTCATTCTGAATACAATTACAAATGTACACTAAATTCCCTAAAACCATTTACAGCATTGGGGGTTGAATAATTTTGAACAGAACTGTATAATGCGAAGAGCAGAGGCCCTAAGACTGAGCCCTGTGGTACACCGTACTGGACTTGCGATTTGCTTGATACCTCATTGTTTATTGCTACAAATTGAAAACGGTCGGATAAATAAGACTTAAACCATTTCAATGCTATTCCGTAATTTTCGAGTCTATGTAGGAGTATGCTGTGGTCAATGGTGTCAAATGCAGAACTAAGGTCTAGCAGCACCAATTACGAAATACAGCCACGGTCAGAGGCAAAAAACAGCTCATTTGTAACTCTCGATCAAAATGTACTAAATTACTAAAATTATTTTTATTATAAGTTTTATTATTATTATAGTATTGTAGTCTATAGCCACGGAAAATTAAGTTATTAATCCAAAATTACTAACAGATTTCTATAAATATGTGTCTTTGTTACATTCATAACAGTGACAACATTTTCCCCAAATTCCAAATGAAAGTATTGTTTTCATATGTGATTATTTTCTGAATGATATTTCAAAAATATTAGTTTCATAAATGTTTATTAATACTGCAATGAAAAAAGTTCTTATTCATGTTTGCATGATACAGTACTAATGTTTTTACATGTATTTTAAGATCGGTTCAAAACTCATGGAATACTTCTGATTTTTCACTACACTTCTACACAATGTTACATGCGTCTTTGCATTCGCCCAGTCTTTCTCATTGCTGAATTTGTCTTTCCCGAAGTTTGTTTTTGTTGAAATTCAACCAACACTAGACTAGAATCACCGCAATATGTGAAGAAACTCTGATTAAAGGCAAAGCTGAAATGGTGTAATTTTTTTCTATGGCTGTATATATACTTACACATATGACCAAATATTTACTGTGCCATTACATCAGTGATCGCTTCACCCATCTAATTCAACATGAATATTTTTTAGCAAAATAAATCTTTGTCTTTTGTCTGATATTCACAGTCAATCAACAGACACAGTCTCTTTATTGTCAGGAAGTGACATCATATTACAGCAACAAGCTCCCGTGGTCACGATTTTTCTGAAGATCAAGTCCTAATGATGACCTGAGGCCAAAGTCAACCATATTTGTCGTGCCCTTTTAACAATGATTCCAGTTCCATGCACAATACGACCACAAAACTAGATGCTTTTTTCATGCCAGTATCATTCACACAATCTTCCCTCTTCGCATTATCACAGCGAGCTGGCACAGCACATTCACAGAAAGCAGAAAATTCTTAAATACTCTTATTCCTCTCAATTCCACAATTCCTCTCAAATATATCATGACAGACACAGCCTCTGAGCAATCCAGTCTGTAAGATCACACATGCATCTCTCTTTATGCAGATAACAGTCGAATATGTTCCAAAACCTACTGTAGTGAGCTGTCTTGCTGTTTTCTCTCTCGATAGGCAGCTACCTTCTAAGAAAACATATTAATAAGTGACGCGCTTGACATGGAGAGAAATCCACAAAATATACAAGACACTTGAAACCTAATATTCCTATATACTTTTACTGCCTGATGTTTGAAAAAGGCATAAACATAATGTACAGTACAGGCAGGAGGCTTTTTTCTTTCTTAAATAGGAATGATGATTATTTTTTGAAAATGTTGTTATGCTTTTGAATATCAGTGGATATTGTTTGGTACAAACCTGACAACATAACAGATTTCTAAAAGCAATACTCTTGGTGGACGGTGGACCTATGTTTCAGTGGGCATCAAGACTGGTAAATGTGTTCACCGGTGGCATGCTCAGAAGCTGGCCAGACATAGTTGAAATGCATAAATATGTGAGATTTGATATATTTCAACACGGTGTAATGCCAGAGCTTTCAAATTTGAGTAATCTAAACATGAATAATAAATCAGCCTTCAGGTTTATGTATTTTTCCCATATTGGCTGTGTTATTTATAGCTTCATCTTTATTACGAGCTTAAATAAATGACAAAATATTGTGACATTTGGATGGTGGAGGGGGGCCGGTGCAGACCAAATAAACATTTGCTTAATCAATCACTAAAATTCAGCATCAGGCAATACCTCCTACAGCGCCACTGTTTCACACCCGGGCCCATCCTGCCACACTCCAATCACTGTTTGCTTTTGTGGCAATGTTTAATGGAGGATACTGAGAGAAGGGTTCTATTTTGCGGTCCCGTGTTTTGCTTTGTTTGAGTGACCTTGAATACATGGGCCAAAAATCACAGACGTTTAAAAAAAATAATTAAACACAGTTTATAGTTGAAACAACAAAAACAGTTAATTGAACAGCTGCAGTCTGAAGAAATGCCACCCCATATGCTGGAGTTAAAAAACAGCTATTTCTGTGCATCTTACAGAGGAAGAGAGCTCAAAAAGCTCTCATTTAATCAACTAACATTGATATTACTTCTGGCAATTAGAGGCATGCTGATAATGATATGAGTTTTCAGCTGTACATAATTATGCAGCCCTCAGGCCAAGCTTTTCTTTTCTACAGTATCTATAAACAATAATCAAACCACCAGGCGGAAGTTAAGGGGATTTTGTTTGTTGCAGCGCTGCAGATTGGGAGGAAACATGTGCGCGACCCTGCAGTGTTGCCCTTGGCAGCACTGACCTTCAGGAGCCTGGTGCCAGCAGCAATGGGAGCTAAAGCATCGGCATATCGATCCTTACAGTTTCACTTCAAACGGCCAGTGTGTGCACACGCTTATTTAGCCTGAAAACAGGGAGGGACACACAATGCTCCTGTGGCCTGAAACTGCAAGAGACACGCAGGCAGAGAATTTTAGTGGTGCATCTGAGATTTCAAATAATAATAATGGAAATAGAGGCAGACCCCGCACATATTAGATTTAATTGTTTAGCGGCTACAGTCTCCTTTTGAAGTTGTAGTCAGCATTTGGATTCGGCTAATCGTGGCACATGAATTTAAAATGCATTACTGGTTAGCGTTTGTCTCACATGCTGCTTACTTTCGTTTGTCCTTTGTAGGGTACAATTTACAGAAAATATCTCATTTTAAAAGTGAGACCTGGGGCTACTGCAGTAAACTGTACAGTTATTACGAAAATATTATATTAGAATCTTACTTTGAACTAAAACTCTAACAGCATCATATATTTGTAATAGCTGCATTAAACTAAAGGGAAATACTAAGAGAAAATTGTACTGTAGACTTAATTAAAGAAAAGCTATTTACCTGCATAAAAACAGGAAAGGCATTGTGTAGTTCTCGATAAACTGGATTATAAAATATACCAAAGCTGAGATACCTTAGACTTTAGACTCCTGTGTGGCACAGATGCAGAAAACACACATTTTGAAAGGGTGGCATTAGTGATACTTCACCCAAAAATGAAAATTCTGTCATCTTTGTCACCTTTGAGTTCCAAATCTGTATAAATGTCTTTTTAACCAGACAGATTTTGCCCCCCGTTGACTCCCATAGTAGGAAAATGCACTTTATCAGGTATTGTTTGTTCTGTTGAACACAAAAGAAAGTTGGACAGCGATCAGTTTTGACTACCATTGTATTTTTTCCTACTATGCATTCTTCCAAATATCCTTCTTTGTGTTTAACAGAAAAAAAACAGATTTGCAACAACTCGAATGTGAGTATAGATGATGTCATATTTTTTTGGGGGGGTGAAGTATCCCTTTAAAGAAGCTGTAAATTTAGCACAGCAAGAAATTCACATTCATAAAAGACTGCTGCAGCGTTTCCTTACAGCAGTCCATGTGGCCTGATGGTGAACACTGAGAGCAGCGGACAGTGAAGTTTGCTTATAAACTTCATCCAGTGTAGTTACAGTCTAAGATGAAGAACATCATTAAGGAAACATATGAAAGGGTGCTCGAGGTCTGCGATTAATTAGCCTTCTGTCGATATTCTCATCAATAGCCGATTAACAAATGACACATTGCCCTATGAATGCTATTGATCTGCCTGCATTCTCCAGCAGTAATAAGATGAAGCTTCCTAACAAACTGAAAATCTGACAAAAAAGTAGAAGGTCAGTTAATGCAGCGCACACTAATACACAGAGCTATAGCTCAGTGCACTCTACACCACTAACAACGTCTTGGTTTGGATATGCACACTAAATGATTTGTGGGAATTAATGCAGTGAAAAATCACTCACACAACATCCCCTCCTCTTGCAATATTTTGTTTCCTGATGCCCTATTGCCGCACACCTGGGGCCCGTTTCAATAAGGAAGTTCAACCAACACCGAGTTAAAATCTGAACTCTGAGTTGATTTACTCAGAGAATCGCTACTCTGAGTTTTCAGTTTCAGAACAGCTGATTTGAGTTAGTTCAATCAACCCTGAGTAAGTTCACTCTAGGTTACGCGCGTTCAGCATGGCGATGAAAAGCCATTATCAATTGAGTGAAGATAGCACGATTCACCATGGCAACGGCACGTGACAAAAAGCGCTCTGTTCATTTCTCGCCAATCGAATTGAAGGTACTGTTACAAGCGTAAGGTGAATATTAAGAAAAAAAGAGCAACACAGCCGCAGCAGCAAAAGAAAGAGAGTTGGTATGGGAGAAAAGTGCTTCACTTGTTAATGCGCCAGTTTATATGTCAATCACTTTTATATTTATTTTGTTGAAACTGTGAAAATGCGAATTATATTTAACTCTCTCGCTCTCATGTAGGTGCTATCCTTTTGCAATAAAAAGATCTTGGCAGCAGCTGAATATGAAATATACGACGGCGTCGTAAAAAAAAAAAACATTTCGAGAATAAAGTCGAAATGTTACGAGAATAAAGTCGAAATATAAAGTCAAAATGTTACGAGAATAAAGTCGAAATATAAGGTCGAAATGTTACGAGAATAAAGTCGAAATGTTACGAGAATAAAGTCGAAATGTTACGAGAATAAAGTCGTAATATTTTGAGAAAAATAACAGAATTTCTAGAAACAATGGATGTGGAGGATTTGGTTAAATCCTACTTTAGATTATGATTTAGCAATAAGGAAATTCTTTGTATTTTGGCGCATCATCACGGAGTTATAATTAGTAAAAGGACACTGCAGCCGTTATGTAGGAAACTGAATTTATTCAGAAGAAAAAATCTGACATGAACTACGAATTAACTCACTGATTCAGATGACGTGCTCAAACATAACTTCAACTCTTAAACTACAACCTTCACGAAAATAAAATACGTATTACGACGAGTTTATTCTCGTAACATTCGACTTTAATCTCGTAACATTTCGACTTTAATCTCGTAATCTTGAATTTATTTTATTTTTAACGTGCCACTAAAACGCCGTCGTAGAAATACAATAACATCATTTATTCAGGAAACTTTAAAGAAATAAAATGGTCTTGCTAGTAAGATGCCTGATTGGGAAATGTTAAATATACTTCTTAAACTGGCCTTAAAAGTTAAGATAAAACGTCCAAACGGGGCCTCACAATTCTCTCCCGACATAAATATAATTCTCTGCGAATTAATGCAGCTTCCTCTTCTATGGGTTCCTAAATTAACGGACATGCCATTTTAAGTTCTGTGTGACTAAATTGAGCGCGATTAGGAACACGAATCAATAAACAAATGACGTATGTAATTTCAACACCGCTCGCTTTCACTTCGAAAAGGGGGAGGAGATTGTAACAAACCCTAGGTTTGCGGAATAAAACCTGCTCCGACCAGGTTAGGTTCACGGAGTAGGTTACTCTTGTTACTCACTCGGAGTATAAAATACCTCGATTTCTGAAATGGGCTTGACTTACTCCGTGGTCGCGGGTTTGACATACCTCGCGTTCTGAAACCAAAAACCCTGAGTATTCCGTTTTCTGGGGTTGACTTACTCTGAGTTTGCACTTACCCTGCTTTCTGAAACGGGCCCCTGAAGACATATTGTGTTGATATCAATGTCTTTAGAAATCTTTTGTATATTTTATTTAAAGGTCTAAATAGGGATTCATAGCGGCCACTAGCAGTGAGTTTGAGAATTGCGACTTATCTCTCAGTCCAGGTTGCTTTGATTTGGATCAGTATGTAAGTAACATTGTTTTTTCTGTTTGGTAGACCCAAGATATGTTGTTGTTATTGTAATGTTTGCTGTCTAACGGAGTAGTTTGAGCTTCATTATCTGGAACCAGTCTTCTGCTTGTATACACTCGTGTTGTCTTCACCAATTTTATTCATTGTTCGTTTATTTCGTTTTCGTTTTATTGCTAACTTTTCACCATCTGGGGGGTTGTTCACCAGCAATCTAGTAAGGCGTAAAAAGTACTCAAAGCAGATTCTCCAACCACCAAACTTTAAAAAAGAAGAAATGCGGAAAACATCATTCAAACTGCAAAAATAACGTTGTTAACAAATCTTTGTCAAAAAAGAGAAAAACGAATAAACCTTGTTCAAAACAACAGGAGGAAGACTTTATCAAGTTATTATGATTTTTATTGCTCAGACTTAAATGTAACATATTGAGCATATTTGCTGTTATTCTGCATAACAGTGACATCGATCAGATAAGTTGTAAATTTTCCACGGTCAGTTCGATACTTTTAGTTCACTGTAACGGCACCGGTTTAATTTTAAGATTTATTATAATTACAGTTAATTCGTTGTAGAATCTCTGTTTATTGTCTGCTAGTGCAGGTATAATGATGTATGCAAACTTCTTTAGGAAAGTACAGCAATGTTAAACAAGGTTAACTGTGTGGGTTTGTGCACGTACGCAGAGGGCAAAGGCTCAAACCTCACTGTTCGCAATTAGTAAATAGCAACACTGTTATAGACGTTTGATCAGACAGCAACATAGGGGTTAGGAGTAAGTTAGTAGATACTTTTCCCCCCTTTGCAAAGTCAGGGACAACCTGACTATGTACCGCAGGGTAGAGGGAGAGGAAAGGCACTTTGTAGAATTGTTTGTCCGTTTAGGGCAACTGTACAAAACAAGGCGGCCAATACAATGTATGTAGGCCAGTTCTGTATGTAGATAGAACTAGCTTATTCTAAGGTACAGTAATACAAGGTCTTTATTCACCACTGAAGAAATAGTTTTGTATATTATATTGCATTTCTGTCAAATCCTCCCAAAAATCCCACATTGCTGTTTTAAAATAGTCTTGGATGTGCACACATTTCTAAATTGTAACCAGCTGGTTAATGACCATTTTGCAGCTAATCCTGAATAACTTTTCAAGTTATCCATTAATTATTGGTGATGAGAAATAAGGAAATTGTCTTGTATTGATCTGTATATTGTCTGCAGAAATCAACAGTGGACTCTTCAGTCAGTATTTAGCTCCAGACACAGGCGGTTTCAGTTTTGACAAATGATTCCAAAGTGAGGTAAAAAGAGACTTAATATGAATGAATGTTGCCCCAGCAGCCCCATTTTATTCCCCTTGCACTAATGATAGTAATGAGGGATGTTCATCGCTGTCCTCCAGTTGCAGCTTTACTCAGGTTAATTAGGTAAAATAACATCATCAACCACTTTAATGCCTACACATGGAATTAATTGGGTAAACTGGAACTGGATCCTGGTAACATATAATCATGTGAATGATTGAGAAGAGGCCAAGCACTGGCCACGTCACAAGATGTCTTATTTAGATGTTCTAACAACTTGTTTAATAAGCACATGTACCCTAATGGCAAAGCCCTACTTTACAATAATGAAACAGTAAAGTGAAACAATAGCAGTGTAGCAGTGCCAGTATCTGTAAAAAAAGACATCAGGTCAAGTTTGATCGCCAATTATATAATTACGTAATTAGTCAGAGGGGTTCAATAAAGCCATTTCATGTGGAAAATGTTGGAAGGGAATAACATCAATCACTCCATGGCTTGAGATTAGATATAGAGACACTTAAATTATTATTATTATTATTGGTATTGGTTATTGTTTTTTATTACATGGCACGTTGGAATGCTTGATTCTGATTGGCCAGTCATGACATTTGCATGTACGTAATTCCCAGATAACAACCACTCAAAATGTATAACACACAGTAACCCAGATGCTGCAAAAATATGTCTTTTAATAACACATATGATGTTATATTTACAAATGATTCAACCAAACTGTGCGTGACATTTAATCGCTGTTTCTTACCTTATAACCTAAAGCAAACAGCTTTAGACGTAGACGTGTAATAAGCGGGATATTGTACAAGCAGGCAGCTGTTATTGCGAAATAAGCCCCTTCAGTGTGGTTTATATCTGCGATAACAACCTGCTGCCTGTAAATTATCCCTTACTTAATATAGACACATGAAATACCTAATGTATATGGGTTATCCCTTGGTTTTTGGAAGTTTTTAAACGCTACCGCCAAGCTCTGGCATAGGAGTGCAAAATCTGACATACCAAAGAATGAAACGGTGAGTACTTCTGACAACACACACAACCAAGGTATCTTTTGAAAGCAAATACTTCAAGTTTTCTATAAGATCGCCAGAATTACGGCAGCAATCAGAGACTAATAATGAATATAAACAACAGCGATCAGGCTGCAGTCATGTGGCTGCAGAGGAATTGGTACAAAGCAGTCATTATCTAAGCATTCTATGTAGAATTAGAGTAGAACAGCTATCTGTTGTGTTAGCAAGTCTAAAGCTCATCCAAACTTTATCTTCAAAGAGAAAAAAATAATAATTACCTCATCGGTCAACCACATCTCTAACAACATTAAAAAAACAACTCTTCCGTGAATGCTTACCTTCTCTATTTTTCTCTCTCTCAACAGGTATTGTTCCGGGTTTTGTGGAAACTAGTAACTTGGCATTACCAATTATTGTATTATTGTCCATGTATGACATATTGCTTTATTGCTTCCTAAACCCTCTGTGAGTCGCTTATAAAAGCATCTAATGACTGAATGTAAATGTAAATAATATCAATAATCCACACCATCTGGCATTGTATTAGTATATTGAAATTTATACATGGCCAGATCTGTATTCTAAAGACAGTGATACATGTTTTTATGTTTATGAAATATTGTCCGAAAACCTATTCAAAAGTGCTACTAATTGAAGAATCCCTCATCTATGCAAACAGATCCCGAAAACAGGCGTCTTATTTGAGAAATAGGTTGAATAGTCCTGCTGCATTGTTTTCAATCACCACATGTTTTTTTATGTGTTTATGAGGCCAAACATTTACCATGGTCCAGCTTGTCACGTGCAAGAAAGCTGTGTGTCATGCAACCTTCATCATCCTTCACAACAGATGCTTGGCTTCTCTGGTTAGCTTTGTGTGAAGTACGTTTGTAAATTATGTATAAGGAACTTTTGTGTAAATTGTCATGCTGCATAATGTATGTTTACAAAGCAGCAAGACTGCTTACCTTAGATGGGAACTCATTACAGTAACAAAGGGCTATTTTGCACACAAATTCACTTTCTGATCTCCATCAATAATGAACGATCATTTCAAATGGACTAGATAGGCCATTTGCCATATGGACCTCTCATGTCAAACAAACACTGCATTTACCATCAAACATCATTGTGTACACACTTATCATACCATCATGGGGTAATGACACATCTCACACGAACATCTAATAAACCTGGTGCAAACGCACTGCTCCTAATATGGTGAGGGCTCTGCTCATAAATATTAATTAGGTTACATGACGGGATGCTCCAGGAAAGTTACCAAGCAACATCAGTGTGACCTATTTAATATTCATGAGGCAAGACTGCATGACTCAGGGGTACGTCACTGTCGCCACAGCAACAGACGCCTCACCTGAGAGCTTTGTAGGTATCTGAAATATGTGTCAGTGTGGCCTTAACAAACTTTCCTTAGATGACGATATGATCTAGTTAAACAGGGACATCCCATAATGGTGTCAGTTTTTCGTACCTTACAAAGGTAGGTGATTTAATGTTATGCGCATGTTGTTGTTATTGTGCACAATATTGACCTACAGTATATCAATGTGCTGCCGTTGAGGTCATACTAATTGCTGTGTAGAAATATTCTACTTTGAGTTGAGTTAATCGGTAATCCAGCTGGCACAATCCCATAATACTGTTTGAGTTGTTGTAATGGAAAAGCATGATTGAGATGGTAATGTACTGTCACCAGGGTCACACTAGACTTGCTTGCAGTTAGATGTTAAACTTAAGACAACTTTAGGCACCATATAGTGTATTGCACCTACAGTGAATTAGTACAATATAAAAACCATGGCTTATGAGAACCATGTTCCCAAGCATTTCACATCTGCTTTTCCCATGTGAATATAACCGTGGTATAGCTTTTCTGTAAGGTATTGCATTTCAGAGTTCCACGTTATTTGATACAATGAGCCAATGCATATTATGCACCAGAGATATGCTTTTCTTGTTTTATGACATATGTCCATATGGTATGTTTTAAAAAGGAAAATGTCCTGGAAGCTGATTGGTCAATACAATTGTCATGCTAAATAGTACATACGTACTAACATCAATGAGCTATCAACCATGAGCTATTTGATCCCTTATAATGACAATTTTTGCCCTTTGTATCTTTATTTAGTTGCATAAAGTTACTCAAGAACATTAGAAATGTCATGATAGCAAAACCTCTCCTTCTATATTTTTAAAATGTAATTCACCTTAAAGTATTGTGAAATTATCATAATTTAATTTGCTTAGTTAAAATATTCATTTGATTGTTTATAGCATTTTTTGATCCATGCTTATATTGTTTTGAAGACTCTTTTGGGCAATGTTCAGAGCAGCAGATAGTGTAGCAGCATGCTTTGAAAGTGGCATTTGGCATATAGAAACGAAACAGCTTTTACTACCAATTGTCTGGCCTTTTTGGTGTATTGCATTTTATAGCCCCGATAAAAAATTCATCCTCTTTAACTTATTAGTTACAGAGAAAACATATCACCAAATGAGAAACATTGGGTTTGAAAACCCATCCGTATTCCAATAAGATGCACATGTGGAGAAACCGCGGAGACCAAGTGCTTCATCAGAGAGAATTATGGGTGCTCTGAATGCCGGGCTGACTTACACAATGAATTGGAGCGCAAAAAGACAGAGAATCAGTGGGTGAGAGAGCTGGCGAAAGGCGTTTCTCGCTTCCTGACTATTTATTTGAGCAGGTCGGCGTGTCTTTGTGTTGCGATGCAGAGGGATATCTTCTGTTCCCTGTGTTTTCATTTGCAGAAGGCGGTGGAAAGCTCTTCATGCCTTATCGCAGGCAATGTAATTTGAAACAATTACCAAAACACAGGCTCACTTGTTACTACACACATTTCTCCCCATATATACAAAGTGCAGATTCAATAGCTTAGCATGTTTTACAATCGCACCCGGTGGAGCAGCGTTTACTGTGAAAAAGTATAGTGTTTCACTGTAACCCACATAGTTCAGGATAATCTTTCACATTTTGCCTGGGGTTTGTTTTGCTATTTCTGCAGAAACTTGTGCAGGCCATGTGAATTACCATGAAGAGAGCACATAGAAATACTAAACAAGCCGTATCTGATAAAAATGAGTAAACACAATTTAAACAATATGGGGAAACATTGTGTTTCTCTTTGATAATAAATACAATTGTATTTTATTATCAGTCACATAGATGCATTAAAAAGAATTAACCGCATGAACCTACTCCAGCACAGTGCAAAACAGACCTGTGTGTACATTTTAAGTTTTATTTAATGTTAATATAATTTACCCAGGATCAATACCCCTATACAAAAGGTAAATCATTTGTAGATTTTTTTTTCTTAAAATCTGTGAATATTTTGATTTTTTTTTCGGAGATCACCTTGAAATTTTATATCTACCTTGACAACACTGGCTTCACCAATGCCATCATTTTAGAATGGAGCTATTGCTTTGCCCTACAAATAGCAGGGCAGGGGTCAGGAAGCCATTTTAAAACAATCATTATGTTTGCAGCCGAAATTGTTTTGTCATTGTGGAGCGCATTTTGATAAAATATAAAACTATATGTAACACAGAGAGACATACAGTATAGTATACTGTGTGTGTGCCTGAAGAACTCAGGCAGCCGAGTTGCATTAATTTCCAGTAATTCTTTGTGCAGGTATAGGTCAAAGGTTACCACACAGGGAGCAGTACAACGCATACTCTGTGGTCATGGACGTGAGTGTGCTTTTCAATAAGGGGTCAGAGCCTTTAGCTTACAGTTTTCTATTAAGTCAGAAGCAGACTTACCATTCACATTTAACATTTGCTCCAGTGGCCTGTGAGAGGTCAGCAGGGAATTGAGCGAAGGAAACACCAGAACAGGATGCTGAGAAATTCTCAAGCAGCTGAACAAAAAACTGTGAAATACTGAGTAGTTCTCATGATCCTGGGCCTGGACCCTCATCCTGCTGTGTTTAATTTCATAAAATGTACATATTCACATGCTTCATCAAACAATGCTTTCTTTTTAAACCTAATCATTTTGCAGCATAAATCAACTGTGTTTGAAATAGCATAACAACATACACTTCTTCAGTAGTGTGTAGTACATGCCAAAGTTTACAGAATTGCGCACAGTAGAAAAACTTATGCCACAATACAATGTGCTCAATTTAAACATCCATTTTCGTCATGATTTTGTAAAAGAATGGAGCATTAATATTGTCCAAAATGGTTAATTTACTATTTTTTTTAATAAATGTATTGACAATATATTGCTTATAATGAAAAACATACTTGTAATCTATAGCATTTAGTAAATAAACTAGCTTTCTATTTTGAACATTGTTGCGTATGTTTACCTGATCCAAGATGAAAAAAAATATTCCTTTAGTTTTTCAGTGGCCTTTCTAAAATGACAAAAAAAGTGTAATTCTTCAAGGTTGTGTTTTCCCTCTTCATCAGTTAGCATCAAAGGGGCACACATGCATAAATAATTGGCTAATTCACATAAAGGGGCCAGCGTAGATTAATTAAATCTGAATTCTAATTATGTTTTTCTGTTTTCACCAACAGACATGGTTTTGTTCAACATAAAGCTTTTGCTTTAATAACAACTAGTATTTCGTGAAAATGTCTAAAACTAAAAGGATTGAGCTGTATTATTATCACTCTGTTTCGATGTATTTACAGATATAATATATGAATATAAAATATTCAATTCTCAGCTTGTGGCCTCTGTGCTATAAAACCAACAAGACATGCAAGAACAGAGATTACAGAGATTTTGCCACAGTAAATTCTTCTGAAGATATCTTACCTGTTCTTAGAAAATCAAAAATATGCAACAAAGGCACACGGAGGTTAGAGGCTTATTTTGAAAGTTTCTTTTCACATCAGACGGAATAAGTCCTAGCTTTTGATATCATCAGTATCCTTAAAATTATGATCCACACATGAGAATGTAAATGTTGCTGGAATATGGCTTTTGCATGATGGTGAGTGTGTGCATTTAATCTTAAGGTTAAAGCTGTAAAACAGAGGACAGAGGCTGTCAGACTATCATCAGCAGGGTGAGAGAGAGAGAGAGAGAGAGAGAGAGAGAGAAAGAGAGAAATTGTCGTAGGGCTTGTTTACCGCAGCCAGCAGAAGACAACAGTCAGACGGAAATGAGGGTTGACGGTTTCATGAAGCACAATTGGTTGATGGCAGATTCAATGTGACTGCTCTGAACTGGGCAATGATCCGTACAGTATGCAAAATTCACTGTAGAGCTGGTCTATGCCCACCAGCCTTACGCCCAGCCGCCCCTCTCTGAACGGATCCCAGACTACAGAAGGCATCTGTGTGCCCAATTCCTTTAGACAACAATCACAATCCCTTATAAATCTCATACATTTTTCTTGTCATGCAATGTCTCTGTCCTGTGTGCTGCACAGTGGCAGCATGTTAATTTTCATTGAGAAAAACAAAGCTTTTCCTTTCTCACAACTGACTGGATGCCTCCAGATGTCTGTGGGTTTATTTTAATTTCTTCTTGTTTTATGTGATGAAGGCATAGTTCACTTGGCACTTCACAGCAGCCCAGTACTCATTTCTGATGTATGTATTTGTCTCAGACAGTAAAGCCAGATTTAAACATGTATGTTAGCAACATAATTTAAAGCCTGTCGCTGTTGACTTGTAATACTCAATGATAAAATTATTACCTTTACCTTGCTTTATCACAAAAAAGTTGACATATTTTTTTTAAGATCTTGAAGATTTAAGATCGTAATGTGATTAATGTTGATCCACAAGCCTCTAAGTGGCATGAAGAGCATGGCACAACTTTGAACGAAGCAAACGTAATTTTTTTGAGGCCTGAAATATCTATTCATATTTTGAAATAAATATCACATAGGATATAAAAAGAGGCTATTCATCAAATTGACAGCTAATTGTGTTTTCTTTATGTCAGAATTGAAAATGAAAATAAGGAACTTTTATTAATGATATGTTAAAAAGCACATACCTTCCCTACTCTATATTATGCGCATGAATTTATCAGGGGAAACATGGAGGAACATGACAATGCCAGTGTGACAACTTCAAAAAGTAATTAAAGAGATTTGTTACTGGGAGATAATTGAAATCCACCAGTGTAAGAGAGTGTGGGATGAATAATGTGAAATGTGGAATTGGTGGGGATAATTATGTGTCATTCTGCTTTTGGCAAAATCATTATTTGCTTATTTCTCAAGTGGTGGCCCAATTATCACTTGTAAATTTCCATGCGGGACATGTGAAAAAAAAAATGTGCAGAAAAAAGACAAAGTTTTATCCATTAAAAAATGACTAAACATAAAAAAAAGTTTAGGCCGAGAAAAAAAAACGTAATTGACACATTTAAAATATCTGGTCAGTTTTACCATCTTCCTTTTGGAGAAATTGTTTCGAAGACAGTGGGGGAAAAGCAAATGGTTTTTAAATAAGTTACAATTAGATCAGCATTAATCTCAGCGGTGCAAATGAATGTGTGGCTTTAGGGCTTGTTGGATGTTAAAGCAGATTTCTAAACTCTGCACCAGATTGGAGTGTGTCCTGCTCAACTTTAATTGCTCTGTCAAATTGGATGAAAAACATTTCCCACTTACACTGCCATCTTTAAAATTATGTTTAATGTGTTGTGCATCTGTACACTCTCTTCATATGTATTCCTGTGTTTATTGCCATAATCTGTTCCGATCAGAGTTCATTTACATACAGGCGAGATTTAAATACTGCACATACACATCTCAACATGCCAAGTGTCATAAAAAAATCAAAACACAAGCTGTGGAAAGATATGATAAAAAAATATGGAGGATATTTTCAATTCAATTCAATTCAAATGTATTTATATAGCGCTTTTCACAATGTGCATTGTTCCAAAGCAGCTTTACAGGGGCAAACAGAAAAAGCAGAAAAGGTAAAAAACAGCACAGTGCATGGCTTTTATAGAACAAGCAAGATCATTCTAATAAATAATATGTAATTAATATATAAATTAATAGAGTCTCCCGATGAGTAAGCCAACACTGCCCTGCTGTTACATTTGACATTTTTTATTTGTTAAAAATGTATATATAAACCAATTTTAAAGCCTCATTCATATCTTCTATATATACTTATTTATTGTTTATATCACAATGGGTTTTTGTACAGCTGCTTTGAAACAATGCCAATTTGTCATAATAGCAGCTGACCACAATTGCCGTATGTGATCACTATGCATTAACACGTTTTTTGGGGGAAGCTGTTAAATATTTTCATGAAAGAATAAAGACATTCCTCAGAGAGTGACCCCTTAAACATTACAGCCACACAAGCTTTTAGACATTTGAACCTTTTTCATGCTTTTATTGTCATATTTGAGTCTTAGTGCATGCTAAGAGGCGTGCAATCCTAATTTACGTTTTTAATTTCTCTTGTTCTATTTTCTTTCTCTTGTGTTTGAGCCTTCATGCTGTGTGCAATGTGTTTATGATGATTTACATATTCATACACACGCCAAACCTCTAACACTTCTACGTAGCGTGCATGAAAATGTCATTTTGTTGTAAAGGAAAACATTGTTTCTCTCGGGTTCAGGGTTGGGGGGTGGTCACTGAAAGTATTTTAATGTGACCTTCATCAGGCATTCATGTCAACGTATCTATTTATGATTCCAGTTCCTTTCACTCCTGTTGTTCAATTATCGCTTGACCCCTTTAGCAGCGTTGTAAATTAAATGACATTTTCATGTCGTTCCATATTTAAAATACTGCGTTAGTTGCGGATCAGAAATGATGATCTTCATTCTGCAGCTAATTTATTCATTTAACAATTTCCCTCCAGAAGTTGCAGCAGAAGGCTGTGGAGCAACCTAAGCAGAAGAAATCCAAGTCGGCTGAATTTCTGATGGGTGAGTCCCGCGTGATGAGTTATTGCTCATAATTTGTGTAAGGATTAATTAACTAATTACAGACAAATGGCTCTGGGCTAAATTTTGCTCTTGCTTGTCAGGGCACAATTTGTAATTATTTTAATCATTTCTTCTTTTTCTCCTTCATCTTTTTTGCATTCTCTCTTTTTCTCTTCTTCCTCATTCCTCTTCCTGATATTTATTTTGAACCTCATTGTATTTCTGTGTCAATCTTAAATTGAAGAATAACTGAAAGGAATTATCTGTTGTCTTTAAATTTGATTCAGAGTAATGCACTTGCATGACGTTCTCTTATCATTTTCACGTACGTTCTGTCTATTCTCTGCAGCAGAAGGAGAGGAGGTTAGAAGCATAATGAAAGGTGTGGTCAATCTTGCATTCCAGGAGGAGACAGAGGTTGGAATGCACAATAGCACCCTTGCAGCTAAGTGTCAGAACGTGGAGCTGCCGGCGGCAGCTACAGTTAGAGGTAAGCTTCAGTCTTAATCGTGCGTCCTCCCTGTTTCTGTAATGCAAGTCTAGTATCACATTCCAACACAGCCTGTCCCAACAGGTATTTAAGAGGATACAGTACTGCAGTAAATTGCAGGATGTTGCAAAGTACTTTCTATAGATGACTGTCTAATGATATTAGGTAGTTAGTTTATCAAACCAGCAGAATCTAGGTAGCATCTAGACATCCTATCTAGGAGTAGTTGATCTTATCAGTGTTAACACCCTTCAAACAATGTTGAAGGGTGTATTTTAACAATATCCTCAAAATCCGGTTTGGAAACATTCAGTTAATTTCATTTGCCTCTATACAGGCAAATAAATTGCAGCCAATGTACTTGCCAAATGTTTAGAAAAGATAAATATTCTAGAGAAAAGTTTTTTAGCCTGAATATAAGACATTTCATTGCTGCTTACAGCTGAATACACTGTTATTTGTCTATCTTTTCAAATTGTTCTTGAATACATTCTGTTACAAACTGCCAAACTAAATTAACATTCTTAAATGTTTTGTAAAATTTATTTTCATAGAAACTTCTTGTCATCGTATGAGTAGTCAGACCTAGTCAGACCTTCACACTGATGGTCAGGGAACTTTGCATGCTTTCATTGGCCAATGCCTGCCCAAGAGGCCTTACGATTAACAGACCAAACATCATGTTTCGCTTTGTGCCGTGTCATGTGTAGAGGCGTGGAAATGCCCCCGCAGTAACAGACCAGTATACATTCACGAGCATGTTAAAAATGCAACGTTAACAACAACATCTAAATGTATGAGTTTATGCCATGATGAATTCTTATTGAAACCGTTGCAAACAATACAGCTTACTTCCTCAATCGGATGGCTTTGTGTTGTTTCGAGTTCTTGCTTGGTTGCTTACTATGTCTATCCACATTTTTTGAAAGCCCTGAAGTCAAGAATCAGGTTAAGATTCCTATAGAATATGAAGCATTTGAAGACATATTCAGTTAAGGGAGGACAACCCAGTTTCCTCCCCACTGGCCATGGGATTGTGCAACAGAGATGTACAAGAATGACCACAAGGATCTCAAAGAAAACCAAATATTTAAACCCTAGTACAGGTTGCTGATCATTGTTCTTTACACAATTTCAACACTCACTTACCGACCAGACAGTAAGAACAGAAAATTGATCCACCATGTTCTCCCCCTCTTAAAGAATTTTGAAGCCCTGAAGAGCAAAGGTGGAGCGACTCACAAACTCCTCCACTGGACTAATCCCTTTTCAATGTGTTATCAAGTGGGTGTGGGACAGTGCTCATGTAAGGCTTAAGCATGCAATTGTGTTAAAAGAACACTATCTGACTGCAGGAGGCGTCCGCAGCCCAACTACCAGCCAGGCCGAAGAGTTTGGTTAAGATCCTCATCTCCGGCTGCCCAGCTGGAAGCTCAGTCCCATTTCTTATGCAAAAAAAATTCACCATGTGCAATGAAAATGGAATTGCATCCTCCCGTTAAGAACTATGGGTCTACCTAGTCAAAGAAATGCTCCATTTAAGGAGAAAATTGTTGACCTCATGTTAAGATTGTTTGCCTGGTTAAATTACCTGTCTGTGTTTGATGTTTGTGTTTGAATTGATCAAACTTCTGCACTATGGATTGCACTTCGTCTCCAAATTTGAGTTCATCACAGTCCTACAGGATCTTCTCACATTGCAATAAATCAACAACAGAGAAAGATAAAAAAATAATATTCACTTTGAACAAGACTTCAGCCTCCTTATCAAAGAAGAGGTTATTGCAGGAAAAACACAAACAAATATCAATAAACCAGTATCAAGCACATTCTTCTTTTTTTATATTAAGTAGTTGGAGTCAATAATGTGAAACAGAGTATCAGCTGCAGTAGACAATTAAAGAAACGCTCAGAAGTCAACTTATTTTACACAGCCATATGTAACACTGCAAAAATATATATATATATTTTTCGCATTTTAATTGTATACTAAGATTAATGTTGGTTAAAAACCTTATGTGGAGTGCAGTTTTTGTGTCTCACTCTATATACATTCATTATATAAGATTTTTTTTGCATTTATCATCCTAATAATTTGTGTACAAGTAAAAACACAAATTAAACTACACAGAAAGCCAGAATAAAGTTGGAGTGGAGTGGAGATTTCAGATGACTGCCATCTCTGTGCTGTTGTGAAAGCTCACAGTGCATTGGAACCAACATGTAGTGTGTTTTAGCTGGCAGGCATATTCCAGCATGTAAATAATTCAAATGATTATCAAATTCAAGCTGAGATCAAACCCTAGCCTTCGCCTGTGCATAATTCAAACGTGTTCTTTGATAAATACTACATCAACTTCAATTCACATTGAAAAGAAATAAAAGAGCATAATTTTGTTCTGAAGAAAATATGTTTTTGTAAAAGCATGTAGTTGAGAAAATATTTACTCAAACATTAGAAAATTGCATTTTCCCCCTAATTTTATTTTGGACATTCTCTTAACAGATATGCAGTCACTTAATTAGTCTAGTGTCAGTCTGTAAAACAGAGTTGTATTACTGATATGCTGCATCGAAAACAGAAGAGGGTTTGATAAAGAACAAAAAAACACTGAAAGATGGCTATGACATGTATTTAAATAAAATATATGACGATTCAAAGACATAAATAGGGAGACAACCAACATTATGCGGAAACAAAAACAGAAGCCAAATATTTAAAATGATTCAAAAAGACAGTGTTTTAAGAATGTTGTTTGTTGCCAATGTCTCACAGTTATGTCTCACAGTTACAGAAATCAGACAGGAGCATTTAACATTGAAAAAAGAATGGGTGAAATCATTAGGCACAGTTAATAGAGCCTAATGCATCTCAGAGAGGCATTATGTATTATAGTATGCAATATACGTTTTATGCACATTAAGAATATGCACTACAATGATCTGCCTGAATAAAAAGTCGACTAGTTTTCCCGATTCAATAACAATGGATGGGAGCTGTTCTTGTATGCCTATTCCAACGTTGAAATCAATTCCCAGGGGGGTGTTATGAAGATGGTTGCTGATTAAACTGACTTACTAGACTTTTGCCAGTAATATTTTATTAAAAAGGAAGGACCTCAGGTAGCTCTGTCGCTTTGAATCACTGTCAGTGTGAGCACCCTTTTCACCATAAGTGTCAATTATACAGTATAAAAATTGGATTTGACCAAATTAGCTCTTCTCATAGATAAAGATTGTTTGGACGCATCTTCTGCAGCTCTTCAAGTCACGCAAGTCAAGACACGCCAGGACTGTGGTTGTGATGTCCATGGATGTCCCCTGCCAAACACCACATGTAGGTGTTGAATAGTGAAGAGGAGAGAGTGGCTGTTTTACAGAAATACCCCTCTAGCTGCTGGCTTTCCATAAAACTCTGGCAAAAAGCTTTGATGCCCAAAGGTCAGCAATTGCTAATAAGAAGTCAATGTGATACAGCGTAAGCTCTGTGGCCCCGTCTCTCACCTCTTCTCTCTCTCACTCTGACCGGTGACCCCGGAGCACTCTTAGGGTATTGTCTTTGAAATCCACTGCTCTTCGGCTTGTACGCATTTCTTATTAGTTCTTTTGAACACAGGTAACATATGGCGGGTTGTGTTTAAGAGATTGCCTGCTTTGACCTTTCCTAGCATGCTAATTAGGCCCCTGAGCAGCGTCGGGCCTGGGTGAGCACAGCTCAGGGAAACCAGGCTGAGCGGGGCCTTATCAGGTAGCCTGCACCAGCCAGCAAGAGCGGTGTGACTTTTCAAAATTAACATTTTCGCTTCATATGCTTCTAATAATGACTAACCTCACCCAGCTCACCAGCCATCTATCCCCCTCACGCTGTCGTCTCTCTCTTTCGCCTGCCTGGACTTTCCACAGGAAATGAAGGTCCCCAAAATTACTTTGACCCCTCGTCGGCGGCGGAGGGTGACCCAAGGCGGTGCAGGATGTCTGGGGTCGGAGGCAGAGATGAGCTGGAATTAAGTATGCCATTTTTCTGGTAATAGGCCGTCTCAGTTCATTAAAGCAAGGTGAGCGAGATCACTCGCAGCCAGTCAGAACGCTTAGTGGGAAGGCCTATGTAAATACTTTTACTGATGGGTAACGAGATAGGGCTGCGCGGTGGCTGTCATTGCTGAAGGTCACCTATCATTGGTCAGTTCCATTTCAGCTCCCTATGCTTCCTTTAACTTCTCTTAAATAGAGGGGTTCCTTCCAAAAGTGCTACACACACCTCAGCATGTCTATTAAAAGCATGCTCTGGGGAGCAAAGCCATATGCATGTTATAATGAAACGTGGCTATTAACATGGCTATCTTTTGGACATTGCCGTCGTGTAATATTCCACAATCCTCGCAAAAAATGACAAACCTTTGATAACGACACTCAAGAGGTGGGGACACCTTCAATGATATTTTGTATGAATTTTATTGCCGTCAAATGACTTACAGTGGGCTTGCTCGCATGTTAATATTAGCTCTGAGCTATAACCATTTAATGTAAATGAAGGTCAAGAATTAGTGTCAGTGGTTGGAAATTTCGTGCCATGTATTCCTTTATGTTTCACTTGGACTTTCTTGCAATACAAGGAATCAGTCTGTAAGAAATGTTCAAGAGTACAGCAATACCGTTCATCTGTTATAATATAGCTGAGCTTTGATTTTCTTCCCCCAGAGTTTATGAATGATGATGAGAAAAACCTTTATGAGAAACTTTCAGAAATGCTTCAAGAAGAGGACACTTCAACTGTCATTGATTTACCAGGTAATATATGAAATGATTGTGAACTTTGATGAGTGGTCAGGGCTGGTAACCAAGTGATTAATAACTTAATAATAACTTAGTAATAAGTTATCAGAAATCAGAAAGAGCTTTATTGCCAAGTGTGCTTTTCATACACAAGGAATTTGTCTTGGTGACAGAAATTTCCAGTAAACATATAGTTGAAAGTGACAAGACATGCAACAAAAAAGTAAAACATAAATATGTTTAAAACAGTACACTTTTGACAAAAGACAATAGATGAAAAAGGCAATATATACCGTTATGACATTATAGTGATATGTATGTGCTTAACTATCCATCTCAACCATGCATCACAACTGTTTTAAGAAATGTCTGCCATGACTCTTTTTTCAAACATTAATCTCAGTGTTAACTATGCATCATCACAAAACTAGAGATAATCTGAACAATACTTAATACTATGTCAACAAGATTTGACTCTTTGTTTATAGGAGAACCATCTGAGGCAAATTTTAATTTAAATGAAACACACAATATCAACCTACCCATCTGTAAGCTCAGTGCGAAGAGATAAACTCTTCAACACTTTTCCACTGAGCTCTGAGGCCTACACAGAGCTTGATGTCCTGTGTGAGTTTCATTATTGTGCATGACTTCAGCATTTGTCCCATTAGCAAAGTGTTGGATTGAGACTCTCGCCCAAGTAGAGCAGAACATGGCCGGGTTTATGCAGCTATTGTTTTTGCGTAAAATGCTCTCGATGGATCGGCTGAGGTTGTAATTGGTTTGCCAGAGCATCGCTGGGTTTAGGCCTACTGGTACACATGAATAAGGGGTTAGCCATCTAACACTCAAGTGGATTGTTGTGGATTTGGCTGGAGCAGATAGATTAGCCTCTCTACTATTGTCTTAAAATGCTCATAAAATCCCCCAAAAAAGCAGAAAGTAAGAGGATACAGGATTAGCAGAAACACAGTAGAAGAAAGATCACGGCCAGCATCCATCCATGAGGCTTACCAGAGTCACAATAGACTTGAGACAATTGCCTGCATACCGTCTTATACCGCCACCACAGTCTAGTAATACTCTTGACTTCTCCACACTCTTTACAGCCTTTTTGTTTAAGGATATCGTGAAAATTAGAGGTTGAAAAGACGCAGTCCAGTATTCTGTATGCAATATGTATTTTTCTTTCAGTGCCAGACAACTTTTGGAAAAAGTGAATTTGAGAGTTTGTGTAATAAACTCTGACCCTATGTTGTAAAACTCTAGTGAGCTGTCTTACTATGCACTGTCTACATTTGTTGAATAAATATTCACTGTATATCAGATTCAGTAAACATATTTGTTATCAGGTGTATACCTCATTTTGATTTGGAACAGTGCTCTGGTATTTCAGATCTTTGCACTTTGACCATTCGTGATACAGATGTTTCCCCACTGAAGGGAACACAATCACATTAGGGCTTCATTAGAACTACTTGCTTTGATTAACTCGCTGCTTTAATTAAATCCTATTTCAGTGTAATTTAGTTCAAATGAGGAATGTGTCTACAGCTCTGCCATTCTGCCTCTGACTTCTGTTTGTGATGTGTATGATTGGCCATGATGTGCAGCCACAACATCATGTACAGTAGCTCCATTGGGACAGCAATGCATTGTTAGGACAAAAGTCATGGATTTGATCCCCAGGGAACATACATATTGATTAAATGTTTTGTCTTAAAAGCCTGTAAGTTGTTTGGAATTTAAGCATTTGCTGAAAATTTAATGTGACCATAGCACCCATAGTAGGCTACTGTTGATGTTCAGTTTCATGTTGTTTTATTCTGTCAATAGGTACGGTGATGTCTGCCCATGATGTTGAGGAAGCTGAACCATCCGGTGAATGGAAAGATCAACCTAGAGCCGAACAGCTGGAGAGACGAACAGAGGTCATACCTCACTACATTCAGCAGCTCAGAAAGCATGTGCAGAAAGACATGATCCCTGTGGGCAGACCTGCAATGGCACAGGTTAGAGTTCCACATCATCGCCACATTTGAGTCCTTAAGCAAAATCACTTGACAACAATATCTCTTTATAGTATTGTTAGTTTTAGTTGCATTTTATAATACCACTCAAACAATACACTCTTAACAAAAGATGTTTCAAAGCGTTCTTCAATGCTAAAGTAGAACCTTGTGGTCCCACAAAGAACCTTTAACATCTGTAGATTTCTTTTTCACAAAAGGTTCTTTGTGTCAAAAAAGGTTAATCAGATTATAAATAAGAAAGAAAGAGAGGGTTCTTTAAAGAGCTGACTGAATGATTCATTGTGGAACCAAAATGGTTATTCTATGGTAATGCTGTGAAGAAGCTTTTCAGCACCTTTATTTTTAAGAGCGTACATCCAAAGCAATGAAAACCTAGCTAGAATCAGCTGTCTTCATTTTTACATTTTCATTTTCTGTTGCTACAAAAGATTATTAACAGCATTCAATCTTAACAATAAAGGCGCTTAAAAGGTTCTTCACAGCGGTGCCATAGAAGAACCTTTTTTAGTTCCACAAAGAACCCAAATATTCCTTTTTCATGTCTTATAGAAAACCTTTTTCCTGAACAAAGATAGTTTTGTGAAAGAAAAAGGTTCTTCACGTGTAAGAGGTTCCACATGGAACAATTAAAAGGACCTTCATTTTTAAGAATGTTGGCATTACAGGTTCTTTAAAGGTTCTTTGTCAGGCTGTATGGTTTACTTTTATGACATTGCTGCGATTGTCTTATAGTCTACACAGGACACTACCTGCTAAGGTTTAAATTTTATTAGTATGTATGTTCCACATCAAACAATTATGTTCCATATGTTATTGCAAAATGTAGAATCACACTGAACAAGATCAGAATTAGTCAACATATTTTTAGATGTAATCTGTCTTGGCAACTTGTTACGACTGAAATGAAGAGCTGCACATTAAATAGAGAACATAATGTTAAAATGAGACACGAATGCACACTGAGCGGATGCGATGCAATGACGTTTGTTGAATAATCACTCATGGTGTGTTACTGCAGATGATGACTTTTTTCTGCTCTCCGACTGAAAAAAAACCCCACAACATGTTTTCCTTTTCACACTTGCCATCAGCTATTAAAATAATTTTGTATTGTAAAGACAATAATAATGTATGCTTATTCTCACTTGCTGGACAAAGCGAGCATAAAGTCGTGTTGACTAAATTCTGCCGTATGTGTAGGGAGTGTGCTGGTCCTAAATGAGAGCGCACATTTTCCTTTTTGGCAGGAAGACCATTTGGAGAAGGGAATGAATGAGGAAAAGGTGTGGGGGAGAAAGAAGAGAGTAATGTCGTTCTTAAGGGGAAATTCAAAGGTACTGAAGTGTGTCCAGAAAAAGGAAAGATTACTGTAGGTATGTCAAATGAGATTTGCTGAGGAACAGGAGGTGCAGCCGAGAGACTGTTGCCATCTACCCGTTGTAATATCAATTAAAAAAACTAGATCTTTATAATTAAACTATAAATTACAATTAAACATACATAGTATATGTTTACAGTTCTAGAAGGAGGCATGACTAAATTGTTTTGTATCATTCTCTTTTTCAATCAATTTAATATGAACTGCTTTTTGTGTTCAACTTGACCCCGTGCAAATAGCTTTGTTGTTAACGTGTGTCATATATAAATTATTTTTCAAAGAAAATGTATTTTGTCTTTGAAAATCTTTCATTGATATATACAGCATAAATATACATGTATTGGTAAAATGCTTGGCATTCAAACAATGCTCTACAATGCCTTACATGCATTCCATTTCACTCAAAAAATATATACAGTATCTAATTCTTTTTGGTCATTTAAGAATTGGCTTCTAAAAGTTATTGCATAATTAGCAATGTTCTTTTATGGTGTTTGTTTATTATTTGTCAATGCATACAATTATTTATTTTTTAAAACATGATATGTTTCTTTTAGATCAGGAATATAAATAAGGAGGATGAAGTTCTTCAGGACAGACTCTACGATGCTTTCCAACGGTGCGTGAATTCCTTTACATCCCATTTGATGTGAAATAATCATTAATCTGTGTTTCCAAAACCATTTACATTCTGCTGACATTTGTGAGGAGATGTAATATACTCTACATTGTATTGTCTCTACCAGTGCATTGTGGGTAAATTGCCAAAGGGGGTAAAATCTGTCCGTGTCATTGGACGCAAAGTAACATCAATTTCAACCTGTTCACTTCAGTCTAGTGCTCTCCCTCCTTCTCTCTCTTTCTCATGCTCGTGAGTGTCGGGCCTGCAGGCTCGGCTGTGTTTAATTTTTTTATAATTGATCAGCAGAACACAGACTGATGTAATGAAATCAGGGCTGTTAGTTGGACACTTGTGCAGAGGTTTGTTAGATGACCCTCTCTGTGTCCTGTCATATCATGGCTGAGTATCTGTTAGTCACAGACCTCTATATCAGATCAAGGCCACACCACCCACTACAATTACTGTGATGTACTTAAAACTTTTTTGTTGTGTAGGAAGAAAAAGCTATTAGCACAAACTTGTTTATTGCATGCTTTTTTTCAATTATATTATTATAGGAAATTATATTTATATAAAGGAATTACTTTTTTTCTTGTATTTTGCTGTATTCTTGTATTTTTTCTTACATTTATAAGAAGTGTAAAAAAGGAATTGAGTACACAAATTAAATGTTTACAATTCTTAAAAAAAAAAGAGTTTTTAATGTTACCATTTCACCTTTCGAGGAGTCAAAAGTGCCCTTATTTTAAGAATGAATCGTAAGTATGTCTATAAGCAGATTTTCATAATCTCTTTCTCAATCCTTGTAGTATACCCTAAAAACAGTTGTGTTAAAAACAACATATTTTGTGTTATTTCTTGTATAAAAAATCAACACAAAATGTGTTAAATAGGATAACACAAAAATGTGTTAAAATGAACACATTCGTTTTAATAGTGTAGCAGTATTCTTAAATCAGTAGGTGTTCTGTAAATATCTGATAATAGGAAGTTGTCTTTTAATTGTGTGGTGTTATTGAGCGTTTGTGTCTATATATCTCATCAGAACACAGACTCGCTTATTAAATTCTCTACGGCAGCATCAAGCTGAAGTGATCGACCAATACGGGGATATTATAGAAGAGACAGGAAGCACAGACATGCTGGGCATCGGAACTGACCTCCGATGGGAGGTATGCACACTCACAATCAACATACAAAACAGCCAGAACATTGTGGAAAAAGGCCAGAATTACAGATTCCTGTGTTTCCTGAAAATGAGCTAATAATGAGAGTTTTGTGCTGTAACAGTTCACCACAACATACCCTCCTCTTCTCACCTTCTGGGTCTTGACATTCGCTTAAAGAACACACGCAACTTTATGCAATTATTTAAGTTTTTAAAATGTTTTCAGATTAAAACGAAAAGAGGGAAGTTCTTGCTAAATCTTTTGCATCCTCTAAAAAGGCCATGCAGCAGCAGCAGCAGTAGTGTCAGTTTGCAGATGGAGCGCGTCAGCTTTGAGGGAGGCAGTAAACGCAGTGAGATTGTGGTATAATTCCTCAGCCTGGCATCTGTGCCCCCCAGTCACTGTTCCATTATCTCTCAAATTGCTGTGTTTCAGAGAGATAAAGATATTTTATGGCTTGCTGACTTGAAACAACCCGCGCAGCCAGAAAAGCAATGGCCGACCTGCCACGCATAGTAATTTCATTGGTAAATGACAAAATCTTTGTTTATATGACACTTCCAAAATTACAGTGGCAGAGAATCTCAAATGTAAAATGTCACATTTGGCATGCAAAACTATGAAAATATATTTCTGTACAAAATTCATGGAGGCATTTAATTTAGAACGTGTTTAATAACTAAGCCTGCCTGCATCACTAATCCTGCCTTCAGGACTTGAAAAGATTGTCATATTTATTCGCTCGTCCTCCCCACCACCACCACCTTCCTTCTCACGCCAAAAATTTAAGGGTAAATGTTCATTGTTAATTAAGATTTACTAATTAAAATGAAAATAATTAAGAAAAAAGCTTAATCTTGAAATATTAGGCTATACTTAGAAAAAAAATAAGTTTTTATGTGTGTGTATTCATGTCTACTTGTGCATCCTGGAGGTGGTGTTTTCTGTATGGTTTTAGTGAAAGGCGGTCTGTGTGCCAGAAATCAAAGGATGACAGAGGACAAGTGAAGAATGCTGAGAGCTTTAACCTTATCCACAGTTGTGTTACTGTATTTGGCTATTGCCACCTTTACCTTCCTGCAAATCTCTGTCGTCTTCAAATTTTTCAGTATTTCTAATGTTATTGGTTAGTTCTTGAAAATTAAAAATGTAAATTAAAATAAAAATTTTGAAAGTACATAGATGGATGCAACAATATATAAATAAATATATATATATATATATATATATATGTATACAGTATATATATATATATATATATATATATATATATGGGTGTAACTCACTTAAGAAAATCTTTACCCTTGCTTGACTCTAAAATAAAATTCTAAATTATACAAAAATTTGTATATAATAACAAGATTGAATTTCTCCAGTATCAATTTTCTGTAAAATGGTTCAAAGAAATCATATGCTGAATTTATTTATTAGTAATTTGCATGTTTTTACTATTTGCACAAATTACTGTTTGCACATTACTATCAATACCATCATATTAGTTAAAAGAAGTTGCTAAAATTTAAAATGAAACTTTGAGATAGATTTCAAGGACTTCCCCAAATAAAATAACAAAGTTTGTCCCAGACCAATTCTTTTCTAGAATGTTTTGATTGCAAATTTGATAACAAGAGCTAAAACCATCTCTTTATTTTTGTCTACAATATTGGAATATACTACAGTTTGTCTTTTTAGGCATTTTTTCACAACTTTTATCACACTCCATGGAACAACTACCGAGGTCCGGACCTCGGGGAACTCAATGGTGGATACGGCCATGATCACACAAACACATTTGGTCACTTACAGTTGTTAGAACACAGAAATGTTACATTGTTAAACATCATAAATTCTGTCTAGTCTGATCCTCATTTTTCCACTATAATTCAGCTATAATTCCTGTATCAGACTGTACTACAGTAGCCCTGAGAGTTATTGCCTTTGTTTTGTATCCCAATATTTTCATTCATCTAAACAACAGATACTGCCATCTGGGTCAATAGTAGGCCTATATCAGTGGTGGGAAACCAAGAATCTCCAAGCCACAAAGTTTTGTGGCATTTATTTCACATCTGTTAGCTATGAGAACATATTTACTTCAGCAGTCTTAAATCAGTTTAAACAGTTTAAAATTTGCATAACAGTCTTTCTCTTAAAAAAATATTTGAACACCACATCCTGGTCAAAATTGTTCAGTTATAAAATGCACCTCCCCGTAAACAACTTAATAATTTGTATACATGTAATCAAAAAGTGTAAAGCTTAAACAATAAATCTGTACCGTATGTCTATTTACCTATTTATACAGAAAATGCATCAACACAACAGCATATGTCTTGAGGAAGAAAAAAAAACATATGTTCTCTGTCTGTAGATTGAATGGACCAAGACTCCGCAGCCCATTGAAGTGCGTGTTTTGTGTCTGAGGGCCGTGAGAGAGAAGCTGCCCAAAGGTCTGTACTCACTGACCGTGTCTCTCCAGACTGAGGTGGGTGGCCGTACGTTGCGGTGGTCTCATTTACAAGAGCAGCCGTGGACTGGAAGCACAGAACCCGTGCAACACGGTGGCCAATACTGTGACACAGATCTCAACATTAACCAGAGCCTCTACATGGTAAGAAAACCCCAGCGAGATGCCCTCCCGAGATGCCCAGCGCCATGGCATTTATTTAACCTCAACAACAAAACGACTAATGTTAAAGGAACCATTTGATGTGTGTAGATTGGTGTGAGTGGATTCATGTGGCATTAAAGAGCACAGCAATCAAACCTCATCACCTTTACGCTACAGATTGTGGGATATTTTACCTCTATCAATCACAAGCAGCGCTCAGAGGGGCTGTCTATCATCTGACAAACACCACTGAGGGCATTTTTCATCGTGTTGGCAAAAATAATGAGTTTTCAAAGCATATTCATTTTCTTCTTTTTTGGCTGTAGTTAGTTTGTAAAGCAAACACTTAGATCTCAATGAAATAGACAAAAAATATATATGTTAGTGCCATCGGAATATACTATGAAACATTAAAGCAATAATTTAGAGATTACTTTTTAGCATTTGGATGTATGAAGCCAGTTCTCATCACAAGCATCCTGACAGAGTAAACAAATCCTGACAGATTTTTAAACATGACTTAAAGATCTAATAACTAGGGATTTTTAAGGTCCTACTTTGATTTAGGAAGTGTCCATAAACAAGTTTATGTACATAGAAGGTGTAAAAACACAATTATTGCGGTTTGTGTCACGGTTTTAGGGCCACGGTTTAGGTTCGGTTTGTGATATGTTCAGGGAAAAGGTGCGAATTTGTGTGAATTTGTCCGTCTAAGGGCTTCAAAGACAACTCAATATTTGCGCCATGTCTGAGACTTTCTTTGTGCGCACTTCGGATCTTTTTGCAGAGCGCAAGCAAGTTTTTTTGTGCATCATCTTGCACTTAAATGTTTAAATTGGCAAGGCTTGAATGAGTTTAGAGCAACATGTGCTGTTCAGGTCTCACCTGCACTCGCAAGCACACAACAACCGGGTGATGAAAGCATAAATAATTGGTCATATTACAGCATATGTCAATCCGATTGAAATTTGTAGGTATTAAATGTGTATCTATCGACAAACATACGTTAGCTGAACTTTGTCAGTCTGTTTTGGGCATTATAATTTTTAACAAACCATATTGTAAATGCGTCGTCAGTTTTAAGATGAGCCGCAGTCCAAGTACGTCCCCAATCCTTGATGGAGAACCGCGCAGTTACCTTTTTCACAGAGAACCGTAACACCCCTACGAGCCACAGTGTTTGGGGGAGAAGAGTGAAGTTTTCACGGGCAGTCCTAGTAAAACGTAGGCGGGACTATATGTTGTGACATAAATCTGTGGCGGTGCGCGAATCGGACTAGGGAAGACTCGTTTCCGTGATTCAGAGTTGACTCTGAGTGTTACAACATTACACACTGCATGAAGTGTAATTTTCATGATTTCATGCTATGTACTCTTATAGTGTTTTGTATTGTATTTCATTATTATCATCAATTATAATAAAATATATTAGCTGATAATATACTGTTAGCTGGTGGGTTCCTACAGCAGGAATGTGTGATATTTTGGAAACATATGCATTACTGTACACTATACAAAAACATGACAGCTTTTAAACATAAAATTCTGTAAATGCAATTGTATTTATCCTTCATTGGACATCAGTGAGCTCCAGAATAGAAGCAGTTATTTTTACCATGGTTCCACTTGAGCTGTGTAGGGAATATAGCGGCAGAATGAGGCTTATGAAATGTTATATTAAACAGTAAGTGTGTGTATGGAAGTGGAAAGAAGGTGTATTAAAAACTGCTCCTAGTATAACTTGAGGGACAGTCGGTGTGAATAAAACAGCTGCTTTTCTAACATGACATTTAGTGTGTGAACGTAAATCAAATGTATAACTCATTTATATAACAGTAGAGGGTTTAACGGGATGAAAATGAAGTAGAAATGCTGTGAAACATTCCAGCAATGTCAGAATTGCAGTCAAACGACCATACTAAGAAACGAACAAAAAATAACTAACTAGATTTCAGTTTTCTGAAGGAAACACCTGTGATCACAAGGAAAAGTGTTTTATGATTTAACTCCTGATTGTGGTCAGAATTTAAATGCTGCTTTGCAGACCTTTTTTTTCATAGAACGTCATCAGTGAAGGAGACACAACTCAGACAAAAAGAAAGCAAAAATTTACAAAAGTTGAGCAAAAACAGAATAAAGAATGTAAATGGTGCAGTCTTAAGAAAAAACTAAAACTCTGATCACAATCAGTAAATAAAGGCACAGATCTAGTCATGTGTTTCTGTAGTAAGGCCTGTTTTTGCAGTTACACAAAGGAAAGGGAGTGGGCTGCTTTAACTGAATACTCCTCCTCTCTCGTCCAAAAACGTGGGCTCTGATTTGGCAGGCAATCGTTTAGTGCTCCATTGAGATCGTCTAGTGTCAGACTCCTCTATCCTCTACCAGCTCTTATTTATAGCCAATCCTGTTGCTGTTGTTGATGTTTATGTTTCGAAGATTTCCATCAGATTTGTCTGTAATTGGCTCATTTGCTTTTTGCATTTGCCCACATTAGTGCACGCTCTGGCCTCGTCTGTTTCTCCTCACAGCTTCGCTGAGGAAACCAGGAATTAGCGATGGTAGGAGGAAAGCTTCTGCTCATCGTTATTTTTTTCTTCTATAGCATCTCTTGCTGGCTTGATACTTTTTGCAGATTTGAGTTTTCTCTTAAAGTGGGCTACAAAAGCTGAGAAAGGCAAGGAAGTGAAAGATAAGATGAAAATGTCACTTCTTTGCCAGCCTGAAGTCTTAGTCTCATCTTTTCATGTTGTTGTCCTCATTGTCCTCCATCTAAACTAAAAACATTCACTATTGCTGCGGAATTTGGAGCATAAACAGTAGGACGCTGAAGGAATGAAAATGATTTCAAACCAGATTTAAACAGACTCTTTTCTATACGATCACAGGTTACAATAGTAACCACATATTTCACTCAACCTCAAGCTTTCCGCAAATGATGACAGACCATATTTTCATTTGAGTTGAACTGTTTCTTAAAACCTGTTTTCTATCTTTCTCCCGTGGAGTTTGTTCAGTAAACATAAGTCTGTTTTGAATGGATGTTGATAGCTGTGTTGCTTTAATAGATTCCCAGCATGCAGTTGTTCCACCTGAGAACTTACACAGGCCTGAAACACAGCCTCTCACTCGTTTCATCGTGTTTTCTCTCTCTTCTTTTTTAATCTCCTTTTCTATTTCAATTGATACACTCAGCGGTGTTCTTGCTTATTTTCCAGTGAATTAAGCATATGAAATATTTTTCAATATGTATAATGTGGGAGATTATGGCATAAATTTGAGGCCTGATGCAGGGAATCTATGCCATTTTTTAGATGTGAGCGCAAAGTGATTAGAAGAGAAACACATGATGAATGTGATAAAACAAGTCTCCTCCATTTTCCATTACTCCTAATGGAGGGATGGAATATTTCAGGCGTGATTGATGAAGTCAAGCGCTTCTTTCTGTCACTTCATTTTTTAAAGATCTGTCTTCTGCTTGATGGGTAAATAAGGATCTCGGCGTGTTAAATGCTGGCATTCTGCATGCCGCTCTTTTTTAAACATGTCTGCTTTGCTTACATATGTTCTAGCGATATCATGGCTGTCAGGTTGGGACTGTCACATGCCCCTTCTTAAAACCAACCATAATCGAAATAGGACATTTCATCATCTACATTTTAAGAACATGTTTAAACACATTTAAATATATAGTTGTAGAGAAGAAACCACGGAAATATATATATTTTTTATTCCTTTCCTCTACAGTTTTAAATACCTGCCTTTTTTTTTGTTAAAGGGGTGGTGCAACGATGTGTCATGCATTCTGACTTCTTTACAATGTAAAACGTGCAGTCTTCTCATACTCAACAGGGTCAACTTGTCTAAAAACGAGTTAGGCCTGACGTATGATTCCTGTGCTCAATACAATCCCAGCGATCTTACAGGTTTTGGAAAGGTTTTTTTTGAACATATAAAACTGTTTTGTAAAAAAAATTCTTAGTCCTGTATTGGACAATTCTCCCGGAAAAGCGCGCGGCACACCCAGAGCAGGAGAAGGAGAAATCTCAGACGTCACTTTCACTCGTGTTCAGCAGAGGGTATATGTTCACGAAGTTCAGGTGTTTGTTGGTTCAGTGCATTTGGGTGATGAATGTTATATAAACAGCAGATATACCGCTGGGGCTGGAGATTTTTTTAAACTGATATATGGAGCTGTCCCAGTGCTTAAAGATGTCAGACATGAACCGCATGAGGTGAGTGAAACTGATGTTTGTGTTTTGTTGTCAATATGCTTTAGTTCAGCCTCCTCCTCCCCCCCGCAAGTGCCGTATGATTTCGGAAGTAATCATACAGCTGTATCTTTTTTTGTGTAAATGTGATCAAAGTAAATTCTCTCGAAGATACGATGTATGCAATACTACTCAATAGGTACTCAAGATTAATATGAGATTGGCAGAAACCTTGTGTGTTAGGGCCGCTTTAAAATATACCTCTTTTAAGACCCTTATGTACACAGCTTGGATGTTTTCGGAGACGTGGGCTTAAGGGAACCACCAAGTGCTCGGCGCTCATGTATCCCGCCTAACGCAACCTCACCTCGCAAGTCCTTCTGTCAATAACCAATGGCTGTGATATCTGTAACGTTAGCAGTTCAGCTAGTTTTTAAATATTATTAATTTTGGGCATATATCTAACGGTCAATATTTGGTTTCATATTTTTTTTGCAAATGTGTAATGTATGTAATGTGTTATGTACTAAAAAATAATTTGAATTGTTAATGAGGTGATTTATTTAACTTTAAATGATTGTTTTAAAAGGAATATAAAAAAACACTCGAAAATATAAGCCATTTATGAAATCAAATTAACCCAGCATTTTTGTTAAAAAAATACTCATTTTTGGGTCAAAAAGCAATCCATTTCCTGGGTTAAAATTAATAACCCAACTTCTTGGGTTAGTTTAACCCCAACTGTGTTCTTTCCTTTATTTACCCAGCAGCTGGGTTAAAAATAACCCAAGTTGGGTTGTTTTTAAGAGTGTGGTCTAAATTGTGTTATCAGAAATCTGTAATAAAACTCAAACTCGACAGAACATAGACTAACTGAGACTGGACTAAACTAGAACACACTTGACATTAACTATAACTAAACAATTACTAAGACTTGATTTCACCAGAGAATCCTCATAGCAGCACTGACGAAGCCTCATACACGGGGTACAGAAAAAGAAGGTGACTAACAAAGAAGATAACAATGGGCAGGTGTGGGTAATGAGACACAAGCAGGAAGCTTAACAAGGAAACGAGAGGGGCGGGGCCAAAGACAAGACCGGAGAGAGCACATGTTAAGTCAGAACCAACAATAATGGGCCTCTCTCCAAAACATAAGGCTCTGCCATGATTCTGCCGCAAGACCAAGAAAGACATGACATGATGAGGCAAAATCATGACAACTATACCCTCAACATAAACTTTGGTAGGATAGTTAAATGCTAAATGCTTGAGCTTAAACCTTAACCACTTCAATATTTAGAACAAGAGTATTTCTGCCATGCAGTTGAAAATGCCAAAATGTCACTTCCAGGATTACATAATCATCCTCATATTCAGTATAGAGTAAAGTACCATGAATCTTAACAAAGCACCCTATAATCGAGATCTTAATCACTCTCTCTCTTTCAGGTCTTTCCTGCCTCATGTGATCTGTTGCCTTCCAGTGTGTTAATGTTCAGGCTGTCAATGCTGCCCAGCGATCTCAGTCATGTGAGTTGCGTGGTGAGCTGGGGTGTGTTCCCTGTCTGTGACTGCTCCCTTAATCTCCTCAATGGGAAGTTCAAAACCCCTCTGCTGCGCGGTGGGCCGGACCCATCTCTCAATCAGTTCAGCAAAATAGAACAACTGCTTTCCACTGATCTGGACAACTGGCTGTGCAACCTTTACTTCCAGGTGCCTCTTTAAACTCTTTTGAATGTTTCTGTTTGAATCTTACAATTACAATAATTCATCTTCCTTTTACTAATCTAAAGAAGCTGTGTAGTTACCTTAAATTAACTTACAGTATAAGAAATATAAGCATGTGTGTGTGCGTGTTTGTATGTGTGTAAAATGGGAATTGGAGCCACTTTGAAAACAAACAACATCTTTGCTAAACAAATCCAGATACATCTAAGAGGCCTTGCATTTGTGACTCAACATCATAATAAAATTAGAAAGTGGAGCAATAGCTTCTCTCATTATGTGGTGTTCATACAATACTAATGAATTCTGGATTATTCAACCTCATTTACTCTGAGGCTTTTTTTGGTGTTTAACTTGGAGAACCATGGGTTGTCAAGTTTGTACAGACAGTCAAGAAAAATTGACAGTCCCTCATCCTTCTTCCGACCGTGAATAAAACAATGCAATGTGGATGAAAATACATGCAAGACTCTGTTGAATACTATGTGTTTGGTTTTGTGTTGGGTTACCACTTGTCCAGTGTTAAATCTGTGCCCTGAAGCAAAACAATGTCCATTTTGCCAAATGTCTCTAACATCTCTAATGCCTGTCATGATCAGTGTTTGTCAATCATCAGATGTGTCTCTGTGCAGGTAAAGAGACTCCCACGGGGCAGCACCGGGGTGCCAGAGCAGAGCTTCACCCTGCAGGTCCCTCCTAACCCCCAGCAGAGCTCCAGCCAGGGGCTTCCACCTCACTCATCCACACTCTCCTCTGCCTCCGTGCCAGGTAGGACTTCTGCTCCCCTGAACAGGAGGAAATGCCAGAGAATGTCACAGCCCACCACAAACTCGCTCATATGACAATGGCAGCTGCCAATTTCAATCTGGTGGGGAGCTCATGTGGGGAAAATGAACCTTCTCCACTCAGACAAAAGCATGTCTAATTTGGAAAGCACAGCACAATACATGCAAATAGTTTTCACAGTAAATGATGCTCACCAACTTAAGAGCCAGCTTTGCACATTCTTACTCAATACTATCATCATCATTCGTCGCTGCGTCAGTAAACGGCACGTTCTTCTTCTAATCCAAATTCTCAGCCAGAAGCCGATTCACATTTCAGCGACGAACCGTGAGCAGTCAGCACGAGCACTCGTGAGATCTCTAATGGGGCTTTTTCACTTGTCTGCGCCCCCATTAGCTTATTGATTTTTTCAGTGTGTTTGTTGCTTGCCATTTGTTTAGAAAGTAGCAGATGAGTCTGGAAAGTTACAATTCGATATGAATACTTTCAGAACCCTTGGCATATGTTTGTGTGTTGAACACTGTATTGAAAATATTTGCGGTCACATTGAAACAAGTGAACCAAATCAAGCAATCTGTAGATTTATTTATGTTGCATCACTGCATTCTCTTACTTTTCTTGTTTTCAGGATGTCTCAACTGATATGTTGGTGCATAAACTACCCAGTTTGGCAACAGATTTAAATGGTACCTGGCTTCTTGAGGATAGGGATGCTATTTTTGAAATTATCCAAACCAGCTGGCAGTGCATTCAAGACAAACATTATAAAATAAGTATTGCTTAGCCATTCTTGCTTATCCCGTCTTGAGCGTACTTTGGAAGCTGGACGGAACCAGATTAGGAAAGTGAAGTACTCCAGGTCTTCAGAAGATCTCCGGCTCTACGCATGGCCTTACTAAAAATAGGTGGCTATTAATTTATATATTTTTATTTATTTAATGAATAACACATCCATGTCTCACTGTTCAAATAATTTAAAATGTAATTACACATCTTTTATTCCTTGTCAGATAACTAGATTTTTAGGTTTAGTGAGTCAAGTGTTCTTTGGCATTGCTGGTGACAAGACATGAACTCTGCCCCCACATCAAATTCAACCGTTGCATTAGTGTATCATTACACCCCTAAAATCAACACCCTGGAAATTACTCTCTTGACTGTGACATTTGTACACGTAAATGCCAATACATTTCTTTAAAAAAAAGCCCAGGTTGGAATAACTGGAAAGAGGTAAAGAAACTCCTTTAGAACATGATAATGCGTTTACTGATTTAATATCAATAAGTTGACTTAAAGCTATAAGCATTTTGTTCTTACTCAGGTCTTGGAAGATCCTGACGCCACTAAACTGCTCCAGCGCATGCATCATAGTTTGGTATTGATTTAGCACCAAGACCGTTGTTCTGCTATTAATCTCTCTTTCTTTTTTTGGCAGTACTCATCTTTATTTAACAGAGCGGCACTAGAAAAAAAGATTCTGGGGTGCTCAGCTTTAAACATCACATAGGCTTTTTAATTACAAATGAGTTGTGACAGGTCTGCTGGGTAGCAACCTGTCCCATTTTAAGTGTGATGCTAGCTGACAGCTCAGCGCTGTTCTCAGAGCGCTGTAACATGTGGAAGAAATTGGTCTTTTACATTTCACAGCTTGTCACTTCCTCTCTGCTGTGAACTTTGACCTCCCACTGTGCTCCTAACACCCCACATGGGAAGTGTCCCCACACCGCACTCTGGGAGAGCTGTGCTCCACTTGCTACGTATGGCAAAAACAGGAGAAGCAGATGAATAGAAACAGGTATCAAAAGTGAAGTCAGTTTTGGGCCTCCACTAAAATCACTGATCAAAAGCTGTCCCATACCGGACATCACAGACTTGGACCACTGAGCAGAGATGACGTTGGCATAAGGATCAGTTCAGGTTGCATTACTGCTACACACATTTATGATATTCAGGTGGAGATATCCGGTATTAGGAAAGAAAGCAAGGATTGAACTGACAACCTTGCATTACTCCTAAATTAAAATGAAACTCGCTGAGGAAAACTACAAAAAGAGAATGTCCATTGCTTGAGTAACGTGTTTTATAGTGTACCATTTCTGCAAGACTGGGAAGGATTACATATTTTGTATTTTTTTATATTTATGTTCGCTATTCTCATAGTAGCAGCTTGTTATTTGTTGCATGTTTTGCCACCAATTTTGTCACATTGTGTATAGCCAATACATAGAATATTTCATGTTATATTTTTCTAGCTAATCATTTTGTAAATGGTGTGATGATCGCTTGATTTTTGACTCCGTTTCACACATTCAAAATTTTTTAGCTCATTTTTTAAACACAGTAAATACATATATAACCCTAAAAAAATTATTAATAAAAAAATCACAAATAATACTGGTCTATAATAACACAGTATATACTGTATATATATTTAAATGTTTTGCCCCAAAGATTTATTTATTTACTGTTTTAGTTTACTTCACAAACAATACTTTTTTTACTGCATAGTCTTTGTAGAGAAATATGCCCACATTGTAGCTGGTTAGCAACTGCATCTTTTGTATCTTTGAAACAAGGATCATCAAAGATTTCTTGAGTATTTCTGTTATATTAAGACTAAAGATGCCCTTCCTTCAAAATATTTTTCTCATCTAAAACAGCGAAAAGACTTGATAATACTATGTTCATTGCAACATGTGATGTTGCTGCAGGCGTTATGAGTTAACTGACCTTTCACATTATGTGAACGATCCGGTTACAGTAGGTCTGTTTGAATCCAAATGACTAATTAAATTAAACCATTCTCCTCTGATCGCCCTTAGTGGATCTGGAACTATATGTTGTTGGCTTGGCGTTTAGAAGCTCCAGTAGGCTATATTGTTTAATTGCGTTTTGCCCCTTTAGTAAATGCATCATAGTAAGGTTGGCCCTTAAGCGCTGTGACAATCTCCAGGATTTTTTCTGGAACATAGCCATCCTCATTCAGATGCCTGTCCCTCAGGGGCACGTCTGGGCCACATTGGTAAACCGTAATGTAGAATCATACTTTCTCATCACACTGCTTTCTTACCACAATTAATTTAGCACAGCTCCTCTTTAAATTTCACGTTTTATATTTTTTTCCTAGACGTTGTAGCCTCATCTCGTGAAGTTTAGTTGGACAGACGCTACCAAAGAATCCTTTGTATGCTGAATGAAAAACAAACGGCTCTGAAGTGACAAGTGTTTAAACATGCTATCTGTGCTAATGTGCTTGTATTTACTCCATCTGTATGTTAGATGAGGCACTGATGTTAACAATGTTTGCTTACATAGTTCACATTAAAAATGCAGAGTTTCCACATTATCATGTACCTTTTACAGTGAAAATATATATATTTTCTAGTTTTACTCATTTTTAAAGTTTCATCGGAGAAATTGGCTCTTAAAAAGCTCTGGAAAGCCACATGCATATATCTCTATATGTTAAATGTAATCATTTGTTGTTTGTTTAGAAAAAAAGGTTTGTGAGATTATTCCCGGGACAATGAGTGCAGATTTGGTAATTATCAGAATTATGAAGTGTGGGTAATAAATCATTCACTGACCTTTGATTTATGGCAATTCTGTGCCAATTAAAGCCTAGGTGAATGGAGAGGTTCCTGTAGATCACCTGACCCTTCAGGCCCCGTTCTTACTCTCGCCACGTTTGTGGTAGGCAGAGGATAACAAGCCTCAGTTGTTCACCCTGGGAGTACGTGGGTTGTGGCTGCAGCACTCCAAGTTCATGGACATAGCCTATAGCTGTCAACACTGCAGTGATTCAAGCACCAACTACCTACACCATCGCAGTATTGGGCTGAAAAAAGGATAATTAATGGCAAAGTTGCGAAGTTAGGATAGCTGGCCCATTGAAACATGCATGACCGTGGCACAAAGACAGGCAGAATGCTCTCCTGACAGGGATTAGAGTCTCTGGACAGAGAACAGAAGTGCAGCGCAGGCTTCTGCTACACATCGCTTCGGGCAGAAGATTGTAACAGGCAAAAGCTTAGAAAATATTAAATATACTGCACACAACACCGATAGCGGCCTCTAGTTTATGCAAAGCTTGTTTGTGATTGTACTGTATTAGCCATACAAAATATACGTTGTTGTTTGGCATCTGTGGAAATAGTGATATTATACATTCACCTGTTGGCTTCTCGTTCTTTTCTCTAGTCGCAAGGCTTCTTATCTTTTTCTATGCACTTGTATCTAAAAAATGCCAAAAGCAAAGGAAATAAGACATAGTATTAATATTTAGTTTGCTATTTATGTAAAGCTAATGATTGCATGACTTTGTCACTATATTTTAGTTATGTTGTTAATATATATTTTGTATGGTCAATTGGTTCATGTCGGAGTGTGTAGTTTATAGATAGATGTATAAGGAATATTTATGGCTCAGCATGTAAAAGCAGTGCATTTATGTTTTTACTTATAATTTAGTCACTCAATCTGAAAGTGTTACTTTATTCCTCAATCTTGGCCACGTTACAGTGTTATCAAAACTAGTGCTGTCAAAGAATTTTCTTATACGCAATATTTTTTTTTTTTACATAATATATGTGTGTGTATTCTGTATAATAACTATGGGTATATATAAATACATACACATACAGTACAATTACATATTTAAGAAATATTTACATGTGTATATACATTGTCTATATTTATATGCTATATATTTAATATATAATTATATATCTATATTATATAAACAAAAACTTTTATTTTGCATAGAATAAGTTGTGAAAAATCCTTTGACAGTCCTAATCAAAACTAAGTCATTGTTTACATCTAGTGTTTTAATGAGCCACACAATGGACATTATAGTACAGAAGTATTATTGACAGGCTATAACCTCTATCCATGTGAAAAAGTGAAACCATACGAACCATGTAAACATTTTTTTTTGCATCAAACATACCATTTTGAATAACAAAGAGTCAATGGGGCCAGTCTCATAGCATGAAGGTATTGAATAAACCTTTTTTAAATGTAACTCCATATGGTTTCACGGGTCATTAACTGTTTCCTTCAAGTAAAAACAGACTAACACATCTTCTGTACATGACAAATTTCTTTTCCTCTACTTTTTGACTCTGCAACCTTCAGCGGAAAAGACTATATAACATTTGTTTCCGATGTCTACAGTATGCCACCGAGCTTGACGCTATACAGTAAAAAGACATGATTGAAAGTGATTATGCAATCTTTACAATGAAATCCATACATTTAAAATGGCTTTTACCTCGTAACTTTAAGCTTTATCTCAAATATTTACTGTAATATCAGTTCCAAAACAGCAATGAGGACATATTAGCCCAGACTGCTCCTGCTATTAAAACGCATTTGAGTCTTCTAAAACCTTCCTCATCCGTTGCCTATATTTAAAAGTTATTATTACTGATATATTTAATCCTGCAGCAGGAGAAAAATTATATCATCTGGGAAGTTTCCATATTTATTATATAGATGTGACTGGCTGAGGCAAAGAGAAAAGAAAAAGCAATGAAAAAGTTTCTCATGGTAAAATTTTTACATGTATCAAGCTAAGGTTTACTTAATTGGAAGCTCCAGGCAATGCAGGAACCCTCTTTTTAAATTCTGTGAATGTTAATATGCTAAATAATGCAAAGCTCCTGCACTTCAAGCATGAGACACACATCTGGCAGCTTACCATTTAAATTACAGACGGAGAGAGAGAGAAAACACTTCAAAAGTCATTTTCCAAAGGAAGGAAGAATGGCAAAATGTATTACAACTAAATTTAATTTTTTTTCAATTTTTCATCATGTCTAATTGTGTGCATTAGAGCAATGAAAAAAGGAGAGGTTGGGCTCAGAGATGTTGATGATGATGTGCGAGAGAGAGAGAGAGAGAGAGAGAGAGAGAGAGAGAGAGAGAGTGAGTGAGAGGAAGAACAGAATGTGTGGAAAGATAAACTTTTATCACTTTTTCTCTAGCAGTACATTTAGTTTGTGTTGTTTAAAGTCTACAGACAGCAGAGTGTAATGCTTACCACTCATGTCAGTGACACCGTTGCACTAATGCACAGTTAAACTAATCATTTTGTCCTCCATTGTTTTGATAATCTAGTTAAGAATTTTCAAAATAGAGAAAGAATGATTATAGTACAAAATTAAATAAATTAGATATGCAACAACTAAACTAGACTTTTGTACTTTTTGTTTTGCAACTTGCTGGATGATGTAATCCTCTTTGAAATGATCAAACTACAAATAACTGATAACTATTTATATACCAGGCACAAGAGAACAATTGTAATGTCATTTCAGGTAAGAGCACCACTGGAGCTGAGTCAGCCCTGGAGCCCAGGGACCAGACAAACCGCCTCGACGCTACTAAAACCAAAACTGACAATCCCAGCAAGGTAACTTTATGGTTGAGAAAACATTTTAACTTTGAATATTTTATTACACCTGAAAAAGACCATTTCTAGAGGTTTTGGTAATTCACAAATATTTTTAAAATATTTTCACCATTTCAAGCAACATTTAATACATTTTTTTTTAAATCTGTATATTTGGCCCCATAATTAGCACAAAAAAGTGGAAAAAGTCTGCAGATTCCATCTGGTCCTGTGCATTAGTAATTACAATGCTTTTTTTTCTTTTTATTCTTTGGTCATGTCTTATCTTGCCAACAGCACTAAATGAGCAGACCGCCACTGTGGCCCCCTCCTTAAAAAGGTGCATGATGCCCCTGATCCTTCCTTCCCTCTCCCTTCTGCCTCTCAACTCCCCTTATTATCTGAGATTTGTCAAAATACATTTCACACTAACAGGTACTTTTCAGTCTTCAAAGGCAGTTTTGATCTGCTAGACAAGCCAAAACAGCTCAGATTCTGTGAAATCAGCAGTGCCAGCCCAGCGCTCTCTCGAACCGCTCCCAACATGCCTTTTCCTGCGCTCCGAAGGACCTAAGTTAAATGAATCAAAGCCGCCGTGTTACCAGCCACACTTTGAAGTGGTAATTGCAGAATAACTTCTCTGTGCTGATCTGCCTCTAATTCTTGTGTTGCATTCGCTCTTGCCTCTTTTTATCGTTGTGTTGTCATTGTTATTGGGGTGAATGGGTGACGGCTTAGAAATCTGCTTGTAGATGAATTACAGGAACAACTGAAAACATTATGTTAGAGATGATATATGGTAACCTGTGAAAAATACTAGTAATGTTTAACTAAACTGTAAAAAGAAAAATTTCAAATGTGAAAATGATATCACACAGATAGATTTCATCCTCTTATCGCAAACACCAGCTTTCAGGAAATAATTGTAACACATATTTTTATGTAATTTATAACTATACATATATATATATTTTTTTAATTCCGGAGCATTTGGCATATGATTTTTTTCCATTTGTGTGGTGGCTCGGTGTGTGTTTCTGAGTTCTGCAGAGGTGATGTGAAACTCATTGGCATGTAGATGCGGGCAGTATCTATGCTGCAGCAGCGTGTCTGAGCCCACCTAGGGGCATCGTGCTGTAGACAGGATAGAGACATGCATGCTGCTGGTCTCACAAACAATATCAACACCAACCACCACAGCTTAAACTGACTTCTGAAATTGAACAAAATGTGGGAGATAAATAAGTTGAGACTTTGTTAATTATGCTTCATTTTACTATTGTAAAGTTTGTAACTGTAGATAGCCTATATGATTGTTTTTCCTTTACGATTTCATGATGTTCTTTTTTTGTGTGCATTAGAGAAAACAGAGACTCAGGAAATGTGTCTTTCTAGTATTTCTGTATTTCTGTCTTTTGTCTGTCAAATTCTGTCTTTTTAAGGTTGTGTACCATTTTCATTTGCTTCATGTTGTGGTTTATTTTCTCAATGTCTCAAACATGCGGTTCTAGTTTGTGTGATGGGGAGTGTTTATTCTGGAATTCAACAGACTCTAGTAACCTGCTGATTGTTGTGTCACTGCAGCTCTAAAAAATATTTTGAATATACAGTATATACGTTTTTTATAATTAAATACTGTCTCGTCAAAGCTGACAAGCCCTTTTTATACTTGTTATAGGTTAGATGTTTGCAAAACCTAGTCACAAACATAAAGGGGTACTATTAATAATTATTCAAATCACGAAATATGGAGATGCAAGGTTTCAGAAGGAGAGCAGCAAAATGGTAGATCGTTGTTGTGATGTAAACTTTTTTTTTTTCAAAGATTCTTAAAACAACCATTAACCTATTAAATTCTGTAGAACCTTACTCCACTAAATGGAGCCTTTTGAATGAAACATTGCAGTAGACGGAGGCGGCGTTGAAAATGTAATTTCTACAATTTTGGGGGCCCACAAATGCAAATGTGTACCATCATGACTTTTTTTTGCACATTTTACTCTTCAGGCTTTTGTGACAGTCTCCATAGTCTCAAACTCTTCTCCAGGTTTTTCTTGTTGAGCCAGTTTCAGAGATGTTCTGTTGCAAAAATAGTTGTTGAATAAAGGATTGCACTTATTTTTTTGAATGAAAATGAAAATGTGTGTGTGCCAGATGAGATTTCATAGTTGTTCTGTGAATATATTGATTTGATTTCATTGTATGCTGTAATTCTTGTGACTGTAGGGCAGACCTTCATTCTAAATTAAATCACGTGTCTACTGATGTCTGTACGGCAGGGAAAGATTTTCATTTCTGTTTGCTTTACATTTGTTGTTGTATGTTGTATGTCTGTCAGTGTATACACAAGTGTTTCTGAGCAAAGTGGTAATAATGGGGGTTGTTATCTTATTATCAACACCATAATTAGCTTACACAGCTCTCATCGGCTTGATCCTGCATCACTCGGTTTTTTATAAGGATAATATGATAATGACTGTAGATCTCAGGAGTATGTCAGGTGTGGTGTTTTAAACATCTCATCTCGTGTTTTTCTTTCTCTTTTCATTTGACTACCTCAGAGTATCGGCACGGTTTCCTGTGTTGATTGTTTTGTTCTTGTGTGAGAGTGATGATGTCAGGGAGAAGTTGTGGTGCCGTCGTTGTATTCCCAAGATAAATCATTACAACCGTTTCCTGCTCCAAATGGTATTCCAAATGACATACACATGTGTCTCTCTGATCAGAATGGCAGACAGAAGAAGACGATGGGGAGAAACAGTGAAATCCTCGCTGAAGATCAACTGGATCAATTTTCTTTCTCTGTGCGGTGAGTATTCCTTTTCTAACTCACTAGCTGTGTACTTATTACTGAATACTCTACAGTACATATACAGCATATAATTTTCTCAAGTTGTTAGCCTGGTTAACATATCAGAAGTAAATACATTAAATTTACATACATTTTTCAATGTAGTATCCTTCAAGTTAGTTTCAGTTTTGTGGAAGCACGTATTTTGGCAGTCAGATAAAATATTATAAGGTAGCAAAGAATGAAAATACAGATTGGTTTGACTTGTAGCTTATAATGCAGGAAAAGGAAGGCCACGCATGTTGCATTCTGTGTCATTTTGGTATTTTATGCATGCAAGAAATGCACTGTGTATGCTGCAAAAACAGCACTTCGATTTGATATTGTGCGATCCGACAACTAACATGGTTATACGTCCCTATTGGTCCAATAGAAATGCTGCAGCTTTTGTTTTGCATTTATCAGGCATGACTTTCCACAGAGATTATACATAAAACAGCTCCGTCCAATTCTCCAATCTATTCAAAATAGTTTTTTTCAATGCATTAACTAGCATGATTTATTTGAGGCGGTCCGCAATATGAACATCGCTTTATTGTCAGATTCAATGCGTCTTTTTATTGAAGGGATCAAGGTAACGCTAACATCGGCAACACATAAAACCTCACGCTGTGGATAATTGCTTTTTCTGTGGCGATGCAAAGTGCAAAAGCAGGGTCTACGAATGAGTGTTTTCTCTATTTTATTGTGGCTCACAGCATTTGATATTAATGAGAAAACAGGATCGAAAATACACAGACGCAAACAGCAGCGCTGAACAAATCTTATAAACGGTCTCGTCAAATTGCATTTCACAAACACTTACCTAAATTTCAGTGCACGTGCACGCGATGAGAGCGGCTCGCCCAAATCCACAGAGGGGAAAATTGAGGTGTGTGTTTTTATTTTTATTTTGCTCGAATTATTGCCAACGCTGTACATTTCTCGGAGAAGAAAGCAAGAGCGAGTCGTTTTATAGGATTTAGAGATGCCTGCCTCTGCTCATTTCTGAAAATTGGTAATTTGTTGCCGCTGGACTGGTATTAAACAAGATCAGAGCTGTGCTGCTGTAAGTACGGGAGGAAATCAAATGAAACTCAGGCCACACATCTGAGAGGAAAGGGCTGGAGCGCAACTACTAACCCAAAGCACACCATGAAGACTTCAAAAACTAATGGGAAACATATAGAGACGCAAGCGTCTTTCATGTAAGCAACCCAATGCTTACATGAATACAATTCACTGTTTCTTCGTTTTTCCTTCTTGTGTTGAAATGCAAATCAAGTTGAAGACAATTTTCAACCTGCTCACATAACCATCCTACAGATATCATATTGACTGAGAAAGGGGGTCTGAGTAATATAAATGGATTCAGATATGTTAGTTAGCACATAAAGAAACTTTATACTAGGCTTTTAATTCAGTATTAACTTTTTAGTACATTCAAAAGAAAGCTGTGTCTTTATTGCAGGATATGTAAGAAATGTTTAACATGGAAAATTTATCTTGAAGAATTTAGTAGGTGTCCCTAATTTGTGAAAGATCTGACATCACAGCTTGCTGTCTTTGATGATGGATGTGAATGAGTGAGGCATATTACTGCCATCTAGAGAATCACCCAGAATTCTGATGCTGTGTTTAGTTGATTCTGCGGCACACAGCTCATACTCAGAAGTGTTGACAATTCACAGCCCAGAGTTTATTGATAACTGCTGTCCCATTTGTTTGCATTGAAAAGTCCAGCTGTATGGGTTAGCGCTCAGTGCTCTCATATGACCTCAGAAAGTACAATGTGTGCCGACAAAACATATTTCAGACATACAGTGCTGAGCTGGCTGCATTACCAGAAAAACGCAACCAAATAAAATATGAATTTGTAATTAAAACAAGCAAACAATTTTGATAGAAATCATAATTATCAGGATCCTAAGGGGAAAAAAAAACATTGTATTGTGAGCGGACCAAAAGCTCTGGGCTTTCCCTAACCTTTTTTCTCTCTATGGCAAAAAGTCCAACGCTATTTAAAAACCTATATTAGGATTCACATTAAAGAGGTAAACTTTAAGAACACGAAAATTAAAAATCTCAACTCAAAAGACCTGTGTGTCTCCAGGCTGGTGGCGTACAGAGACAGGAGAATGGCATTCAGAGAGCTGTTTTTCTGACATAGGCAGAGTTGCTTTCTTTTTGAGCTGTATTATCCCATTCTTATTTGATCCTCCCCCAGATTTACATATCAAACACCTTTGCCATAGTAATAACCTTAAACCCCAAACTACAATTTCAAAGAACAAACAAAAACCTGCCTAAGTGGAAATATTGATAAGTTTAGTCAATGGTTTGAGGATGAAAGAAAAGTTTGAGTGCGGAAAGTACAACAGAAAGATTTTGAGAGGTTTGAGGAACGCAAAAGAGAGGATTCTGTAAACAGGTAAAAATCAGTTCAGTTATTTTATTGTAGTTCAATTATAACTGTCCATGTAAACGTGTCTCTGTAAATCAGAGGACACACGTATACAAGATATACTGAAGAAAAAAATTCTCTGAGTTTGAGATCAGAGAGCAGTCATTTACAGAATTTATCACATCGAGTTCAATACAATTTTTTCATAAAGTTGTAGACAGAATTATACATTACTGTAAATACATAAATTATTTTGTTCCATATTTAAGATTTTCAGACAATCAAAAAACAATAATTAGCAATAGCTAATTATGCTGAAATTAATTGTGACAACTTCACTACGGCGTGTTTGGGTGTTGTTTTAAGACAACTTTTGTGATGAGAAAAAACTATGAAAAAAATGACCACTGCTTATTCATTGTTTGTTATAGCACCAGTGTCATCCTGTCAACTAAATATTTTCCCTTCTTTGCTCTTTTTGGGGAAACCTGTTTTAATCAAACTCAGTCTCACACAACAATTATATCTAATTAGCCCATTTATCACGACTCTAATTACACTACAATATACCCCCCAAATCTCATATCAATTATATCTGTGACGTTCTTCTGTCCTAAAAAGAGGAAGATAAGGAGACATAGAGGGGGTTGTAGTTCCTCCCATGGATGAGCAAGGCTTCCAAAAATCTCAATCAGCTCTCTTTTTTGCTTGCACACCAAAAGAGCCGCAGATTGCTTCATGACTTGTGGTCTACTTTTCTCGAACCTTTTCTGGAAGTCGTATTGCTTTTTATTGCTGCATAATGTTAAATCCTGTTTTGTTTATATAGCGTTTTATCATTCATGGGACCAATGACCCTTACCAATATAACTCTTCAACCAAATTCACTCCCAGAAAATTCATTAAATATGTCTAGTGTGATCAAAACTGAGACAATTAGTCTCTTTTAGACTGTAAGATTTCATCTGAAAATAAAGAAATAATTTGCAGATTTCTCTCTTCACCCAAGTTTTGCCCTGCATGATAACTGATTTGCATTTTACTTCACACAAACTGTCTTTTGGTTTTTTAGATTTTGGCTAAACATTGTTTAAGTATGCTAACTGTCCATCTCGGTAATTATCTTACGGCTGTTCGGTGGGAGTGCTGAGGTATCCGTGCATGAGCAGAACAAGCCTGAAGTTTCACATCCCACGTTCCCCATCTTTCAGAGTCACAGGTCAATCAATTCTGATGTAATGCTGTGGGTATATTTTGTCTGGAGGTGTGTAGTGTCACCTCAGGGGCCGATGGGCCTTTTCCTGTGCTAGGAGGCTCCTGGGAACCATCAAAGCACCACACACATGCGCACACACACATGCACACTAGACTTCCTTGACCAGGTTAGTATATATGGCCTCTGACTTCACGCAAATCAGAACTGTCAAATCTGACAAGCTGTTGGCCTGAGAATGGCTGACCGGTCGTGATATGGTGGGCGGCTGAATTGTGTGTGTGTTTGTGTTATATATTTTCCCATAACCTTGGTTTCAAGTGCACTTCAGAAGGAGGTGTCCAGTTGAACAGAAGGTCATGGACAGACTAGTCAATGTTGTGCACTTGTAGATTTCCAACAGCATGTTCTTAAAGTCTCAAGAGAATGCTGCACTAATAAATAACTGAAAAGCTCTGATGAATATATTATTGTATCTTCTAAATAAGCACAATTTCTGAGGAAGTTTAAAATATAAAATGCCAGCATAAACATGGTGAACAGCTTTAAATTAGCATTTCTTTTACATGTTTAAATAAATAAAACGTCTAGCACTATGAATCAGTTGGCAGCAGATTTAATCTACTGTTTGATTTACCCATGATGCAAAGTGTGACAAAGCTGTCACTTCTGTCACAGGGCTGTTTATGTGGTCCAGTCTTTTAGTTTCCCATGCTGTAGCTTTGCTAAATTAAACGTTCACACTTTAATGACTTTAATGATGAGTAATGTAATGTGAATGTGACATTCTTGTATCTGATGGTTAATTCTGTTTATAAGACATATGATCATATGAAAAACAATAAATTGTTTCATGACACATGACCAATAATGTTGGTCTATCCTAAAACACTGCTTGCCTTTTTTAAAAAGACTTCACTGTCTTGAATATCTTCAAACTACAATATAAAATTAGTCTGTAGATATAATTGTAATGTAAATAATAATATTATAGATAAAATGGAATAGATCAATAAAAAAACATATTGAATGTATGTTATCGTGTCTACATTTGTATTACCTTTGTTTTACATTATTATTCAATCACAAATTATTCATCATTTGAAAGCTAAAACACGCTTTTGTGTTTGAACATTTATGTTCTAAACTTGTTTTTCCAATCAATAAATGTGACGACAGTTTTCATGTGTCTTGTTATGCTGTCAATCTCTCACATTGCTGTTTAGTGACTTTATATCACTCCTGAGGTTTGATTTTGTTTAAATTCAACAGACACTGAACTGAAATTACCACAATACATCTAGAAATACTGAATACATAACAATTTGGAATGGTATTTTTTTACGTGCCTGTATATATTATATTTATACAATTTGTTAAAAGTGTGCTTTTACTTTTTCTCAAACTTGTTTTTGTACACTTGTTAAAAATGGCACATGGTGGCTTATTTGTGAGTGAGAAGAGTTTGTTGGTCAAATTGTGAATGGTTGATATTCTTATGGGTTAGGTGTGTTTGCATCTTGTAATATGGAGCAGAATTTGCTCTGACAGCAGTCTGCACAGATTTAGTCATAGAATAGTGGGTCAAAACCTGCAGCTTTTTGGGTGGCATTCAGTGAATATTCTTCCTATCTCATACTTCTGATCTCCATGTCTTGATGTAGAAGTGTAATATAGTTTAATATTAGTTTAATATAGTTTTAATACTTAAACAAGCAAAAACTATTTGTGGTGTGTTACTGTCTGTCAGGCTAGTCTTACCTTTCCTTTTTTTTTGTTTATTACATCAAAATGTACAGCTTAGCAATCAGTGCTGACTCACATGGTCAGGAAATGTGCTGTTCAAGTTCCATTTGCAAATTACCTTCCTATCTGTTTTTAAGTAAATTAGGTTATAAAACATTGCAGACACAATGCTTTAATCAAGAGTTAATCGTATTGTTTAATGTTTTGTAATGTGTGGGAAACTGACCCCTGTGCTCATGTCATTTTATTACTGTCGTACATGCTAAAACATTAATTGTTCCCAAAGTTGATTTCTTTTGGTAAATGAAATGGTAAACTGCATGTCATTTCTTTGTTACTTTATTTATTTTATCTTACATTGGTTAAGTTCAATACATAATAGACTAATATCTTTTTGTAGAACTGATCTGTGCAGGATCGTGTTTGTTTATTTGCCATTTTCAGCGATGCATTTATTCAAGATCATTCTCATCGATGACTCAATTCTTGCAAAATTCCAGCACTGGGGCGCGTTCAGCCATTGTAAAAGAAGCTTTGTGTTTAAGTCTTGCTCAGTTATTAACCTGTGCACAGTCGCTGTCGGTGGATTCCAGCTGCATTGAGACACTTATATTTCCACTGTGTTTATTGCACCCGACGGGTCTGGACATTACCATTTTTGTTTCCCTACTGACAGATGCAGCTATAGCTTATAAACACGCTTTACTGTTGGCTTGAATATGCCTTCCTTGAGCACCCAGGGTGTATCGCAGCATTTAAACATTAGAGCCAGAACACTGGAGGCATAAATCAGTGTGTGTGTGTGTGACGTTCATACACTTCACGATTCTGCTTTTATAGAGACTCAAGCACTTTTCTCATATGTAAGAATTTCACTGCATTAAAAAAGAAGCAGTTAGCTATTAGTCAAACAAGATCCGCTAATTAAGTGGAACACATTTTTTTCTGCATTCGATTATGTTAAAGCACCCCAGTGCCCATCTCTCCTCCACTCTCAGCTGCAAATAATTCTGATAATTTGGCAGTGGCGAAATTCCTATTCTAATTATGAGGCGTGTTATAATTCTGTGGCGGAATCAGGGGGCAGTAATTCTCTTTTACTACACCCCAAATCCCCTTTTGCTGCCTTTTTCTCAATGAAACACATTTATGCGTGTCTCGCTCTGCCAGAAACTGGTAAATTAGCTTTCTTATAAAAGCGCGAGATGTGAAGATAATTACGGAAAAACAAGGCAAGATGTAAATCTGTATTGTGTTGTAAAAAATCTGCGGAAAACAGGACGTGAATGCTCATCTCACAAGGCCGAAGAGAACAGTATCTGAACGATGCTGAAATTATCTGTGGCTTTATGGAGAAAGAGGCCTTGGGTTAAAATATGGGGTGTATAGACAACACACTAATGAATGATTATTTATTATGTGCTTGGGGGCAATATATAATTTGCATGTTGATAAATAACATCATTGTTGACACACCTTTGAAGATGAAAATGATGGGTACACTATGAATGTGCACATGCTTTTTTTAGTACTGTTCTGTGAAGCGACATGTAACATTCCAAAAAAAGACCACAGCACTTTAAATGAGCTGACATCAAAGCTGTTCCTCTCACAGCAAACTCTCCGCAAGAAGTGTAAGAAAACTTTGAATGTACCTAACCTTATGGCTTGCTATCAATCACAAAAGCTTACAGCTATATTGAGCCCATCACACACATTCACATGCATCAGCTGGGGTAAGGGTCTCTCTGTGTTCATGTAGTGTGCTTCAATTTGAAATCAGGATATAAGGGCCTCATTGATAAAATGTTGCGTAGAAACCGTCCTAAATGTTATTTTACGATCATTTCTCAACGTGCGAACATGTAATTCATGGAACGAATTTACGCACAAAAATACATGTGCACTCCCTATCAGAAGTGAAATCTTTAAATCGCAAACTATCGTGAATTTGAGTACAGCTGAGCAGTTTTAGATCTCCGCTTTTTAAAAATGTCTAATTAATATCATTGCTAAATGAAAAAGCCCCTGGCAACATCCAAATCTTATACAAGCGGCAGGAATGGCTTATATTTCCCAAAACCTGCAGCACTCGGACAAGCAAAAGTGCATACGTCTGCTCAGACCTTGACGTGGCGCAAAGCACTTTTCAACATCAAAGACCAGTTTTATAAATATGAATGTTGCTGTCGATTTTTGCGTACGCACTTTACGATCAAATCTGTTGGTATGCATGTTTTATACATGAGGCCCCTGTTCTCCACACGAGATCTGTGATATACAGGTATGGTTACTCTAATACAGTTTTCTAGAGATGTGACAGAAACAGAGTACCTCATTTGGAAAGGCCTGGATAATGGCTTCAAAGCGAATAATGAATTCTCCTGGGTAATAATGATACCAAAACGGATAGAGATATCTGATTTTTCCCTGCAATCTATACACAAATTTTATATGCATAATAGTATATTTTTAATCGACTGAACTATATTTATGAAGCTTCATTCACATCAGCAGCAATAGACCACCCTACGCATTTTTTCTATCAGAGTTTTGTGTTTCCAGCGACACGAGTGACAGTAACCGTTGGCACCTGGGAATGGGCATGTCCAACAAAGTGACAAAGTTTAACTTTATGCAAATGATCAGAAGCTTCATGAGTGAATACCAATTAAAATTCAAGACAGTGGAGCTCACGTCTTTTGTCCGTTACTGCAGTGGCTGAAAATTTGTGTATAACGGTTACTAGGGCAATCAAAACATGAAATATTCTCATAGCAAGAGATGCAAAGGTAATCATTTTTTTTTCATGAGCTCAGAGCAGCGTATACTAGTTTTTATTTTTGCATGAAACTTACACGCTTTTGCTTTAGCCAGACCAAAGTATCTTAAAAGACAACTTTTTTTGCCTCCCTTTCAAACAGTCTTCGAGCTTGAATTTTTATTTTATTTTAGTCTCTCTTTCACACATTGTGTGACTCAAACTGTTCTCTGATGGAGGGGGTTGAAAGTGACTCTGGCACATTTACAAAACAACCCCTTTGGTCCAAATCAGAAAAAAAGTGACAGCAAATAACTTAATTCTCTAAATAAAGAATAAGTCCAGCGGTTAAGTGACTCCAGATTTAAAGCAATAACTAAAGGCACAGATAGTTCCCAGAGTTGCTGTGTTTTGCCTCAGAGGCATCAGGCCATAAATCAATCGGGCCCCAGCGCCCAATGCACGTCATAACCTGCACATCTCTACACCACATTGCTCGTATTGTGATGTTTCTGAGAATTGTTTTCCTGTAATGTTCCGATTGCTATAATTAATGGTTGATCCAACATTTTGTCTGTTATAGGTAATTCAGTCTTACAACGAATTAGTCCTTTGATTAAAAGCTTATTTTTTTATAGAATTTTGAGAGTGGTTGGCAGGGTTTTACTACTGTGTGTGAAGCAATTGATTATACAAGTACTGGGACATATATCGCCTACTGACACGGTACTGAAGTTTTGCCTAAATGTCTCTGTAGCTAAGTTAGAATACCATTGTGCTAGCAATGCAAAGTTCATGCGTTCAATTCCAGAAAACACACATTCTGATGAGAGACATGTATTTATAGTTATATGTAGTTTACCCAAACACGTCTTATCCCCATTGAATCCCATGGTATTTATTTCCCCTGCTATGGATGAGAACTTTGGTAACGGACATTTTCCCAACATCTTCCCTTGTGTTCAGCAGAAGAAAGACATTTATACAGGTTTGGAACAACGCAACGCATTCATTTTTTAATGCTAAATACTATTTAGGACAGATAGCAGTCTGGGATTAAGCATAAATACCGTAAATTCTGATCTGTACACATGTGGTTTGGTCTCTTCTTCAATGTAGAGCATACGGGTTTTGATAAACCATCATAACACCTTCCCTAAACTATCCCCATGATTTAAGGTATCTTTTCTGTCTATAGTACAAACAACTAAAATGCAAACACAACGGATGTAAATATAAAAAAGAATCCTAAATATAATATGTTATTATTAAACTAAAGTAATGTTAATATACTGTAGATTAAATTTCAATATTGAAATTGCACAACACATAGAAGAAAGACATTTCTTCATATCTTTTATGTAGCCTTTTGACATTTCGCATAAAAGCAGACATCACACTACAATCCATTTAAAACATACCTCAAGAAATGGACATAACAGATTTAACAGAATAACAGTTTTGTGGCAATAACAGATTTCACATTGTATTAGTGATTCTGTGTGAAAAGCCCGTCTGCGCAGGCGTCTAAAAATACATCGGTTCATATATCATGGATACATTCATTAGAGAGAGGACCCAAGTCAGGATTTATTTGCTGCTGTGGCGTAATGCAGCTTGACAGGGGGGCTTCTCTGACACATTAACTCTATCTCGTGTGGTATGGATGTACAGAATACAGTTTTTTCACTGTGGTATACAGCAAAGAAGAAATGTTGTAGATGTTACATTTAATGTTTAAATGTATGTTTCCAAATCTGGAAAACAGACTATTTTTTCTTTAAAATATTAACAAAGTAAATAATTGCAAATTTCTTTACATTTTTTTTTGCCATATAAGTCAATTCCGTCTATATATAACAGGGATCCTAGCAAACTAATATTTTCAAATATGAATTCAAATGGAATTATCTTTTTTGTATTTATTTTTCTAACAATAGGCCTTTAAAGTGAATATCACATATGATGTGTCGTTAACAGATCTCAGCACCACAGTCAGCAACGCTCTGTCACACTTTGCTGTGGCACAGCAGAGAGGATGCGTCTGATGCGGCGTCTCCTCCCATCACTGCTCGATCTGTCCTGGCATGCTCGAATGTCCAAGACCAGCCTGAACCTAGCACTGTTCACCATCATGTGGTTCCCACGGTTGTACCTGCATTACTGCGGCCAATGGCTCTACCTGCAGACCAAACACATCCCCATCAACAGGTAACACACATGTCTCAAAGCTCATTGTTATTCAAAACACACAAAACATGCAGATATATTCAGGAAGAGGATACACTGACCTTTACAAATGTCTGCTTAAAAAATAAATTTGAAACACACACAAACATGCATAGGGGTGATTCATGCATTGGTTTGGTTGGTTTGCATGTGCATGTATATTTATGCAAACACTTTTACAAGGCTCATTCAACAACCTCAAGATCAAAGATTATCATCAGTTTTGACATTCAGTCAAATGGATCTAATAGTGTGCATTATTCGGAAAGAATTTATTTTTTTATTGTCTGGACACTTTCATTATATTGTTATCCCTGTGCAATTTTGCATGTGGTGGTAATTTAATTTATCATCCAGAAGTCGTTCTGTAAAAATCCTCACACACGTTAGCTGTTGCCAAACAAGTCCGGGCATTAAATCACAAAAAGAGACGACAGAAGATGAAAGGAATGTAGAGGAATCTAGAGAAGAACAGAAATGAGTGAAAAACACAGAGACGGGGTCACAGGCACATGACATGTTCCACATGTCTGTCCGTTTGTCCGCTGCGAGCGTTTCTCTTCAGGGCTGGTGACCACAGCAGTGGTCAGAGATCAGCTGCAAACTGACAGCACACACACGCACGCTCACACGCCCCACAGTCATTAGAGTCTCTCTCTCTCACTCTACCCCACGCACATTTCATTACCCCCAGCATTCTCACAAATACCACCCCCCACTACTCCTACACAAACACACACGCAAACACACACACACAAACACACTACAACATCAGCACACAACAACACAGGGCGCCAAATGAGTTCCACCCGTCTACACAACAACATGTGTTTGGTGGATTTTATTGCACCACAAACATGTGGAAAAACTTCATTACCAGCACAGGTCCTGCTGTAAACGCTAAAGTGAGTTGTGTTAGGTCGGTTGATCTGTTGACGTAATTTACAGCACAGGAACCTGAAAAGTTTTATATTTGACAAAGGAATATAATAAGGTTCAGTTACGTAAATGCAATGTCAATTCAAATAATTAAATTAAATTAAATATTAAACAAATCTTAAAATATTTGACAGCAAAACAAAAAGTATTAAGACAATCTTAAAGAAACTTGATATAGCATCAAATCAACATATACTATTACAAAATAAAGGTGTTTAAGATTCTTCACATACCATAGAAGAAGGAAAAAATTGGTTCCACAAAGAACCATTCAGTAAAAGGTTCTTTAAAGAATCATATCTTTCATACATTTTTATCATTTGAAAACCCCTTTTTTGAATTTTGAATCAAATATGAATTGCACACACGTCACCCCTCTCTTCATTAGGCTACATTTGCTCCCTATGGTCACTCGCATCAAATACAAAGCTGTGCTCTTGGCCTACAAGACCATCACTGGTTCAGCACCCCTATATCTTCACTCGCTAATAGAGTCCTAGGTACCCGCCAGATGCCTGCGCTCTGCAACCAAACAAAGTCTTGTGGTGCCATCCCAAAATGGGAATAAATCACTCTCACGTACTGTACCTTCTCTGGATCTGTTCCACATTTGTACACGGTACTGACACGGTACTGAAGTTTTGCCTAAATGTCTCTGTAGCTCAGTTAGAATACCATTGTGCTAGCAATGCAAAGTTCATGCGTTCAATTCCAGAAAACACACATTCTGATGAGAGACATGTATTTATAGTTATATGTAGTTTACCCAAACAGATCTTATCCCCATTGAATCCCATGGTATTTATTTCCCCTGCTATGGATGAGAACTTTGGTAACGGACATTTTCCCAACATCTTCCCTTGTGTTCAGCAGAAGAAAGACATTTATACAGGTTTGGAACAACGCAACGCATTCATTTTTTAATGCTAAATACTATTTAGGACAGATAGCAGTCTGGGATTAAGCATAAATACCGTAAATTCTGATCTGTACACATGTGGTTTGGTCTCTTCTTCAATGTAGAGCATACGGGTTTTGATAAACCATCATAACACCTTCCCTAAACTATCCCCATGATTTAAGGTATCTTTTCTGTCTATAGTACAAACAACTAAAATGCAAACACAACGGATGTAAATATAAAAAAGAATCCTAAATATAATATGTTATTATTAAACTAAAGTAATATTAATATACTGTAGATTAAATTTCAATATTGAAATTGCACAACACATAGAAGTACCTTCTCAACACATAGAAGTACCTGTACCTTCTCTGGATCTGTTCCACATTTGTGGAATGATCTGTCTGCTGCTATAAGATCAGCAGATTCTGTAGCCATCTTTAAGAATCGGCTGCAAAATACATTTCTATAGTCAACAGCTGACCGTCCACCGATTAGTTCTGACTTCTATTTCTTTTCTACTCTTTCTATCCTTAAAAAATAAACTCAGCTTTGTATACTGTCCTAAATGCGACCAGTTTTTACTGCACTTATGCTTTTTGTTGTCCTTATGTTGTTCCAATTGCTAACCTCATTTGTAAGTCACTTTTATAAAAGCGTCTGCTAAATGACTAAATGAACTGAATAAAAATTGAATCAAAACCTGAAAATAAGATAGCAAATAAAACATTCAAAACATACATAATCAATCATAGCAGTATGTAAATGCTGGATAGTAGAGCGAAAACAGAAATGGGCTGGTTGGGTGAAATGAAGAGTGGAAGCACGGTCTCAGGTAATGGCTGAGAGAGAGTCATGAGCAGAGAGATGATGGTAGATTAGGAAAGACATGAGGCTTCATGTTAATAGACATATCTGTACTTTTTACTGTTGTTGTTAAACATGATTTATTTATTCGCATTCATCCTAATTTGTATCGCTGCTGTTACTACATTCACAATTCGATTACATGCTAAACATTTGGAAAGGATGTGTCACGTGCACAGCCGCACATGCATCAGTTAATTTCTTTATTAATGCAGATATCTGAAGATTTTCTCATTTTTAATATTCTAATATAATATTTCTTCGAAACGAGATGAATGTGCTTTCATGTCTTTGTGGGGGCAGGTTCGGGTTGGGTGCGCACACGGTGGATCTGGTCTATCAGGGCTCGCTGCTGTCTACCCTGGAGGAGGTTCTGCTGGTGCTGCTGGGCCCCTTGACCTTGAGTGGAGTTGTGCTGCTGCTGCTTCTGATCAGATGGGGCTGTCAGCTAGCGTTTGGCTCACCGCCCTCCTTCCTGTCAAAGTTTATCATGGCTGCCGCGGTGTGGACAGCGCTGGACCCTCTGGCAGTCTTCGCTGTGGATGCCGTCCTGGGGGTAAGTCACTTAAAATTTGGGGGACACTTTTGCACTGTAAATAGAAGTTTCGCATTATCTTAGCAAAGTCACTTTACATATACAAATGCGTGAGGGAGCAGGATTGAGATGATTGAACATAGGAGTCAAGCTTATTAGTGGAATCATATTTACAGATTATATGTACACAGAAATATGCCCGTAAAGCAAGTGTTTTTTATTGAAAAAGGTTGCAGTACATGCAATCGTGTGATACTTTTGGTTAAACAGGCAAATATGATTGAAATTAATCTCTTCTCACGTGTGCATCACAATCAAGAGTGTGTGCATTCAGTCATAGAGATGATACTGTCTGTGTGTTTGTGTTTGCTCAGCGTCTGTCCTACAGCGCAGATTATCCGTTGGCAGATGCTGCCAAACTCTACTGGCATTTCTACCGAACTGAGCAGTCGGGCACAGCGGGCATCATCATCACCCTCTTTCTCTATGGTGTCCATTTTGTCCTGTCTGTCACCATTCTTTACATATATATCCTCAGGTATAGTACCTTTAACATATACAGCAAAGAATGTTAGCATTTTATTTCTGTAAACCAGCTGGTGGGCAAAATGGGTGCAAAACTCATCTTTAAAGCATGCAAACAACACTGTATATTGGACACATTTACATTGCATTGTAATACCTGAACTTTTGCAGCAGGAAAGGAGTTAAAGCTGCGAGGAAGAGGCCGAGATAAATATTTTGTAGGACTTTCCCGAAAGCTGAAAGGGTAGAGTTAAGAAGTGGTTGGGATTATTTTTTGCTAGAATCTGTGTATTTCCCCACCAAGAATTAAGATACCATTTTCTCTCTTTAGTTATGTTCTTTACTGTCAACTGTCAAGAGATTGAGTGACCTTCTTGGTGGTAGTGTCAAAAGTGTTACAACACTGCAGTCCACGTGAACCAGACTCTGAAATTATAGTGATGTATTTTTGGATGTGTAGCCCCTGGAGGACATCCATTCAATGAAGTCCGGTCCACCAGCACAAAAGCATCATAAACAGGCCCTATCAAGAGCTTTCCGCTCATTACCGTCTTCTGACAGCCAAGTGTTGATGTAATGCACTTTGATGTTATACTCTCATGAGGTTAAAGACTGAATATAAAAGATTTGACAAGGATAGGAGATAAAATCACTTTGTTATGGGTGATAGACTTAATACTCTTTGCTTTTTCTGAGTGTATTGTTTTTTCTATTTTAGCAAAATAATAAGGAAATAACGCTTAAAATTGTGCAGTAAGAAAATAAATAAGGTGATTTTTGATTTCATATTTACCTTAAGTATTATGCTACTGGCAAACAAATTTAACAAAATGTCATTGTCAACCTTTGATCTTAAGACTACATTGGGCCAAAAAGTCCATTTGCCAAAAATCTGCAATTGTCCCTAATTTCAAGCACCGTCCCAATTTGAAATATTTAAGTCTACTATCTCACACACTGTAGCTTTAAGGTCTGGAAATATAACAAAGACTCAGAAGTGTAACCGGCAGATTTTTCACTTATGATCGGAGAGAAGAGCTTTCATCTTATTTCTCAATGGTTGGGCTTATATTACCACACTAGATGGGCAGCATTAAGTGTCAGCCACAGAAGCGAGTGATGTCTCTTGCCAGTGTGGAATGCTCCAGAATGGCAGGGTTGGCGCGGGTTAAAGCTGAACAGTGGCTGTGTGCTGTGTGAATGTAGGCCAGCAGTCTGATTGTGAGTAGGCCTGCTCATTTTATGGGTTATCTGCTTCCATTCGCTGTGTGGAGAAAAGCACTGACACAGTGCCTGACCTATTTCTAAAATAACGCCCCGGGCTAGACGTATAGATAGAATGAACTGTTATCCGTTTTTAATTACATTTAAGCAAGCCCCGATTCACTGTCTGCAAAGCTTTTTTTCAATCTGATCACTAACAAATATATAAACACAATCACACAACATTTGACACTGGACCACTATGGAACATTTTATTGAGAAAGAAGGAAAATTAAGACCCAACGAGTATTAATATGACGTTAGAACAATCATTTATAGCTATACAAAACAAGTAGGAAAAGCCAGCGTTCTCAAGACACCATTCAACTGCATGTATAAAAACTGTATTTTTAATTGATAACTAATAATAAAATTGTACTTGCTAACAGCAGAATATTTCAACCTGTAAATGGTAATTGTTGAGAGTAAGCTCAGCAGAAGCAGTGGTCCACATTTCAGCACTAAAGACAGTAGACCCTCTAAGATACCGTTTAAAGTAAGCATTTTATTTATTATTTAAAAGGATATTTAGGGTCTAGTTTGTCTGAATGTTGATCCAAAATACATCATCACACGAAACCAAATCTAGTTTACTTTCTGTTGTTTTAAGGAAAGATTGATGGTTTGAGTGGATGACTAACCGCATGGAGCATCTGGATCTGTATGTCTAGATGCCAAATTCAGAAATGTTGGGAATGTGTAATAGAAGTAAATTTCAGAAGTTTCTCATTATTTAACATAATGCACATTTGTTTAAATTGTCTTTACAGACGCAACAAGGTTGAGATTCTCTGAGACAGAGAAAAAGTTATGCGTAATGTTCACTGCAGACAATTGCTTAATAAAGAATACAATCAGTTTTTTTGCAACCACTCCCGGAATGTTTAAAATCTCTTATTGAGCTGTACTTTATTCTATCATAACTGCAAGATACATAATTTTAAAGGTGTTCATTTGGGCATTTGGCTTTTTTTGCATTGGCATCAATGTAGCCCAAACACAGCGCATTATAATGTAAGCTCCAACCTGGCAAATTATTTTACGTTGCTCAACATAAATGGGTTGTGTTGATATCTTCGTGTATGCTTACAGTAGATCCGGAATGTACATGGCATGGCCAGTTAGATATCACACACTTTTTTCCCTTGGTTGGATGATAGAGCAATACATTTCGTAAAGCGCTACCGCTCTCTCGCCTTTATACATTGCGTGGTAAATATTAGCACTTTCTGGAGCGCTCATTACCCTCTGAGCAAGAAAAATCTCTTCATGGCGGAGGGTCAAGGGGTTTTGAAGAGAAGCCAGCTGTTTGTTTTTATGGCAGCTGATTCATGCAGTGAGAATGAGAGCCGTCTGAGGTGCTGCAATCAATAACTGCTCTGTTGTGCTCACATGACTCAAGACTACCTCATCAGACAGACGCTCAAATGCATCTTGATGCTGCGTTTTGAAGATGTCTCTGAAGAACCTTGGGATCCAAGCATGCACCTTTCAACAAAAACACAAGCAAAGAAATCACCTCCACAACCGTATTATTTTAGCATCTCCAGATCCTTTGATTCCCAGAGTCAGCACTGATAGGGAGAGAAAATAGGCTTTATTTTGATACACTTCAGAGATTTCAGATTCACTAGAGATCCATGACGTCTTCCACTCGAGCACAATGAAGGAGACACGAAAATACTGGAATTAGTTAACCAAAGTGTCAAAACTCCTCAGTTACGTGGTCCTTGGATTGTGGACTAGAGTCACTTCTGTTATGCCAGTTGACATTGACAGGTTGGGCTGAGCCGAAGCTCATCAGAATTTCACTTTGTTGGAAAGGTCATACTGGCTGTTCGTCAGATGTTTAAAGCCTTGACGGGTAAATGACCAGGATGTGACACGCTGGCATTCAACGGTGTGGACTCTCTACTTCTTTCCTAAGATGTTGAAAACAAGCTCTTAAATTAAGATTTTCTCATGAAATACAAACACACAGTTTCTGTTTCATCAACAAAACCTGCATAAAGCATTATTACCATTTTCATTGAACACTCTACGAAGAATCTCTTTCTAAGGTGCCCTGCAAAAGCAAAAGGCACAAACTTCCTTTTTGGTAAAATAGAGTTATTGCATGGATTAGTCTCTTAAATAAAGACTTTAGAAAAGAATGGGTTGAAAGCCAATGAGATAATATCAAATAACAACCTTTTCTCAGTTCCACACTCTAGCGAGTTAAGGTGTTTTGCCTTTGTAGGACTATTCAGTAGATTCATAAGTGGTGCCCTAAGATATATCACACACAAGTGAAAGAAAAAAGAAAACAAATGTAACAAATGTAAAGACTTTGACGATAATGTCAGATATTGTCAGATTTTTTTGTCTAGACAAAAGGAAGAACACAGATATAGATGTACAGTATAACCCTTTTCATTGTATGAAAAATTGTAAAACATTCTATTATCTTTAGGCTCCACAATGACGGCAGACTGTTAGATATCTACCATCGCCTCCACAGTGCTGAGGGAGCGTTCTTCATTCCACATGACATGGAAGTCTCCAACCAGCAGCTCAATTACATTGTAAAGAAGGCAGAACAATGGAGAGGCTTCAACGGTGAGAGACGCAAGGTGAGTCTTAGTAAGTAAGGCCAGATATCATGATTGTAGTGGTAGTGACGAGCAATCTGCTCCAGACCTCAGAGAGATTGTCTTCTTCATCGCAACGCAAAATTTGACTATCGCACTGCTCAGCTCAAGTCTCAGGCGTTTAATTGGATTAATGGTTGTATTAAAGAAGATGGGCGAAATAGCAGTTGATACTAATGCATCAGATTGCCTCTGGAAAAGATTTCTGGTGTCTGATGGTCCATAAGATTCCTGTTGGCGTTTATGAATAAGTAAGCCTTTGTGATGCTTTTCAGACCATCACACTGACTTCATGGTAAACTGTTCGCTCAGCTTTGTAACATGCACTATAATTAACATAAATGGATATAACATTATTTTTTTTAGTTACATTTATGAATGCCAAAAATTTGTCACATTGGTTTTTAGCTAGACTAATTAGTAGGGGCTAATTATCCAAAAAGCTTGATTAATCCAAGGAAATCAATTTCCAGCAATATTTCATTAAGAATAAAGACCACTCAATCAACAGAGACATGCAGGAGGACACACACACACTGACTTGGGTGGCAACTCCTCTTGTCGTTCTCTTGACAAAAAGAGCTGTCTATTGGCTGTCATTCTGTGATTTCTTTAAACCATTGACCATTGCATGCCTAATGTGTTTATTTAGATCTTGACAGTGTTCGTGTCTCGTATCATTTGCAATGTCAGTGCTATGAATTCGATTCAGTTTGTAATTAAGAAAACAGCATCGTTTTCTAAGAATCTTCAAAGTGTTGGACTATAGCAGCCTTCATCCCTGAACTGCAGTCATAACCTCCTCTCTCATATTGGCCCTAATTTGCGGTTATTGAACTGATAAAATGCTAACACATTAAACACATTTGCCAGCATGATGAAAATTTAGGGTTATTGCATTTCACAATTTTTACATTATTCAGGCAGACAATTTTTCATTTAAATAAGACGGTCTAGGACATTATTTCATAATTATTGTGGCAATTTCTCTGTGCAAAAGGGGTCACTTTCCCAACTCAGCACAGACATATCCCTATTAAACTAATTTGCCTACATGCAAATTTTTTGTCATTTTCCCCTCATTAACTATTTATCAACACAGTAGCAAAAGTATATGTTGGAGGGGAGGGAGCAGCCAGACAAAGCTGAAACTAATATTTTGCAACTCTAATGATTTTTTGCATCCTTAATTAGAAAGAATATGCTTGATATGATTAGGTCAGGATGTAGTAGTTTTCATTAAAAATAGATTTCAGAAACTGTATTCCAAATGTTCCCTCACAATTAAATAATGAATCCGGCACATTCCTTATTATGGACCCAATTAATATAGCAGAAAGAGGCGTGATTTTAATAACAAGAGGCCACGAGGCCTTCATTAGCAGAAAGTGGGGGCGGAAAGCGAGTCGAAAACATTTACCGCATTTACACCACCCTAAGATACTAAAAACTCCAAAACTATGAAACCAGTCAAAGTTTTTGTATATTTTCTATGAATGGCTGCAGTTAACACAAGTGTTGATTTTCAGAAATGCATATTAGGCTGTATTAATACATGGCTTCTGATTTGCATAGACATTACATGTCCATGCAGTTTAGTAAAACCCCTGAGGAAACTGACATTTAGTATTAAATATGATTTATATTGCATATCAACGTGTATTTGTGTTAGGTATTGTAGCTGTTTGGTCGTACAGCTTCTAATTCGTGCATAATTATTATACATGATAGTTTATAACATTTTATGAGTTAAAAATAGATAATAAATATTTATTACCATAAACCATAAATTTGTCACACCATTAAATATGTTTAAAGGCCTTAATAACTCACATGGTGATTGTAGAAGTATCTAAAAACATAGGCATAATGTTATAATCTGCACATATATCTTTGTCTAAATTATTGATGCTAAAAAGTAGTTTTTATCTATATTTTGACAAAAAGCTATTAATTATTAAATAGATAAAATATATTTTTATCGTATTTTGATTTTCAGTTTTGACACACTGTCTGGTTATAAATCTTATTATTTTGGCTTATTTCCTTCCAGGCCTTCCACGTGATCATCATTATTGTGTACATGTTTAATCATTACATTGTCATAAAAGCATCATAAGCAAAGACTGCAAAACATGATAGGTTAAAATTGGACTATTAAGTCCTTCATTATATATATTTTTTTACTGCTGCTAAATCCCATTGTGCACTATAAGTGGTCATTCATTTGGTATTCACGAGAATTTGAGTGTGATTACAAGCACATAGACTTTATATTCTGGCTGCACTCCTATAGTGTGTATTTCTACTGAAGGGGCCTTAAGTCAAAGCTTGCGGATAATGAGCTCATTCATTATGTATAGGCACTGCTGCAGATGGACCTCATTAATTGCATGCCGTCACCTTCTTGATTACTGTACCTGGAAGGGAGGTGCTAATGTCTGGCGTGCTTAAGCAGGTAACGCAAACTGTTTTGTCACTGGCCGCGTGACAGTGACAAAGGAGTCCAGCGTTGCCGTAATCTTCACCGTAATTCACCAGAACGTGCTGCTAATGGCTGCTGATAGCCCTGGAGATGTTTTCGCTACTGAATCGCATCGAGATTTGCGCTCCGTCGTGCTATTTGTCTCCACATGTCTCCATAATGTCTTTCTACGGGCTGAATTTAGGGAACACCCAAGGTGCTTTGCAAAACAACTAACGGGGGGCCCAACCTGTCGCAAGAATGCACGCATTGAAGATCTAATGACGAACAGACTGCACCCCCCACCACTCATCTTTCTCTCTCTTGCCGTCTGTAATTATTAACCGCCAGTTGCGTGGGACCTGTTCTCATACTGTTGTTTTGGTCTAACTTTGACAACACATTCATCAAGGAGAATTGACTCAAAACTTGCATTAGTACAAATAATGACATGTATCAGTGTGTGATATTTTAAAGTCTAATATTATATATTTGTTTTGTTGGTTGTGGACAGTGCATTGAGCAATATTTTTTACCCCAAATTAAAAAATCAAATTCTGCTTGAAGACTATGAGAATTGTTATAATATTTGTCCATTATGAAATAACATAACATTTTATTTCCTCCAATATTGTTTTGCAAAAATCACACTCTAGGTATTATTATGTACATTTATAAGGCATTTATACACCATGGCAGTATCTGTTTAAAAACATTGCTATTTACAGTTAGATTAATTTTAAAGTAAATTATTGTTAGAGTAATGCTTGATCACATTAAGGCTATCGGGAATTACATGAACACCCAAAAGTAAATGTCTATATTTTGCTTAGTGTCATTTGTGATAAATAAACAAGTTCTCCCAAAATTCCCAGCAGCAGTTGCAGCCACAAAAGCTCACCTGCTGACTAGCAGCCCATGACCGGCAAGCTCCGGAGACGTATAGGCCACAATAGGCCTGAAAAGGCCTCAACAAAAACACCCAAAACAGGAACATAAACATAGAGATGAAGGAGGAAGCTGCTCACAGTCTTTCCTGATATGGGAAGGGTCACGGGAAGGCACCTGCAAACCAACCGTCCCACCCCCATTCGCTTCGCCGGCCTGTTTGCTTGCATTAGCTCTGAAAGCTGCTTCTTCAATTACAGGGGGCTATTAGTGGACAGTGCAGTGAGGCTGCCAGGCCCCGGGCTACAGCGCCACACACAACTCAATACGACATGACTGCAGAGGGGACATGCCTGCCATGCAGAAAAGGTCAATGACTTTTAGTGGGCTGCAATGTGCGAAAATGCTGCAGTTGCACAGCGGCTAGGGAAGAGAGAGAGCAGGACAGAGGCCCTGTCTGGATTTAACAGGCCCATGGAAGCACTTGAAATCATTTTTGGCTATCTCAATCATTCGCAAACTTTTGTTGACTTGTCTTTAATAGCACTTTTATTTTGGTTTTGGTCAACAGATTTCTCTAGTAAACTAGTTTTTCCTGGTAGATGCCATAACTTCATTTAAGGAGCAAAAAGCACTGTTCTCCGTTGACAATTTTTCAAAACTATACTGTATTTTGATTAAATTAAACATTTGCAAGCATATGAATTGCACATATTATATTGTATTACAGTTGACTTTCCCTGCCTGCTATTTTAAACATCATAACTCAGGATTGCTGCTAGTCAGGAGTTTAAAAAGATCAGATTGCCGTCAGCCGCTGAGATGTGTAAAGAAATTTAATTTTTACTAGTTATGGTCCAGCTGATTCAGCTGAGCTTGGAAAAATACAGGTCCTTCAACTTCTTTAAGTGCATCCTGTAACATCCAAGCAACTGCCATACAGATAAATGCCAATGAAAAGATCTCTTTTAAGATGGATGGGCAATCAGTAAAAATATTATCTTAAGAAGTGATGAAAAGTTACTTCAGTCACACACGATGAAAACGTGGCAGCACTATGATTGTTTTTTTTAACATGCTTGTTTTTCACATACCATGCTGGACATTGGTTCTATCAGACATTTCTTTTAATTTTATCCCAACATATTGCACACAGTCAGCTGTCAAAACAATTGCAGCTGAGAGCCTGAAATTTAATCCACATGTTTAAACTCACATAGATCCCGCACTCTCTCTCTTTCTGTTTCTCTCTAGTTCACTTATAATCTGAAACAGAGGAAAAAATTGTATGGTCTGAAAGCCAATGAACCTTGTTTAAAGATGCAACAGCGATTTGTGAGAATATATCAATAACAACATCAGCAACATCAGCATTTACGAAAAAAGAAAAAAAAATCTTTACTGTTTCTATACTTCTCTTTTATTGAGTAAAGTTAAAGATGAAAAGGTGACTGAAAAAAACACATAATAGACGGTCTCATCAAACAAATGCGTCCTGGTCTAAAGTTCCGGTCTGTGTTTGGTTCTAATATAACACATTATTTTGTACTTCATTTACATTAATATTTAATTGTATTTTAATTGTATCAAATGAAAACTACTCAACAGTTATTGATTCTTTGCGTATGTCTACCGGAAGTACATTTTGGGCCACATAACAAATGTTTTTATGTTGTTGCTGCTGAAACTGTCGACAGTCTGAAATTGTTATACAGAGTTTTTAAAATTCATTTTTATTTATTTCGAGTTATTTATTCATTAAAATGAAATACTTCCCTTGACCAGTTAAATCATGTGGTCCAGTTTCACAGACACGGTCTTAGTTGAATTAAGATGTTTATGTCGCTTTAATAAAAATGTCTTAGAAGAATGCATGGAATACTGGTTTGTAACTTGAGACAAAACAATGCCACAGATATGTTTTAAGATATTTCTGGGCAAGTAATATTCAGTTAAGACAGGTCAAACATTCATTCAGTCTTGGACTAGCTTTAAGCCTTGTCTTTGAAAACGGGCCTGTATTACATATTCGTCTGTGACTTATTTTTCATTTTACAGACAGGGGACAGAGGACCCAAATGCAGACAGGGTAAGGGGTTAACAAGACTTTAAAAAATACAAAACAAACACACACAAGGGGGTAACAGAACAAAACAGGAACATGGACTGACTAGACTAAACTAACTAAGAACAGGACTTGACATCTAAACTAAACTAAACTAAACTAAACTAAACTAAACTAAACTAAACTAAACTAAACTAAACTAAACTAAACTAAACTAAACTAAACTAAACTAAACTAAACTAAACTAAACTAAACACAGCAACTCACCACAATGACACAAAACAATGAACCAGCACAAGACAAGAGACACGAGGTCAATATAAAGGGAACCAAATCAAGAGGGGACAGGTGCAAAGGATAAACTAATTAACACAAACTAGGAAACAGGAGGGCAGGAACAATGACAAGACCGGAGAGAGAGTATGGCAACAATAAGGTGCCAAAATAGTCTCTCTCCAACATAAAACAAGGGATCCTGTCTGATTCCGCCTCAAGACCAAGAAATACCTGAAATGGTGAGGCGGAACCATGACACTTTTTTGTGTATTGATGCTCGAGTCACCTGTATATGCAGATAAGATTGCATTCAGTAAAATTGTAAATAATGCTGATTCTACAGCATTTAGCCAACATCCCCTCCAAACAAACCTGGTAAAAAGTTTTGATTTCAGGCATCAATGGCTCATGCAAGCGAGTTGTTTATGGATTAAATTGTTTTTTTAGGCATTTATATAAAAGCAGATTAGTAACAGTGAATTATGCAGATGCATGAGGCAGATTATCCTGAGCTCAGATGCTATCTTCATCTCTTTATCTCTCTCTGTTTGGAGACTAAAGTAAAATATGCATGCCTGTTTGGTTTATAATTCCCTTTCTCTCTCTACGAGTGCCATTTTAGTCAAGCACGCTTCACAGTAACTTTATTGCCATTATATTATTTTATGGGTTTACAGAGGTAAATGGGCTGAGCTATCAGAGGAGGCTAGTGTTTGTTCTGTCCATTGTTAACAAGCAACAAATACAGTAATAATAGCAATGACCAGTGTTCAGGTGGTTTTCATGTTTTCATATCTGTGGTTTTGGTGAAGCATATATAGAGCTTCTCTAATCACGCAATCATTACAGTCCGCCAAGCGTTTGATATTAATGCATTATATCTCTAATGGCTGGTGAAGTCTGGGTAATCCATGCTCTTCTGCTTTAGGTCCATTGGGGTTTTATCCATGAAAAGGATGTCAGTAAACTATTAATACTATGGACATACAAGAGCATTCATTGACCCTTTGCTTAACCATATTGTTAGGTGAGATTGTACTTTCCACAAAATAAATTAAAATACTGAGCCTTAAACTTTTAGAGATCAATGTTGTGCTTGACTTTCAATTTAGTTATGGAAATGAATATAAAAATAAATAATACAATTAAATTAAATTAAATAATAGAAAATACAGAATAGAAAATAAAAAAAATAAAAAAAAATTGATTAGAAACACAGCAGAAAAAATATTATTTAAATGCAATGTAAATTTTAGATCTCCATAAAATAGAACTATGACGGCAAAACAAGAATCATTGTCTGTGTAATTGAATGCCGATCTCTTTATTTTTGCTTAGGGTTTTACTGAATTAGTATCCAAGCCTGAATGCCCTCACTGGCCCCATGTCTTACCTCTGCTGTGATCCCAGCTGCAGCTCTGCCTACTTCTTACCCATGATCCTCTGCTGTAGTCTGCCCATCACACTTTACCAGGCCTGCCATGTGCAACTTCCACATAAATAACCCAGGCTGTCCGACACACACCACACACACACAGGCTCATTCAAATGCACCTGTCAACGTGATGAAGCACTCGCCCGCAGGGAAGCATTGTTTACATTTTCACTCCACTCTTTGCAAAAGTGAGATTCTAATTATTTTCCCACTGTAAATTAATGCCAAGTGGGACAGAACTGAGAAGCGGCAGATTCCAGTGGCAGAGCGGCACTATATTTAAACTGCTCTGAGGGAGCGCAAGAGTGCAAGGTCAATAGAGTTTTGTCTTGAAAATAAGAGCAGATGTGCTTGGGGTATAAAGGGAGGTACAGAAAAGAGTGCTGGGATAGATAACTAAAGTAACTTGACAAACTACAATGTCAGGTTTTTGATTTTGTATGGTAATTAAAAACAACTGTCATGCCACAGGAAGTTGCCATAAAATGCATACTGTATTTGTTGACCAATAAGAAGCTGAAATTTAAATTGGCCTTTTTTCATTCTAAAGCATTTCTGTCTCTAGTGTGTAATAGTGTGCTGTCACATCTATATGATTTCCACAACTTTACTCATATGAAAAATGATCAGATGATTCTCCTCTAGAAGAATTGAGAAAAAAATAACGCACTAGTGTAGATAAATTACGTACTGTAGATATATAGCATCACAATATAGCATAGCATTATTGATTATGATGTTGTCCGCAAGAATATTTTGGTACATTTTAATTCACGGAACAGATTTCAACTGTTTTAGACTGTCTTTTTCTCTGGGGACTGCAGTTATCATAACTCCATTAAACTGCTGCTTTTATACACACTGGTCAGTGTATTAGGATTGTCGTGAGGAGGCACTCGCACTTTAATAATGCACTTATCAATTTTGGATATCCATTTTTACAAATATGGAGATGTGTAATCTCATTTGCTTGGACACAGGCACAGACTCATAAGAGTAGAATGGAACACCAGCCGCTGTGTTTCACTTCCTGAATTTCCTTCTCCATTTGCAAAATCTGAATTTATGTTGCGGCTGGGAGACATGGTTTGATGTTTATAGTCCTCAAAGAAGCAATGGCTGTCTCTCCAGATTCAAATAAAGAGACTGATATGGACTCTATCAGATTTTTGAATACAGACGTCCACAATAAATCGGAGCTTGATTGGTTGGAATTAGGTTAGCTCACTTGAATGCTATCTGCTTAACCCACAGATGGGTTCCCTGAGAACAGCCAGACATTGAGTCAAGCACTTACCGACAGCACTAAGACGACGTTGGAAAAATGCGCTCGCCAAACACATTTCAGACAAGATGACGCTTGCTCAGAATGCTCCTTGTGTGCTTTAATGTTCCTGACAGTAGAATTACACATGCAGATTACAGAAACACTTCTTTCTTCATTTACTCACACTCACGCTATTTTTTATCCGTATGACTCCTTTGCAGAAAACAAAAGACAATTTGTCTAAATGTCTGAACTGCTTTATGAATGGCATCATCACAATCAAGGAATGATTTGCCCAAAATGAAAATTCCTTTAGAATGAACTCACCATCATGCTACATAATATGTCTCCCTTTTTATTAGTTGAACACAGACTAAGTCTTTAAAAAAAATATTGAAATTCTCATCAATATCTAAAAATGGTTCAGCAACCATCCATTTTAAAAGTAATCCAAATTATTGCAGAAGGTTAATAAATAAATCCTGTCTGTTTTGTGTGTGTGTAAAACCATTAATACCTTGAGCTTATTTAACGAAATTGAAAAATAGCACATGACCACTAATCACGTGACATTTTATCATCTATGTTATTTGAAGTATTTCAGCACCATCCTATTCCAAATTGGCGCCATAGTGGGTTTATTTTATTTATTTTCTTTACCTACATAAACTCAAAATATAACTTGCATTTAATATTTAATTTAACATGGATGTATGTGCATTTTGGAACTTTAACATGTTGACTGCTGTATAAGAAGATGAATTGACATCAATTTGTGTTTGATAAAAAAAGACACACACAATGGGATGGGATGAAAGTGAGTAAATTATGACATTCTACACAGTCTTCGTAAGACCAACTAGTCAAACTAGTCCGTAAAAGTATGAGTACATTCCCATATGAACAACCAAGACACAATGGTTGTGGCATTTGAAATCTCAGTAAACTTTCTTCAGGACCTGTCAGGCCACATATGAACAGGTGTTTGTAATTTGCTCTGTGATGTCTTTCTAATGCCGTTTGATGTGTCATTTGCCAATGCTGAATGTGAACCTTCTCTCTAGGCAGCCTGTATTTAAGAGGTGTCTAATTACATGCAGTAATGACTCTCAAACTCCTTACTAGCATGACTTGTGTTTAGCCAACAGTCTTAAGTAGTCGGGAAATCACGACATGGTTACACAGTGAAATTAAAGTTCCTGTTGGCTTTGACCCTGCTTGACAAGACCTGTGTTTTTTTCAGAGGAGTCGTAATTACAGAGCTAATTAAGGGGTCACCTTGAGTTTATAAACTTGACTGCGGACTGAAAAACTTCCTGGTGAGAAAGGGTAAAGCTAAACAATGAGAGAGAAAGTTAGTTATGTGCTCGTTTGGTCGCTGATCAAGTAAGTTATCTAAGGTCGCAGTTATCTTAAATGTAGATGCGCTGTTAGATTCGTGACGTGCATAAGGTGCGACACGTTCATTTTTCAAGGCAACTCTGCGCTGCATCGAGATGAACATATTTAAACTTTTGGAAGTGCAGCAAGCACATTGCAGGTCATGTGACACGAAACAACCAATCAGCTTCAACATTTCTGGAACAAGACGGAGATCCAGAAAATCACAGCATAAATAAATCTTATTTTTGCAATGTATTTTCATTGCACATAATCCAAATATTCTTTGATGAATCCTCCTCATCGTCACAGCAAGCGTGGCTAATGATTGTTTAGCAATGGCAGGTGCCAGGAGAGTGCAAGCTCCCCTCACAGTTTTAGACACGAAATGATGTGAACGGCTCCTCAAAGTTGAAACATGGTACAATGATAGTATCAGGTGGTAATATTATGGTACTTTGTTAGTGACTTCATAAGATGAATGTAAAGAAAAGCAAATTTGCACATAGTTGCATTCAATGCATATATGCTGGATATATATGTACAGTATAGTGTGCATGTGTCTGTGTTTGAGGTCAGAGAGGGTGTGTAAAACAATATTGTCACTAGTGTGTGATTCTGGCCCAGTTGGGTGAGAGGCGCTATGATCTTCACACACCAATGCATCTGAGATCCATGACCTATATACCATGTTACAAGCTCTGCTTGTTTGCTGTGTTTCAGTGCATTACAGGTACAACACTCACATACACATGTATGCTTGCAGATGCACAAGAGATAGGTAAATTATCTTTTTTTTATTTTTGCAATTTAGTCTCTCTTTATTTTAACTAATCTCACATGTTCCTTTGATGATCAAGAAATTTTTTGTCACGTTTAGAAATGAAAATGTTTCCCTAATTGGTAACGCTTTAGATTACAGCTCGATTACTAATTGTAACAATAATGTACACCTACAATACATATATGTAGGTAAAGGGGAACAATATGCAAAGTTTGGGGAGTAAAGGGGTAAGCGAAAGGAAAATTAAAGATATATATTTATGAGGGAACTGTATGCCATATAAACATCCAAATCAAACCACTCTTTAAATACTTGATTATATTTACAAAAGATCAACATTGATTTTACGAATTAAACTCCTCAAAATAACTATTATACGGACTCTGAATGAGCTTGTCAATATCAATTTAATCGAGGTGGCCAAAAAAATTAAAGAAGGTGGGATTTACTATGGACAGAAGGCAAGGTCCGCTTTAACCGTGAAAGAGCCAGCGCAATGTAAGTAGCTAAATGTTTAATGTTTGACAACTGTTTTTCAAAGAAAAGATAGGCTGTTCACATGTCATGCGTAAAATCACGCGCAAAACGCTGGCTGCGTCGCTTTTTCCCTCTTTCTGGCGCTTGGGAGTTTGCACTCCCTTGGGGTCTGCCATTACTATTTGAGCGCGATTGATATGCATCAACGTTTAAATAACAAACCTGAGTAAACAAACAAACAGTCGGAGGTGGCCTGTTATAAGTTTTCGATATGGACCCGGACCTGACTTTCTACGCCACTGTATTCAAACACATTTGTGGAGGTCTCTGGGCTGAGCCACGAATATCTACTCAATTTAGAACAACCCCAGTTGTTCCCCTTTACCTACAGATACAATTTGTTACACTATAAGTCCTGTTTTATTATTATTATTACATTGCGGGCCGTAATCTAAAGCGTTTCCCGATAGTTTTATTAATTCATTGATTGTTTAATAAAATGACTTACTGTTCAAAATTGTGAAGATCTGACGTATTTTCACAATCTGATACATAAACAGGAAAATATATGTTGGGATTCATTTACAGTTTTAAAAAATATTATAAGTAGGATGGTCGTATGTCATTGGACACTTACATCAATGATCAATCCAGGACATTCTTTCCCTCATTTAGGGATTAGACTGTAAAAGAGGTTATTATAGGCTGGAGAGTTGTGTTAATGTTGTGTCAGGGTCAGAGGTTTGTGAGTCATGGAGAAACCTGACACGCCACATTCCTGCATCTCTCAGCTAGAGCTCATCACCTTACAAGCACAGCTGTAAATTACAGAACATTACTGTCAACTAGCCGGGTTTGGATTCATCTCACAGCGCGCTGATCTGTGGCCGCAGGTAGGGCAGGTAATTGCGTCAGGGTGAGCATTTGTGCAAGCATGCAGTTGCACTCAGATCCACCCTTGACCTAAACACACACACGCATGCAGCTACATGAATACGCAGCCAGATTGTCTCTTCTTGCCGCAAGATTAGATTTATATACATTTTTCTGATATTCTTATATTTACCTTAGATCCTGAAATTATTACCTCACCGATACAGGCATTTATAGGCCTATAGTGCGCAGACATTTGCTTATATTTTAAAAGTAGCTGTCTGCCAGTAAAACAGCACTCAGAATTGACTTCAGTCTTCAGTCAATACCCTATTGAGTATTCTTTAACAGTATTGGGGTGATCTCTAACAAGGTATATGTATGTGGGTGTCTCAATAGGTGGCAGTGTATGATTACATCTGGACTGAGGAGGAGCCAGATGCAAGACTGGCACAGCCTGTAAAAGGGTGCGAGACCAGCACCCATCTGTCCATATACAATCTTCACCTGAACGGCCTGCGCCAACATTACAGACACTTCCTTCGACAGCCAGATGGATCAATTATAGAGGTGGGCATCCATTTCTCCACATCTTTTAGAAAGAAATATGAGCTTTGTTCATAAACCTATTCACCAGGCTATATAGATTTACATAAATCTACATAGGCTGCATGTTTTCTAAATAAACATGGAACCTCATAAGTGTTCCATCAATATTTTCCATCATACTGGATATGGTTTATTTTATCTACTTACAGTATTATATTTTTTCATAATATTATAATCCAGAGTGCATCTCCAGGTATTGTGTCCTGAATTGCAGTCGAGAAAGACTATACAGGTTTTGGAAGACAACTATATGTGTATACCGTCGCCCATACGCAATTCAGAAATCCACAGACTGTGTGATATTTACTTTTTCTGTAACTTCATCTAAGAATCTATAAGAGGTCATATTCACTAACCTTGTTTCTCTGCCTACAGTTTCACACGTTATTAAATGTAGCTGAACAGCAGGGCGCAGAATGCTGTCCAGATTGCTGTCTAATTAAATGTACCACTGATTCTGCTTGGTAACAACTGCAAGCACATGAATTAACTCTCATCCCCCCGAGAACAACCTGGATCATCCTAACAAAATTAATATTTTAGAACTTCTGTGTCAAAAACAGTAGATTTATGCTGCGTGCGCGTCAACGGCTTGCTTGCAGGCAGTGCGGTCGGTTAATGGCGTCCTGAGCAGCTTTGTGACTGATGAGAACGCCACAGAACGCACGGCATATTTATCAGTCTGAGGGACGGCCCTCAAGAACCACAAACACATCACTGATGATATTACATGACAAATGGCTTTTTAGAAGCTGATGTGAATTCCTGAACTTTGCGCATGTTTAGCAAACAACATTCTGGATTATGAAATTTACATGGTGGCTACTTTGTATAGACTGTGGAAATCATATACAGTTATTTGAATTTGCCCCCTCGTAAAATTGTAAATTCTGATTGTGTTGGAAAAATGTCCACTGTTGACTTGTTTAGATAAGAACATGATTGTGTAAGAAAGTTAAGAAAGTAGATAGGGTTGTAAGGAATTTCCTGTGGCGTTGATTTCATTTGTGCTAGCACCCAAGCATATTTGCAGACATGAACAATCCCTAAATCATTCCTTTTACCATTTTCAAAGAAATTAAGAGACCACTTCAGTTTAGTTTTTTTCTTAATTTCCTGTTAATAGCTGTGTTAAATGAAAAAATATAATTTTGGTCATATTCTGTGAAAGCTCCTTAATTCCAAATAAAAGTATTTAATTTGCAATTATTTGCAGAAAATTTAAACTGATCGAAATAACGCAAGAGATGCAATGTTTGCAGATCTTGAATACTGCAAACCAAAGCAAGTTCATATCATTTTTTAACCAATACAATATTAACGTTTCACTTGTATTTTAGAATCAGTTTAAATAGATTTATCATGGGATAAGTCATTTTTTAATGGATCTTACAATTTTCTCAACCTTTCACATTGCTTTGAGTGTCACTCTTGAAGTTTGTTTTGTTGAAATTGAACAGACAATGGACTGAAGTTGCCACAATCCATCAACTCTCTATGCTCATGGTGTTCTGTTGGTCCTGGCAACACCAAGATACTAGCAGATCAGTTGCAAGATATACAGTAACAAAACATTCTTCATTATGTAAGTTTTTTTAGCATTTGATTTGATGATATACTGTATATAGCCGCCACACCTGTGAGCTTTAAGCTACTGCTGCTCTAAGACAACATCTATAATCTGTGATGTTGTATACTACCAATACCAAGTGCAGCTGGTTTCATAAATAATTTATTGACCAGTGATGTTTTTACTATTACTTTGAATTGTAAAGAAAACTTTGTCACCCTCTGTGTGTCACTGAAAAGTATGACACACTAAGCAAATACAATATCATGTGGCCATTCAACAATGCTTTTACACAGTGAAGAAAACAAAATATTTTATAAAGTTATTGTTTGATTATAATTCATTTTATATTTGCTCATCATATTTTTTAAACCTGTTTGACTCGTTGATACTGTATGTGGAACATAAAGGGAGATAATTTAATGAATGAAATAATTACCTGGTAGGCTATTGGGTTTGTTTTGCAATGCTTTTGTATCAAATGATATATTGAGTTCCAGAAATATTATATTTTCTTTCGTCAGAATATCATAGTACTAAGCAATGGGTTCTGTTCCAATGGAATGCACAAACTGTTAAAATGTAAATGAGTAAAAGCTTTACAAGCGCATGAATGCAGAACATTTACATTTCACTGAAAATAAGCTGTATCAGCAAATAAAAGAAAGGATTAGAATCAGATTCAATTCCACACCAACTTTACGATGCATTTGTGATGTTTCTATTAAAGTTAGAGTGGGCTTTAAAAGCAACATTACTTAGCAGATGTTCACTGCTATCTGAGTAACTACACATCGGAGCTGATAATAGCTCAGACTTGAACACAATACCAATTATTTCTTCCCTTCTGAGTGGGCCAACATCCGCCTCATCTGCAGAAACAAGATGGCGCTGGACATAAACGGTGTGAATTCATTACTCCATGTGCTAAAACGGCAGTAGGTTTACGTGCGCGAGTGCGCGTCTTTCCTCTCGGGCTAGTGTTTAAGTGTCTGCGGCCTCAGAAAGCGCCGTTCTGGCCAACTGTGCTGTATCATCTCTTGTTTCCATATGCCGACTGGAGCATATGTGAAGCCTGCCGCCACTTCTGTAAAACTTCCATTAAAAATGCACAACTACAGCTTCAACAGCTTGAGTATTACCTTCACACAAATTATTAATGCTCGGCAAAACCGCTGATGAGCACCCAGCGTGCATTAAACACACTCACTTATGCCAGCCGTTTTTATCATGTGGCTTTTGAGGTTTCAGTGCATGCCACGCTGTTTGTGTTTCTGTGAGTCCTTTGTTTGTCCTTGAATGCTGCCAACTCTTCAAATAGACGACATTTAAATGTCGGTGGCTATTGAAAGATGCTGACGACTGGATGCTAGTCTGTTTTGTCTAAAGAACCACAGATAACAGATTCTCAGTGATAGCAGCGCTGTTCGCTTTTTTCACAGTTAACAACATCTTGTGTCAGAAATCTGTCATCTGTTGTGAATAAGGGCATCCGGGGCTATTTGTTAAACTTGGTACTCAAGTAAATATTTTTCAAAGAAGATTTGCCACTTGCCATCATGACAACGAGCCCCGGTCTTCCCTGTATCATTCGTTATAAGTGTTATTGGACCACAGGCTTTCCAAAGATATCTACGACCAGAGGTCATTGTTTGCCCCCAATGCATTGTGCAAGGTAAGAATCGTGACATTTTATGTGTCATTTCTTCATCTGGATAATGGTGTATTAAGTTATCCAGCTCACATTTATGAGTCAGTGCTCAGGATGGCTGTCCGAAGTCGACATTGACCCAGATTAGCATTTGGATATGAAAGATTTAACCTTTAAAGAATCCTACAGTTACAGCCATTGACAGACTACATCAGTTCTTCCTACCGTGTCTCATCCGTGTTTATAATTACTCGTCTGTAGGTTTGATTGGCGATGCCTCATACGCCACGGGCTCGATGTACCACTGCGTGCACAGAAAACATTATTCTAATTATATAAATTCACAATCTCTCCTTCGGGATTCAGAATGTCAGTGTGCTTCAGTAAAATTTGATTATATTTTTGACATTTTAGATGTATGACCTGAGACACATTATAACAGTTCATGAGGCAAATGTTAAAGGTTTACTTTTTTTTGCAGGTGATGGAGAAATGTGATAGTCCAGCTTTTCAGAGGTCAGAGGTGCATGTAGAACATGAAAATATGAAAAATGTGACACATCTCCGAGAGAGAAAGAGAAGGAGAGCTGTTTGGCGTGAGTTTCAGCACAACACTGGCATTAATAGTGATTCAATTCAAGTTTAAAATTCAAGTGCTTTTTGATAATGTGCATTTTTTTCAAAGCTACTGTAGATGTGAGTGAGTACATTAGTGAGAAAGTGTTTGTTCTTAATTTTGTTATGTCTTTGTGTGCGTGTGTGTGTGTTACAGGATCACACAGAGTTGAGCCTCTTGGAGTAAGTGTCTGTGACTCTACAGAGCCAGGCTAAAAACGTCAGATGTCTACAAGAAACATTTGTATGGACAGTCAATTAATACTAAAACACTTATTACTTAACAAAAGACATTTTTAAGCTTTCACCTGTGTGGAAAGGAAAGGAACTGACTTGATAAGTTAAAATGGAATAATTCCTGTAATAAATCTTTTTCTGCTATAATTTCAAGTAATTTTTGTTTGTTTGTTTGTTTGTTTTTACGGTATGACCCCTGGGTCAGTTTTTTCCAGTTAGGCTTCCAAGGATCAGGATTAAAAACACAACTTGACCGTAAAAGCCCATACAGTCCAAGCATAAATATGTCACAATGTAAAGTAACAGTTTCATATACTGTAGACACGAATGTGGCCTGTTTAATCTTCACAGCAACTTCAACACCATGAAAAATGACTATTCTAAAAGTCACTTATCAAGACACAGTGATAAAATATCAATATTGAGGCCACATTAAGCAGGATAATATTCTGTCTGCCTTGATTTGTATTGAGTATGTGTCTCCTGCCCGGTGCTTGACGTAATGAACTCACCCACAAATCAGCCCTTAATGGGACCCTACTTATATATACTGCTTAATTAAAGGTTGTGGGCTTATTAACATGTGTCAGCGGTGGCGGCCGGCCGAGATTGAATCTGCTCGCGCACAGCCAGGTTGTAAAGGTTTTATAGATAACCTATCATTATTAAACCCCGTTGCTTAATATTAGATCTTAATAACCTGTCATTTTCATTGATGATGATTTGCTTTATGGGTGGCCATTATGGCTCAAAGTTGTGACTGTTTGGGGAAAAGCTGTTTGGGTCATCTCAAGGCTTATGACTCTCATTTGCTCGCAGACTTTTCTGTCTTTTATGTGCCTGGAGTGAACATCAGTATTTGGTGACCAGAGACTGAGGTGATGCATTGAGTGTGTTTTTTTATGTATCTTTACAGCTCAAGAGTGCTTCTTGCCCGACCAAAAAAATATTCAATCCACAAATATCCATGAAAATTATAACGGGTTGCAGCAATAATGTTCCCACAGGGTGGCATACTATTTAGCAAATATTTATTTATATTAAATATTATACTTCACATGCTTTTGTAACACATTTACATAATGACATAATAATGAAATATACTAATGTTGAAATGTTGATACACAAACATACGTAAAGTCTTTTTACTAGGTGTTATCACTTAGCAGCACTTAATTTAGGCATGTAGATAAAGTAAAAATAAACTAGACAATGTGAGCATTAAGGATGCGAGTCAAAACTTGGAATAGAATCTCTTTCTTACTAATATATTACATCATCGGTTTATATTTGACTCAATTTACTGTTTTTAAGAAGGAAATTTACAGTACATGCTTATGGTTGTGACAAAAAATGGAAGTTGGATGCACGTTTTTGATAGACAACATACTTTCTATGATTTATTTTTATTATAGTGCACAAACCATTAATTTAATACAATTAACCCATATCCAACAATGGAAGAGGGATAGCTCTTCTAGACCATGAAATAGTTTTTATCTGTCCATTTATGAGGAACATGGACCTATGTGTCAATTCTATTATGGATGTAACAATTTACTTAGCTGACTAATGTCTGCCAATGCTTAAAAAAAAATTGTATATGAGTGCTTCAAATATTTCATTGCTAATGACAGTGATTTCAAAATTCAAATGGGTCCCTGCAGCAGTTATATCTGAGAAAGATGCCTGCGGTTTCTCTCTGCTGTGCTTTTGCTGATTTTAGTGAAAAGAAAAGCCAAACCATCATACAGTGACTTTTTCAAGTTTTTTCTTACATTTACACAATCCTGCTGCTAGTTAAAGGCAGAATTATATCATGAAAGCACTTTGTAAAATTCAATATTGAAGAAGCCCGCTGATGTTGAACCGAGAGATGGGTGCAGTGTGTATGATAGAGGCAATTCTACAGGGTGAATAACAGGACTCAATTCATTCAACTACATAATGCCTTTCAAAAATATTTCACTTCATAAACTGTTTGCACTCTTAATTTTTAAAGAACAGATTAACTTTAAAACAATAGACATTATTGTATTAGGCTAGTGGGGACGCTTCAGGGTTCAAGCGCTTTTTATTTATGATATATATATATTCCTGTATATTTTTTTGTGCAATGTTCTAATGTGCTGTAACATTGGTTACCCTCATTCAGGTCTACTAAACAAATAAGGAGCGTTAAACTCCTGTGTCACGTCACGCTGCAAGCATCTGGATGTATCATGTGGATTTTGCTTTGTTTATTTCCTTTTTTTATTTATTTATTTATGGAGTGGCAGAGCCAGATGTCCTGTTCAGTAGAGAGAAATTATCTGGAAGGAGAGGAAGAAAAATATATGAATATGCAAATCGGGTCACGACGTGGAACTTTGTAATGATGGGGGAAATATTTTTGTGTATTTCATTATGCAGCGGTCACTGCAGGCACCTACTTTACTGCCAGATCTTTAAAATACTTGCAGTGTTGGGTTTCCATGTTTTTGGGGATCTTTATATAGAGAAATATTTATACTGCAAAGACCGTTTCATCCCCTATCCCTACACCTAAAAAAAGATTTAAAAAAATCAGTCGGGGTGTGCCCACCACTGTTATTCTCTTTCCTTTAAAAGTCTTTTTTCATTCCAGCAGCACCCTTCTCTTGTGGTACTGATCATTAGGTAAAGCCATCTTCTCTTCAAATAATCCTGCATATGAATGCTAAAAATGTAATGAACTTCACGCTTCATTGTATCTGACATTGCTTAATTAATGGGTGCATTTAAAGTACATAGGCTCTGGTAATTGATTTATATGCATGATTTGCACATACAGCTGTTGGTTCCTGTAGGAAAGTCATCACTCAAAGTGTGCATGCTTTACTGATGGACTAGAGGAGCTGCTAGCGCATCCTCTGCAGTGTTCGTTTATTATCATCCTTTCATTAACATCATTAACAGCGATTAAAACAAAACAGCCTTTCAAAATAATGCACCGCATCTGTCTGTAAAATCCATCTATCAGGGATGTTCCTCACAGGCAGTGCCCCAACAAAATGAATTTAGATTAAAAATAATTGACAGCACAACAACAGGACAAAGCAAACGTTACTATATGTGGGATCAAACAATGTTTAAAAGCAGATTATATTTTGTAAGGTCACATAACAGTATCTAACAGTGACATCAGAAAATAAAAGTTTCATTGGGAGTCAGTGTTTTTTTTGTTCTCCAAAGTGTGCTTTATAGATGTGAGTGAAAAACAAAGTAAAATCTGTAACTAGTACCTCTGGTTCACTAAGATGACAATCTATTAGGTTTTACTGATGGAAACGAAATACTACAATGCGATTAATAAAAATCGAATATGAATGCAGATTCATGTTAGATATGTTTATAAGAATTCTAAATGTAAATGTAACTAAATGTTTTTTTCTTTGGTTAATCAAGAATCAGTTACTGAGCAAGTACATATAAATTGTCTTGTTACCATTCCATGATTCACAAAGGTAATACAATTGTTACATAAAGTACCCTGGCAAAAGTTACGGACTGCACCTTTAGTGGACACCAGACTTTAATTCACACCAGACTATAATGAAAACAATAGAAACGGTATTCCAGAGTCAATCTAAATTCACTTCTATTTTAAGAGCACACACATTTAAAATGTGATACTGCAGCGCACAAGGTAAAAATAATCATAATATTATGATCCATTAGTATGAGACATATGAGACACTAATTTTGCTAACATTATAGTTTTAGCTCCGGATCTGACCTCATTTAAAACATTCATGTCCTAAATTGCTTCACATTGTGTATGTGTTGCCTAAATAAAGTATTGTTCAGTCATGTGATGCTATAATTATTGAAAGAGTGGTGTATGTGTTTTCTTCAGAGATTTGGAGGTCGGTGGCCTCTAACCATTATTTGGAGCTCGGACAGATTCTCAACGGTGCACAGATCAATCTTTTACCTGGGGAACGAGTGCTGCGTATTTCTATCACCAACTTATTGATTTTCCATGTGCAGACCCCTTATGTGAAAGAGGTGTTTTCATGTGGACACCGCAGAGAAAACGCCGCCTGCAGCACACACACTCATTTATTTATGCTTTCAGACACCCGTTGGCACAGACACCTGCAAAAAGCAAACATTGGCATATTTCGCGATTAGAGATCTTGCGTGTTCAAGAGCGCATGTGCTCATACAGTAGGCGCAACATTTTTAATTCAGAAACATGCTGCTGTCCAACACTGAGCATTTCTCTCCTTTCATTTTCCAGTAACACTTGTGTAATTTATTTCTTTTTGAGCCAGCTCTCTTTATTACTGTGATCAATATGAGACCTCAATGATCCTGTATGGTCATGTATTATCATGGCTTTCATCTTGACAAGTATTCATCACGGTTGAGACATATTTTACCCCCCCCCACAAAAATGTACAGTATATATTGTTATTATTCGCTCACTCTTATGCTACTGTATAGCAAAGTCAAATAACTTTTACTGTATCCTGAAAGTCTGATGCTGCCAAAGGCTTTCTAACGTCAAATGTACAGTATCGTAGCAATCTTCCACCCTTCTTTAAACTTTGTTTAAATTGTTTAATTTTTATCATTACCCTGTGTCTTAAACCTGTGAGCCACAGGCTTCATGCATTGGCCTCCTTTAAGCAGTGTAAAAAGGGTAATATACTTTGTTTATTGTTAGGATATGATGAACAATGAAAGCGGATAGAGTACAGTAACATACAGTACCACGGCACACAAGGATCCATCAACAGGCAATGATCAGTCTCTCTGTTTCTCTCTCTAGCAGAACAGCTGTGACCTCGATCAATACTGCATTACAAAGAGCTGCCAGTTTACACAATACTCATCAAACTGACTATTTTTTATCCTACAATGGCCGTTTCGTTAGCAGCAGAAAAAAAGCCACGGTGGTAACCACTGTTCAAATAGCCGACCAAAACAGTGGGGGTGCAAATAAGATATAAGAAATAAGAAATAGCTATTTATTTTGCTGAAATTACACATTGCTTAAAACAGACATAAGAAATTAAATGTCATAGTTGTGTCGTGCTTAAAAGATGACTTGTTTCATTGAATATTGAAATTCCATGAATATATTTCCAAAGGCTCAGGAAAAAACTAATTCATCATGAAGTTCTGCGGCCGGTAATGTCACGGTAGGGATTAGTGACTTTGTAATGTGCGTGTTGCAGATTTTGCAGAGATGCACACTACACTATGTATTGCATTCCAGCCAACAAAAATGGGCATTGGATCTACATTTCCTGGTTTTATTGAAGTGTAAAGTTTTATTTTATGCAACTCGTTAAATCTGGTTACATAAAGTCACAAGAGTGAAATACATTTTTAAGGTTCATATCTGTTTTCACAGTGCAGGTATCAGGCGATTTCACTCAGTACTGCGCCAAACATGTGTGAGATTTTCCAAAGTTAAAGGCCATCTCTCCTGAATAGCGGCAAATACTTTCAAACTCATCAGACGAATACAGGCATTCAAACGATTAAAAAATCATTTTCCTAACTGTCCTCCCAGGACTCTTTCTCCATTCTTTCTTTTTTTTCTCCAAGAAAACATTAAATTGCTTCAATCAAGCATAGCAGTCTCCTGCTCGCAGTGTAATTTGTAGATCCGTTTGCATGGCGTGTGGTTGTTCGTCATTGTTTTCCTGTAGCACATTTCCCAAATGCTACGATCAGCCTTTAATGCTCTAAATTGCTGCTCTGTTTCTAATGGTGATGTGGACAGATGTGGCATTGGACTAAAGTACAGCATGCGTGTTTACAAAGCTAAATTAATGACTAAAAACAGAGCCGCAGCAAGCATATGCCACGTGCAACACAGTGCGATGAACAAAACTAATTAGGTACAAAACCTACTGAATCACAGCTCAAGAAAAACAGCCACGTTCCCATGACATTGGCTTTCAATTACAGTAAAAAAAGGAGAAAATATAGATCAGGACTTTTGTGTGTATGTTTTCTGATTCACGGTGCGCTGAGAATTATTCTCTTGTTGCAGTCTCACAGAACACAATATCTGACAAAAACCTAATGAAAAGCCAGCTGAGTATATTTCCCCGTACTATTATTCTCTTCCACCAAATGACCTTTCATGCTTTGTAGTCCTGGGTAGCAGGGTCGCCTCCTTATATAATCAATATTCTATTATGATAGTGTGTTAAGCGTGTGGAGGTTTACAACTTCACTGTAATAGCGTCCTTAAATCATCTTTTGGCAGTGTGTATTGTTCTGTTTGTGCTGGGACTGAGGTGGTAAAACCCATATTGACTGTTTGCTAAAGAAGACGCCTCCCTGTTAGCAAACCCAAACACTCTCAAAATAAATATGTGACCTGTCGTATCACGCAGGCAGGCATATATCCTTAAATTGGTTGATATTTGTCTGTCTTAATGTTGGATTGTTTCAACCCTTTGTTGTTGGGTCAAATTAACTAAGAATTTTCCTGTTGTCCATATCTGAAACAACTATGTGCTGAATAACTGAGCATAGACATCTGTGTTTGAATTGACGCTGAAATGTACACATTTAGAGCATCCAAAATTTGTCTTTTTCTTTTTGCATATACATCTTTGTGAGTGTACCACTGACATAGTAGGGATCCTTTAAATGAGAAATGAATATATAAATGAAATCCAGATGCACTTTCCACTATTTGTAGGGCTGTACTATCATTAAATCCCCAAAATTATACAAAATACGAAACAAGATTTAATGGCATGAATACTTGCAGTAATGTGCATTTTATTCACTCACTGATTGTGTATGATTTCATAGGTTCTACGCATTAGTGTCTCTCAAAAGACACCTTGTAATGTCCCAAAGAGTTCAAAATAATGCCTTTAAGCATCTACAAATACGAATGAGACAATGCTGAGTTCACCTCCACTACAAAAGCATACTGAGCTTTATGCAGATTTCTTGAGAGATGCATGCTGGGTGAGTTAACATTGCTGTGGAGGTATAGAGCTCAGAAAAGGTTACAGCTAGGCAGAGTCATTAAAGATTCATTTCATTATGCTTCTCCCTTTCTCTGATAATTAACTTCTGTGAGTATTTCACCCACGTAAACGTTGTTGGCTCTCCGTCGCAGCAGCATTTCAATGTCATTTCCGTACCTGGGTTGAATGAAAGGCTTTAACACAGAGAGAGTTAACGCTAGACTTTGACACATTGGACCAACTATGTATAAACAATACTTCACAGTACAGATTTTCACTTCACTGCTATTTTGGCCAAAACTATTCATGTTGACATCATCATCTATTTTACAAATAATGCTTGTCAAATTCATCTTTGATTTGTTGGCCAAAATTTGACACAATACAGATCAACAAAATCACACGTAAAATTTGAGTGTACGGATTAAAGATAGAATCACGAACCTTGGGGCAAGACAGATGCTGAATTATTTACAATAAGTCTTGCAATATATTGTAAACCTACTTACACACATTTATATCTATATATATATATATTGTTTCACACGGTGTCAGTAATGTATTGTTTCACTGTATGAGTCTTGTTGTAATAATCATCAGTTTTTTATGTTAAACAACACATATTGTTTCACATGGTGTCAGTGGCAATGTGTGGTAGCCCAGTGTCTAACATTATGTTACTGTATTGATTTCTGTCCGCTATGCAATCCATTTTTTCAGTTGTATCATGGTACAATTTGATGTATTGTGGATAATTATCATTTTGTTGTTGCTTAATGTTACTGCTTTAGCCTTGTGGGGCTTTTTTGGCCCTCATGAGGAGAAGAGCTTTCAAATTTGAAAATGCAAAAACAGCAGAAAGACCATGAATGGAAAGTCTCCATAAAAGATGCACTGTAAAAAAATTGAGCCAACGTAAAAAAATGAGGCAACCTGATGCAGTAAGACTTTTGTGTTGACTCAACGTATATTATTCAATTCTTCAAAGTAATGATACTTTGTTTAGCCAACTTAAATTTGTTATGCTGAATGTCTTATTTTTCTAATAAAGATATAATGGTGACACAAATTACTGTTGTTCAGGCGATTAATATATTTCTGTTGTGTGGATGAAAACTGTTAAATTAGCAAATTGAAATATTCCAAGTACTCTTTAAGTTCAGATATACAGTATATAAAAATAAACAAATGTATTTGTCTTTTACTACAATTGATTTTTTTTCTGCCTCAAACAGACACAAACATTGATCAAATAACTGTTTAAACAGTTTGTGTCAAGTGTTTATATACCGGCTATGCCGTCATGTTATGCACTTACACCTCAGCATTGAACACACAAATCTCAACCATGGTAACAATCAAAAACCATCATTCATCTCTAAACTCAACAGTAACAACGATAGTAAAGCATAAATTGAGCCGGCAAGCACTACTCTTTAAAAGAAAAAGAAATAAGAAACACGGAATTGACCATGCTGCAATCCATCTTGGGAAATTTCAAACTCTTGCAATATTGCCTGTTCAGAATACAATGTTTTGTAAATTGGTCAAACTATCTGATGAATTTTGGCCAAAAACTTGAGAAACTAAGTCCAGTCAACAAAATAATCTTTGTTAGAATCATCTGTAGGCTAATTTTGCTCAGTATATGCAAAACAATCATTTGATTCCATTAACCAAAAAGGTTATGTTCAAGTTACTTATTTATCTTTGTAGGGAGAGCATTTTGCAAGCTGGAATTTTTACTGTGTGGAAACCCAACACATTTTTGTGTATGTTTTCAGACTTCCGTTTATTTGGAAATTATTTCACTGTTGACTTTTTGTCATGAATGTATTCCGATAGCAGAAAGAGGGAAGAACACACCTGTCAGCTCTATTGTCAGTCACTAAATCAGATACAGTGAGAAGTAATAGTTGAATGTTGTGTGTGTTATTTATGTCTGTAGGTGCACCAGGCGCCGCAAACATCCGTCATGATGTAACATAGGGCAACCAGGGTTTGAATTCCTCAGCACTGGCATCTCTCCAACACATCCTATAAATGAGGTAATCGTCCTTGACTATAAAATTTGCATTTTCAAGAGTTAATTGCTATCATTACATTTTTCCTTAATTCTATTAATTTAACAGAATGGGGCACTGGGTTTTATGGTTATAATTTGCATTAAAACAATGCGCTCCAAAAATAGACCCATCTCTGATATTGGATTGAGCGGGCGGGTTGAAGGGGCGATGGAGACAGACAGGGCTTGTGGGATTGCAATGAATACACTGAAGCATGTTGGTGTACAATACATACGCAAGAAACCATTTAATCCATCTACTGTGGAGCTCTATAAAAGCTTACAAAAGCATCGTGAAAATAGGACAGGCCACATCATATTGTGTAAACTAAGTCAAGCTTGTGTCTTAATGGAGGTGGCCCTGGTATAGTGCTGCGGTGATGTGTGTGATGCCTGTTTCGCTTTGTTCCTTGACTCCTTGATAGAAAGAATAGGAGGGACATAACAAACCCTTCATCAAAATAACCTTTTTATGACCTTTCATGTCTAATTTCAGAGCTTTAGTTAGAGCAGAGTGAGGGGGTGCTGTTCTGAATACGATTTAGCATCCATCCAACAACTCAGTGTCCTCATAAGTGCTTTCAGGACAAGATGATTTTTACTGTGGCCGCCAGTGCGTGACAGAGTGGCGGCACATTTTTTTAAGGTCATCATTATACTTCCCATAACCATAATCTCAAACCAAACTATTTTAAATTTCTTAAGGCCAACCCCAAATTATAATATCTGACTTTAACCCTAAAATGAATTAACCAGCAAAAATAAATAAATACTAATGAAAGAAATAATTGTACACAGAAACCTCCATATGAATACCAATATACAAATTAGATGTAAATAAAAGCAGTCCTGAAAGAGAATAGTTCTAGAAAAACAAAGGTCATGAGCTCAGGTTCATTCGTAGGCTACTGATGAAATACATAACTTGCACTGCACAGTATGTCATTTCATTTAGTATCATGTAGAAAAGGTGTTTTTAACATTCTTTTACACTTGATATTTTGTAATAAAATTGGTAAAGAACATCTTGTAAGTAATATAGCTTACAAACAGTGCGTATAAATGACACTGTATTTTATGTATTGTGTAAATGTGTGGGCAGTGAGTCAACATGAGCATCTGTGTGAGTGGACTTACTTTAGCCCAGCGTATTATAGTAACGTGACAGTGGTGGACACCCAGCAGGTTGGCCAGTCAGGATGTGTTTGAGGGTTTAGCGTGTGCATCTAGGTAGAGCTGATGGCTCTCTGTACGTGTGCTTTACCTTGAGCAGGACCGATGGGCAGCACTGTTGGCATGTCAGGGAGCATCAGGTCAGCCGTACACGCCTGCCGTGTGTAGACGAGAACAGATAATCAGAACTCTAAAACACGCTAAGTGAGCTGTCAGCTAGCTGCGACCAGCACCATCCATCATAACACTCCTGATGGAGCTAAGCGTATGATATATTCAAGACGGCACCAGGATAAGAGGTAAGGACCCACGTGATGACTCAGTGGACTGTGGAATGATTCACACTGTTAGACTTACACATGTTTTTTGCATTAATAATAAAAAAAACCTGCTAAAAATATGTAATCATATATGTGTTCATTGATTTTTATTAATACGGTTAACAACTAAAGGTGAACTATTTACGATTTGATTAATTAAATAAAAAACATACTCCTCATTTGATGTTTTCTTGTAGGTTTATTTGGGCTGTTGGCTGTGTTTTGGTCTGTCTCTGCCAAGGAGCTCACATGACCAGCGTCAGACATTCATGCATAAATGCATAAAAGTAGGGATTGCAGACTAACAGGCCAAAAACAGAAAGCCATAAATTTAAGAAGATGTGTCTCATAAACGACTCCTCCTGCCAGAATTCGTCATGAGTGAGGACGAGGGATATCTCAGAGAGTATCCAAGTCCAGGCATTAAGCATCTATATGCAAGAGAGTTTGTTCCCATAACTGGCACAAGCAGAGCTTTGGCTGCTGTGTCCCTTCATCTGACGCTCACACCATCTGTTGCACAGGCTTTGGCTATAAGACTGATGATGTGTACTTCAGTCCATTTAAACAAGGAAGGAAGTCCTGAGGCATTCATGCTTTTGGGAGGAAGTACACATCGACTTCAGCTTTTGGTCAATGGGCACGATCTCTTTTAAAGTGGTGCTGTCTCTAATGGTTAGCGATTGTTTGGGTGGTAAAAACCCTTCAGTTTGACATGGACTGCTTTCCATTGTTATGGTACTTGTGTACACTGTAGTTACAATTCAAAGGACAATAAAAATTATCATTAAAAGGGTCCATTTGACTTTATACTTTTTACTCATCTCTATTGCAAGTTTTCTGCAACAATATGAGTTCCTCATATACAAGAATGAAAAATCTCACTTGAAAGTGTACATATTTTGAATTGTATTTCGTATGACGCATTGCACCAGGTTTGATGTTAATAAATTTTATTTAGTGTCTGTTCTTCATGTTCCAGCTTTGTTGCTTAAAGTGTGTTCTGGCTCTACTTTGACGGAAACAAACCTCGATACTCAAGAGGGCTACATGAGTTATTTTACATGTTTGTGCAATTAAACCAGATGTATTTGAGTTCAGGAAGCAGGCTATAAACATGTCAACATATTAACAGATTACCTTGAAAAAGCAAACTGACCATAAAAAAAAAATGGCTATCTGCAGAAACGCTGAACATCTAAGGCACATTTTGCAATGTTACATTAAGGATTGTTTTCTGACACATAAAAAAAATGAAGAAAATTGAAGTACCTGTGGCTTAAGGACATTCAGCAACCTTGTTGTGTCAAGTAAGATTAAAAGATTACCACTGTGAGGACAGGCATCATTAGAGAAGAAAAGACAGCTACATTGACATGGTGTTCCCAGATCCTAAGTCTGAGTTCCTTGTTTCAGTGAGTTACCAAACGTAGGACCCTCAGAGGGGCATCAAGCTGGTGCTGTGCCATCTTTCTTTCAGCCTATATGACCATACAGACTGATCAACGTGGCATAATTGACTATTTCACCCGCCCCGCAAGAGTCTGGCAGGGTGGAGTTGACCCCAGAGTCCTAGAGGCTTTCCAGAAATGTTAACAGACAAACACTCGTCCAAACACACACACTCTCTGTCTGTGCGTCCTTTCATCCAGTCCAGGTGTCAGCGTTCACGAACACATGCAATGTTCCCATAGGTGCTGTGGTATAGCGGTAGGTTTCAGAGAACGGTATTGCGTTCAGGGACTGCGTGTTAACACACTATTTGCATTAGGGTAGCAAAGGGTCCCCAGCTGAGCGCAGAGAGACAGAGAGCGAGTTAACCCTGTGTGTTTGGCATAATCCCAGAACCACCTTGGCAGGTGAAATTGGTTAATGCAGGCATATGTAGTCAGGATGTGTGTGCACCTGCATGTGACCTGGTAGATACAGTGTGGGGACCCAAATTCCAAAAAGATGCAGTTTTACTTTCAAACCAGTGTTTGGTCAAAAATGGACAAACCCGACTGTTGGGTAAAAATGTACCTGTTCTTGGTTGTTTAAGCTTAGTAGAGGAAAACAGACAGATTGCAGAAAGGTTTGTCTGAGGGTAAGGTTCAGGGGTAGAGTACTTAATATACAAAAATTCAACATCAAACAAATGTCTATGGAAAGTCCCCAAAAACATGGACCCCCAAAAAAACATTCAATTTGTTACCTCTTTATAATAACAACAAAATCCTTTAGTTGACTAAGAAGATTAATTGGTTATATTATCTATTTTATAAATAGCCAATGCCAAAAATAATAACCAGAACAAGTGATGGCTAATTTAATGCAGATATGTCCAATTATATTATGAAATATAAAATCCCTCTCTAAAGTATTTCCCACTTGAAATATGTCATATTATGAAAGATCGCATGCACATTAAAAATGATTACATCAAGCAACATTTGGATTTTGTCTTTCTGTGACTGAAATCTTTAAGATTCAGTGCATTGCCCAAATCTGATGTTGTGTCCGGCAATGTGGGTAAAAATGTAATGTACAGATATATACTGTTGTCTTTGTATATTTGGGCCACACTGGATTATATTCATATGTGAGCCATTTGGAAATAAGATTGAGGCCATGCAGACAATGCTAATTTCTTAATATATCGTTTAGGTTGTCATATTAAGATATCCAATTCTTTGTGTGATTTTTATGCAAACACTCTTTTGGCACAAACACACACACATGACCCTCATCCCTACAGTAATGCACTTAAAGACGTAATATGCACTTTAATGCATAGATTACTGTACAACTAAAGCATCAGGAAGAACAAAACAGATGAATCATATGTATTAAAGATTATCATCATAATTTCAGTTATAATTCACATAATATCCTGATCAAGACTTCAATCCCAGCACTAAACATTTAAAATATACGACCTAGCTGACAACATGCAGGAATGTTTTTTTTTCAAAGATGCCTCGTCACAATAAATCTCTGTGCATATTCATTCATTACATCCTGCTGTAAATAATTTGAAGCATGTATAATTACACAAATTTACAACACAGTGTAGGTTGTCTAGGGTATTCACATGTTGTCCAATTAAAAAGGTAGAAGCAGAAACAGGAATTGTGACATAGACTTCATCTGAGCATGTGTGTGTGTGTGTGTGCGTGTGTGTGTGTGGGCCCTGCATTGCCCTCAGCCACTCAGTAAGGACTCCCGATAAGGAGAATTAGTCAAAACTTGGGAGCTGCTAGTGTGTGCCAATTAAACTTTAATCTGGGGCTGAAACAGGCACAAATAAATTAAAGCCTTGTGCGAGGCAATGTGCTCTCCCCTGATAATACCGGATTGAAGCGTCTCCCGGCTGCTCTATGCTTAGCGCTGTCACAATCTTCAAAACAGGGGCAAAATCATGGCAAGCCAGTCAGAGAGCAGAGTAAAGCGACATGTAAAGTTTGCGGTGTGCACAAACTTCAGAGCTGCAGTGTGTTCCAGCATGTTTGGCTGGCTGTTGAACTATGCATGCTGTAGGCTAGACGTTTTGCTCTGTGGTTGTTGGACCTTGTTTTGCAATGTTAATCACCTCTGAATATAGCCGCTTTTCTGCGCACCTGCAGATTTGCACTAAATTCACTTTGGATAGCTCCGTGTTTTCAATCGTAAAGTAATGATGTATGCAGCATAGACGTCAGATGAAGGCCACAAGTGTTATGGCAAAGCATTTTGTGCTGATACAATTGCTGATATAACATTTTCCATTAATATTTTTAAACAAATCAATTCTCTTATCTCACGCTGCCTGCGTGACCTGTGCTCTGGTGTTTAATTTCAAAGTAATTTACCTCCAGTCCAAGAATGCCATTTATGTGTGATATTAATGGTCGGTACCGATGAGAGAAACGAGTCATTTCGGAACGGAGGTCATGCACAAGTCTGTGTAGAAGTTCTAGTAATGCTAATAACAATAAAAATAACTAGATATGGAGTGTAATCACATATCGCAAAATATTCTGGCTCAACTAGATCGCACCGTTATCGCGCATGTGTACATAATAATAGTATTAATTTGACGTCTGTAGCGCGACGCCTGGGGTCGTGAGGGCGGAATAGGTTTGCGTTCATGAATAAAACACATCCCGCCAAAGAGCCGGTGCAGGAGATTCCTGTTTGTCTTTGGCCACACTATCAACGTGAACATGCAATATTGTGATAATCTATAGTTGATGAATTCAGGGCCGACTCGCCTTTGCTAAGTTCAGCTAATTTTCAGACATGGCTTGCCTCCGTAATTGAGTTTCCAATAACATTATGATTATTCCAACCCACATGATAATTGAATTCGAGCTTTGCGTTTTTCACTCTGTACTATTGCAATATTGTAGATGGGTTTCATGAAGGCGCCAAAATCTCCATGCAAATGTATTGTAATCACACATCCAGGGCTGCTTAACTTGATTTCTTATGTTATTGCACGCATTTAGCTCATAACAAATGATGTGCAGCTCTATGGTTATGAGAATGAAGTAAATTATTTTAACTTCTTATTTTTGAGAGGAATTTAGAGAGTCTGGCAAGCGGCTGGGTTTTAGCAAACTTTAAATGAATATTTTCCATTTCTGTTCTCTGCGAGACCTTAAAGAGATGATGAAATGTAAGAGTACGTTAGGCATTTAAATGAACTGTATTGATAATGCTTTCCAATGTCTCTCTGCCTTCGCACATAAATGTGTGCGTTCACACATCACGTCTCGGAGATGTTCTGTACTTCAGCAGACTGGCCCCAATCCTCATCTGTTGCATTATGCAATGCATGCAGAATGAGGTGCGAAGAACGCTAATATAGTTTTCATTTGAGCACCGGACCCCCAGCTGAGGGATTCAGAGCATGAACTAAACAATATAGTTTAGTCTAACTTAGACTATAGTATCTTAACTTCCTTCCTGTTCAAAATTCTCCTCCATATTCTCTCTGCATTCCACTTACTCGAATTTTCAAGCCGCCTGAGTACAAAGATGATGAAAACATGCAGCCAGGCCCCAAACTGAAAAGTTTTTCCTTCTCTTGCTGTGTGTTGCGGGTCCCTAGAACCCAAGGGCAGACAGAAAGACCGTAAGACAGACAGACAGACAGTAAGACAGACTGAAGATATACCAAAAACCATGACATACTAACAGCAAACACAACGAGAGGGAACATACCCACACACTACAAAAAACTACATGCAAATATTCAATTCAATTCAAGTTTATTTATATAGCGCTTCTTACAATGTGTATTGTTTCAAAGCAGCATTACAGGGCAAACAGAAAAAACAGAAAAGTTAACAGAAAAGTTAAATATACACTTTATACAGCACATATACAGCAATACAGAATAGTATTCACTGGTGTATAGTCATAATGTTGGTCACATATATTAATTCTCTCAATAATCCATCTACTATCCAATAATTAAATGGGCGTTTTATCAAATTTATTTCAAGTCATGGCCTTGCTGTTGAAATCAATTTAAGATTGGGGTGTCGTTTTATTCGCATAGGATTCCTACACTTTTTGTCCAATGACATTGCTGGGAACTTTTCAGTTGATTATGATTAGTGATATCGACGGTTTCTTCTTTACAACAAAAAAAAGTTAATGTGCATGAACACTTTTGTGACCCCAACTGAACTACCGGTACACAAACAAACAATAAAGTGCCTGTAGATTATTTCTGATAAAATTCAACTGCTAGATGTCAATCTAACATACGGTTTCTTAACATGCAAATGAAGCACAGGACACATTCAAAAAAAAAAATGAACACAACAAATTTTAACAAATCCATCCATCCATCCATTTTCTACCGCTTATCCGAACTACCTCGGGTCACGGGGAGCCTGCGCCTATCTCAGGAGTCATCGGGCATCAAGGCAGGATACACCCTGGATGGAGTGATTTTAACAAATCGTTTATTTAAAATAATTATTATACAGTAAAATAATAATACAAATTAATATTAACATAAATTAAACACATAATAAATAGGTTTATTATTAGCCAAACACAAATCGGAAGTTAACTGGGAGTCATGTGCGGACATCCGATGAAACGGTCTTATACTGATTTGGACCAGTTTAAGAGTTAACCTGTTGAAAAAGATTGAATCACAAATCCAACTGCCCAATGAAACATTTAACAGCAAATCAAAAGATTTAAAGAAAAATCTATGCATTCTAGGAAAATTAACACGACTTTTCCAATCGTGCAAAGCAGTATTTTCAATTTGTCTGATATTTCTAGGCCTTCCATGGCTGCGAGAAGCCTGTTATAAGATCTGTTGTATTCATTAATTGATAGTCTTGGAATATATTGGAGTTAGATTAGGAGAAAGAAAGGTTGCCACAATTTTCAACAAAACATGACATAGGAATGAGAATTCAGCCTCATTTGCATACGCTGACATTTTGAAGAAAATATTTCAACGTTAGTGGAGATGTGTAATGAAATCCTGCCAGCAGCCCGTTATGGAATAATATTACCATAAAGGTAACCTATCCATATTCTCCTCTCTCGTTTTGTCCTCTCCTGCCATGTTCCCTCTCTCTCCAGGATTATTTTTCTTCTGTTTCCTCCGATTTGTCTTGCCCGTGCTGAGCTAGACTTCTCTTGCTAGGCTAATTGTGCGCCGCAGCAGAGAATTTGTTAGTGGTGACACCTTGCAACCCAGTGGGAATGCATCTCATTATCGGCCAACGTCCAAGAACATCAGACATTATTAGCTGTCATTAATCTGCAATATATATGGAGGCAGAGTGAAAGAAAGCGGTGGGGGAGGAGAAAGTGTGGGGTGCATGAAGGGCGTCAAAGGACACAAAAGAAATGCATGTGTATAGGGTGGAGTGGAGGTTAGAGGTTAACGTACAGCATTAAGGGTTTGAAAATCTGTATATTAAATGATTCAAATGTTAAATTGTATGTTTATCAAATTATATTTCAAGGTTCTGAAACTAGCTAGTTCGTATTCTTGCGCTGTTGATTTATACATCTGTCTGTCTCTAAATCCAGTTGAAATAAACTATCTTTGACAGGCTTTAAGTAGATTTGGTGAATACACAGTATTCTGTGGGTACCACGGACCTTTGTATTTAGTGCTACCAACAGTGTACTTAATTTGATTCAGCATCTTTTGGCTGTTATTCCTGAACAGCCACGCCTGAAGACAGGTACTGTATATGCAAACGTGATGGGATTACAGCTCCTAAACAGATTTTCATGGAGGAAGGGTTCATCATGGCCCACTTGCCTTGGCAAATAGAATACATGCCGCTAAATCAAGAAGAACTTCCCTCACCCCCTCTCTCTCTCTCTCTCTCTATCTCTCTTTAGAATAGTTGATGTAAAAAGAAGTGTCTGTCTCCCATGGATTTTCTCCGCTCTTTGAGCCAGGCCTGCTCTATGGCCCTAATGACTTAAAGTTCCCCTATAAAATGTCTACAGCGCAGCTCCCTGCAAATTGAGTTTCCTCTTTGAGCCAATTGAGTGTGGTTTATGTAAGCTGCGGGGAGTGCCTTTGAACCCTGCTTCCAATGCCGCCAGCTCGGGGTCACAGGAAAAGATGGAGACCAGCATCACAGACGCCCAAATTCATGCCACATTGAGGAAGACGGCTCCTCTGAGAAATGGGAAAGAGGCATGCAGATTCACATTCAGAGTTTAAGGAGCATGGAGCAGGTGTTTGCTTCCTTTATTGGTAGTAAATGAGTTTGTAAATGAGATTTCATGACATTAAACTCTCAAATGTTTAGATTATGCCAACTTTGAAGCTGCCACTAGAACATCTTTTATTCATTTTGCTCACTCTTTTAAGAACTAGTGAATCTTTATTGAACGCTGTTCGCATTTCATAATGTCTTTACTGGAGGGCTAAGCCCTTAAAGATAAGCCCTTAAAAAAACGTTTGCCTGTTAAAATGCATGTAAAACTCAAAACAGGAACGGCATCTACAGGTACCTTCAGATTATAAATATACATGTCAAGTGTACTCAGTACTTCACTTGCATCATTTCATTAAAGCCATCCTACAAAAAATGAAAAACGTGTAATAAATCTAAAACTTGTTTTAAAAACATTTTCTTGCTATTGTTATTTATAATTTTGGGGGGGCCTATATTAACCTAAAATCTTGATGTTAAAATATGTACATGGTAATATTAATCAAACTAGACAGGACTCTGTGACATTGTACATTACAATACATTCAAGTGAATGTTACTCAATCATTTCCAGAGCTCTTTGCAACAAAAAACATAAAAAGCTGTTGTAAGTACATGGAAAGTGTGTTAATGAAAAAGCAGGCCAGCACAAAGCGAAGAATTATTAATGGAGGGTACCTCCGCAGATCAGCTTTCCGCAATTATCATTCAGAAGGTTTAATGGAGCCGATTTTGTATCTCACACTCTTTTGTTTCATCGGCCCTTTAAGGAAGGGTGTTAATGCCAGTGGAACACGTTTGATGGCAGTGGCTGGTGGAGGCCCGCGGTGGGTGATATGGCATGGCATTGGGCTCAACAGGATTGTAGCGTTAAAGGCGTGAAAACACACGCTCCCTCTCCTGTAATGAAAGCTGCTAAAGGTCTCAGCACAAATCCACCCACCCCAGCCCCGCAATTATGCACACGCACTGCCATAAATCTAATGTGCTTTCATGAACTGCGAGAGCACAGTACATAAAAACGTGTTGCGGATTTGCATACAAACATACTTATTCCAAATCCCTCTCAGAAGTTGTAAATGATTGTCTCTTCCTGAAATACATTTCACCAAATTGTATTTAGGCATGTTTATGAATCCTATTATGCCGTGGGTTTGATCATATTTTGTGGACAGCAATGGCTTCCCCGCATCGCCTGTGAAGGGGGGATGCGGAGACAGAGAGAGAGAGAGTGAGAGAGAGAATGGGCCTGGAGCGATAGATTCTGTCATTTGTTTCAAGACAGACGGTGATTTCTGCTCTGTGCTTGACGGCAGGTCCTCCGTTGGTTTCTATGTGGGAGATAGATCCGCTGTGGTCTCCTCCTAAGGATAATTCAATAAAGGCTGTCACATGCTGTGATTGGACACAGTAATACCCCTGTTGCACTAATGCTGATGTTCATTTCAGCAGGTGAACGCTGGGCCTAATGTATTAAAGGTGCTCTTGTCAACCGTTTGAGTTACATCCATTGTTAGAGGATCGCAGGGGCATCTGCATAGAAAAAACGGAACACTGCATTTGTTTGCTGAATTGTTCATACTAAGTTTTCCGAAGAGCGCGGCGATGGGGTTCTCGTAAGAAATAATCACATTAAAATGATCCAATTTTTAGCATTAACATACACACTTTCAGACGTACCATGAACTCAGAGGAGGTTAAATGACGGCTTATGCTTAAGCAGCATAAAGAAAACCATGTAAATGAGAAGTATAACCCATAATCCTGCGTAAGGGGGCTTCTTACATAGAAATATCCACAGTGCTGAACTACATTTAACAGACATAAAACCTTATTTTATTATATATTTTGTTATGCATTCATGGGATGGTAATTCATAGACAAATCCATTAACTGCAAAAATCTAGTTAACTTTTTTTTTTGTCTTGATTAATCTGGGTTGGGGTTCAAGGCTAAATCTCTTTCATTAAAGGGTACATCCACATGATGCCAAAGCTTTCACTATCCCGTCTATTTTTACCTTTTCACGGCGTTGTCTCAAGAAATATCTGCGATATCACATACCCGCAAAAATGACTCAACGATGTAGTATACATGCCAAATCAGTATGTTGCGCTGTTATTTTGCCGCAGAGATACACTAAAAATGGAGCGTGCGCAAACACTTTGCGCACTCGGATGATGACATCATCGTTTCAGAAAATGTATGTTACAGCTGTACACACGAATACGCAGGGTGGCGTTTCCAGATTAATCCACTCTGGGACCTGGTTTTAAAAAAAGTGAACCAAAACGGCGGATCCGTGTGGACGAAACACTGATACGATAAAAAATCTTTTGTATCGTCTTTTAAGTAAAATATTGTAAAGCAAAGACTAAGAAGGCAAGTAAACTTGTGCTTTAACATCCTTTTATTCGCCAAATCAGCAAGTATTAAAAAAGTTAATGAAGTACTAATATAGAATATCCAGTTTCTCATAAGAAATTTGACCACATAAGCCCAATTCTGTTTTCAAACCATTGAATGGTCTAGCGCCTCAATCTCTCTGTGAACCATTGTCTGATTACAATCCATAGGGCACACTCCGGTGGCAAAACACTGGTCTGTTCATAGTTCCCAGAATATCAAAATCTTCTTAAGGTGGTTGATCCTTATCATACTTGGCTCCTAAACTTTGAAATATCCTCCCCAACCAGGTTCGGGATTCAGACACACTCAATCAGTTTAAAACTGGTCTAAAAACTAAGTTAACTTTCACCTAACTCACTGATAACACTGTTAACTCAGTCAACATGCTTTACAACATAGTTAGCTCGTCATCCATCATAATGTGTCACTTTCTTACCCTTTCTGTGAGCGGCCTCTACGCTAATAGTTTTTGCTTTTCATATCCCGTCCATCGGTTCCCGAGGACACCACAGGTCGTCAGTCGAAGCTCTGAATCTGGCTAGATGCTCCTCCTAGTAAAGCCAAACGCTTGTGATGATGGGAGGTCCACCTGATGACAACTACAGCCACAACCTACAGTCATCCAGAACTAGAATAATATTAGACATAAATATCTATATTTTTCTATCCTCACTAGTTCTTTCCTCTTTTCACTTACCAGCCTGGTGAACTATTCCCAATGAATATCACGGGGTATAGTAATAATTCTCGCTTAAGTTGCAGCAGTGCTATTTTGATATGCCAGAGAAGAACTGTCTCTCCCGGTTGAGTCATGGCCTCTCCCAAGGTTTTTCTTTCTCCACTCTTATACACATATACATACATCTATAGTGGAGTTTTGCTTCCTTGCCACCGTTACTCACTGGGAGACCTGTCCATAAATATAGACAACATGCATTTTACAAAACTTTAAGCAAATATTTTCTTTCTGCATTTTTGGGTATAATGGCAAATTGTTCTGGTATATTGTCATTTTAGGTTCCCAGTCCTGATAACAATATTTAAAATGAAAAGAATATACTTTGAATGTATAATTTATAGCTTCTGACAATCCACTGACATCCATGTATATTCTCTTTAATTTTTCCCCTAATAGTATTTTTATTACATTTTTATTATGATATACTGTATGTAAATCTGCTTTGCAACCATGAAAATTGTGAAAAGCGCTATATAAAAAAAATTGAATTGAATTATTTGGAGGTTGGTTTGTATAAATGTTTCTTTTCTAATGAGTCATATATGCGGGGTAGAGATGTTCTGTACCTTCATCTCCTGCAGCTGTGGTCCATGTGGTCTTGAACAGTCCACCATTAATTGAGAGGACAAGCTGGTGAGTGCAGAGGTCATAAACATTTCAAAAGTTATAAAACTTTCATTAAGTTCTCACGATATCTCGCCACCTCATGACCTCTCCTGCTCTTTTTTTCTCTGAAGACCGCAGGGAAAAGAACCGGGGGCTTACTGCATTGGCGAACAAGCCCCGTCTTTGTGGTACGCAGTCTTTTTCAAACTGTCTCGGCCTCTTGACTCGTCCTAAGCCAGAGATCAGTGCTTAGAAAGTGGCAAAACAAAAGGCTGCTTTAATGAGATTGTACAACAGAGCGTACAAGATGGGGGGAGTTCACAAATAACCAAACTCAGACCACTCCTTTCCCAAAAGGCCTTTTCACAAACATCTCTAAGCCTGCTTGTATGAATAAGGAACGTTATCAAAGGACTATCATTGCTCCAAAAGAGTCGCTCTCAAAAAGGAAAGATACGGAGGGGGTCGATCCATCGTTATTCGCTTACAAAGGCTTGAAATCCAAACGAATTCCTGAAGAATTGCCCAACATGGCTGACATTCTAATGAATAGGCTCTCTATTTAAAACTTTGTGAGGTGTTATATACAGTTTAAGAGCCCTGACAACTCAAATAATCCGTCTTCAACTCTTTAAAATCTAATTTAAATCTCCGTGGAGATTCTCTTCCTGAATAACTGTTTCAAACATTAACCCTAGAATGAAAAATTAAACCATTAAAAGAAAAACTGATATGAATAAATATCAAGTGCTTGTGCCAACAATCTCTCTATAATGTTGGCACGAGGTACAAAAGCGAACAGATCTCAATCCCATTTCAGTAGGGCCCCTTTGGAACTGTGGTGCTTGACCCCTAATCCAAAACGCCATTTAAAGGGGATGGGGGAGGACGGAAAACATCTCAGGCTTTCTCTGATAACCATCACACTCTAACCCCATTATCAGACCCGGGTCCTCACACCCCGGACCTGTCCCCTCGGGGCAGTGGCCTACCTCTCACCCGAGCATTTTTCAGCCTGACAAATGACACCTCACAATAGTGGGATGAATCTGCCGTGACCTTCTGCTGCCCTGAGCCTGCTAATACTAACTATGTTATGACCATGTGCCCCCACCACCGCTACCGAATGATCCCTTCCGCTTTTATCTTCACAGTTATTGTTTTTATTTGTTTTCCATTGGGGTAATGATTAGCAAGAGGAAGTAGCCTTTCCTCTCTTGGTGACTAAGGGTGGGCCGAAACGATTTAGTTTATATGTTAGTAGATATCAAGCAGACAGTCTACTAATACTCAAATGACTCGTTGTTGCAAAGTTACTTTTAGTTAATCGAAGGTTAAAAGTGAACTATCAAAATAAAGTGATATCATGTTTTCAGCCTAGCAAGTGTCTGCTTATTGGCATCCACGAGGACTAAGGAACAATGAAAGCCAAACAAAACACCTTATAGTATAAGATTCGGTTCATCCTTTAAAGAGCTAGGCTGAAGCTAGCAATAACTAAGACAATACAACAAAATGCCTTGAAGTAATAGTCCAATAGTGCAACTCCAAAAAAAGAAAGAATCTTCACTTTAGATCTTTTCCATAAAACACAACAAAATAGTGACCACATCAATAAGGGTCCAGAAACATTTAGAGAAAAAAATAACATAAAAGCAAAGTTGTCAAAAAATTGTAGCAAACGTTGAGTCATCTTTATTCATTTTTGAAAAACATGTTATTTTTGATTGAATGGAAAATAATGGTGCATGAATGCATTTCACAGAAACAAATAACAGCAAACTAAATGCAAAGAGGGTAAATATTGTCATCATTGTAATTCTGGGTGAGCAGTTCGCGTGATGATCTATAACAGTTAAACACAGACTGTTTAAGACTGTATAGATAATCCTTAAAGGCCTGAGCAAAGAAATTGAGGTTCTTTTGACACCCTGTCTTGTTTGCTGCACGGTTCCTATTGTACGGCAGTTTATCATTATTCATTGAAGTATATATTTGTTTTTATAATGTGCAATATGAAAAGCCACACTGAATTAACCGTTTGAATTAATCATGGGAATAAACGCTTTAATTCGTGCATTCAGCCAGCTCCTCTGAGTCCAGCTGCACCAAGCTCCTTAACAGCAGTGGTTGAAGCATATGCTTTTGTTACGGGGGGAGGAGGCCAAGTCTCCACGGAGAACTTCTACAAAAGAGACACAATATCAGCCCTCAGACGCGTGCAATGACTTAAACGCTCCATTGTATTAAATATGAATGGGCCTCCATTGTCCAAGCCCGGGTGAGTGGGAAGGCCGTGTTGTCGATTAGCCACATGATTAAGCAGATGACACGGAGGGGCTGTAAAGGTAAATAAAGGCCGCCTTCTGTCACTTCCTGCACTGGGACACATGGCTACGGCCTCCCAAAGACCTGCCAGAACGCCCTCGCCAGCGCGTTAGAATACAGCTGAGAGCTGCCAGACAAAAGAAGGGGTGAGCAGTTTGATTAAAAAAGCATGAATAACATAGTCATGGTCTATGTCAGGTGTTAAGTATCTCATTGAGCCATTTGCATGTCAAAAGATGCGTCCCCTCCTCCTGTTTTGAGTGTGTTTTTTTGTGTGGGAGCGCTGTAGTCACATGTCAGTGTGTGTGTAACACCTCCGATGAAGAGGGCACCCTTTCATTGACAGCTGTTATGGCACGGCATCATTCGTCAAATGGGATTTTATTAACACATTAACACCAAAACAAAATTAATGAGGGTTCATAAAACCATATCATTTTGACAATGACCTCTACCGTTTTTTTTTCGGTGCCGCACTAATTTAGCCTACTAACAACAAAGACAGATTTAGCCTGGGTGGTTAATTCTTTGTGGATTCATATTTAAGTTAGTCCAAAATATATGGAAAAAATTTCTACATTCATTCTGAAATTCTTCTTGCACTGAATATAAAATTGTAATCTGTTTTTTTCCTGTGGTCACCCACTCTATCCCAAGCCTTCGACAGCACCGTAAGTATCGTCATTCTAGTTTAATGATGATTTGATGCTAACCTTAGCGTGTTCTTGCCGCTTTCTTCCACCCGCTCCATTGTGGGACATTCAGGTAACTAATCTGGCTTTAAATATGTCTCCAAGGGAACGCAACTAATTAGCACTGAAATTTACTGCCTTCACTTTTATTGACTTGTCCTACTTCTCCGATAATTAACTAATGAGGGAACTAATGAGCTATGTCATTCACTCATGCTGTTCAATTAAAGTACAGAATCAATTATTGAAAAAAGGTTTGCATTTTTGCCACCTCTAGTGTGGACGATACCAGGAAGTTTGGAAATAAAGAAGAAAGACTTTCCAAAGAAAGTTTAAGCACTTATACGGCATGTTCTGCAATACCTGTAGATGCTGTGTAATACACTAAAAACAAAAATCTAATCTTGTATGATAAATGGTACATATATATATATTAATCCATGTTGTGAACGTTCCACACATTCAAGATGGATTTTCATTCAATTGAACTGTCAGCTTCACTCAGATACATCGTCAACTGAATTGAATATAAACCAATACATTCGTTTTTTGCTTATGGGATAGAAATTAAAATTGGATGATGTATATGCATAAAGAAAATGTGCTACTCATTTTCTCTTTTGTGTATTTTTTTAATTTATGGTATTCAAAGTGCTATAGATATTTTAGAGTGCCAGTAACTAATTCATTACAGATTCAAAAATTTCAAAATAAAAATAACTTTTTTATAGATAATAATTTCATGCATATTGGGGGGCTTTCTGTCATCTCTATAGCTCAGTATAACCAGCAACAATGTTTCTCAGTAAACAATGCATTAGTTTGATAATCTAGAGATTTGTAAAAACACCAGATTCATTAAAGAAAATTAATTACGCTAATTCACTGCCACCTTCATTCACAGATAATCAACTTTCTATCTCATTATTCTAATTCACACTGCTCACCATGACTGAAATGTCAGAGTCGACTTTTTACACCGTTGCACAATGCTTATTTAAAAAAAAGTTTATAATTGTATTGTTTAGATGCCGTTTTAAATTCATATATTTTAATATTGCGTTTTATTGAACATTGTATTCTATTGTAACACTGTTCACCAAAATCAGCAATGTACATTTTCATACAATTCGTGAAAAGCTCATGGTCTAAGCTCTGAGAAAATTTCTCTGTAAATAAATACTGAGAGGTTTTCTAAAAAGTTTTGAACATTTAAAGCCAATGCGAAATAAAACCCATCTCAGATAATTAAGGCATTAAACATGCCTATATTTTCGCTTAATTAATAATTAATTTAATGATAGGATGAGACTGTAAAAAACACTAATTAAAACGGCAGAGCGGTGCAGAATGCATACACCAATGGCGGAGAGAGAAAGACAGAGTGAAATTATGCAGAAAGACTGAAAAGAAATCCTTCCACCATCACCAGAAACCTTCCAAGCCTCCTCAGTGTTTGGGCTGTATCAATATTCTAATAATACCCGGCATGCCAGAGGTCCTGGCTGGTGTGCCAAGCAGCATTGAGTAGATGTGACAGGCTTGCAGAAAGATGCAAAAGCCAAGGACATAAAATTCATCCCGACAGCAACCTTGGAGATCATCCCAGGCTAGAGTCTGCTGCTCTAAATTAGTGGAATAAAGTCAAAAGAACATAATGGAGTCGACTCCGTGTCAGAGCTGTGACAGGCTTCTGCATTTACACAACAGGCTGAGCGTGACCAAACCAGCCTAATACTACCAGAAACATCATCTGCCACTACAGTTTTATTTACCATTTTGTTTTTACTACTATCACCGATTTGAGAATTACTGATGCAATGTAATTTTGACATAAGCATTTTGATGTTTCCTGCTGTATTTAATCATTGCTTTATGGGTTTGCTGTGGGTTTTTTCTACTTGTAAGAGAAATATGTCATAATTTTGCACTATTGGAGGTTAAAGTGAACATCAACACACAATTTATTTTATTTCTGTAATCTGAATGAACAAATAAATTACTAATGTAAATCAATTAAACCGTGATGTACTGTAAGATCCCTTCTGATTTGGTAAAATGTCATGGTTTTAAAAAGTAGAGTACAATACATGTATGCATTTGGCAGACATCTTTATCCATAGTAATTTTCAAACCCATGACCTTCTAACGGTATAGCCACAAGAAGATAGAGATAATATAGAATAAAGAAAAAATACCATTACGAATTCCCGGACAACTTCAGCAAACCAAAAGTACAGAGGCAGTGACAGGATATACACCCTGTTGCAGGATTTAACACAAAGTCACACTGCGACACTCAGCAAAACCTCTGTGGCACCAGAGATCAGCGTTAATAAAAGCTCAGTCTCAGCATATGTCACCTCACTTCATAACACCTTTCCAGACAACCGTCCAATGAGAGCACACAGTCTACCTCACAAACCCACAGCCTTCATGACATTGAAGTCGGGGTCACACTTTACCCTCAAGGATTAAATCTATGAATGACCACTCCAATAAGACAGTGACAATACTTTCACAATCTTCAACAGCCGCATGGTTGATCTCCATAAGAAGAACAAGCACTTTTGAGGACCTCTGTTGTGGTTTGTATTAAAGGGATGCTTTTAATTTCAACTCATTTCATTGCCATTACTTACTAAAAAAGTATGATTTTTTCTTAATTTTTTATAGGGATCCGATGTATGAATAACAAAAATGTGTTTAATTTCTAAAAAGATATATAATTTATGGGGATAATATTTTCATGAATTGCAAACCAAAATTCAGTGATTTTTCATTGTAAAAAAGTATATATAATTTTATTTAGTTTGACATGTCTAAGGTTAAGCACCTCCATAAAATATCCAGCATGCAGAGGTCCTGTGAGTAAAAACAACTTTTTCTAACCTGCTGACAGTGTATGCATTTATGACACAACATTATAACTCAAATATAAGTCAGGTTTGTTTGTATAATATCACTGTCATAGTCATATCTGTACACATTACCGCTGTTACAGAGCAATTAGCATCTCACGGTTTACACCCTATGGGACTGTTAGCTACTTATATGTGTCATCTTTTTAACGCCAGACAGCCAGTTCCAGGCTTTATGCCAGCAACTCTCGAGCAATCAAATAATGAGCTAATAAACAGACGAGACCATTCATCAGAGTTTACTTGTTTGTTACTGTATCACCTCTTTTAGCCTGTTGAGCTATTTGCGTGCTAATGGTTTAAATTGTACGCCAATTACCAATAGATTCCAGCATCTATCTCACTCTCTATCTATCACCTTTTCATGCTGCAATATTCTTCAATTAGAGCATTTTTGTACCCTACTTCATCAAGGGCTAAAGTAATCAAGATTAATCTCGCTAGCTGACACGCGCTGTTTGCTAAGGCACACACACTACAATTGCTCAGGGCAAGCATCATTAGGAAATGCAATAAAATTAGGCAAACTGATTATATTTCAAAACTCAGAAGCAAAATAAAACACAATTTGGGGCCGCCAATTATGGGAGTTGTTCTCATTGAGCGCCAACCATTATGTGGCATTATTGTAATGCCTGAGTGCAGTGGGCTGATGGGAGGGGTTTGGCACGAAGACTACCACAAGCTTTCACAAGTGATTTGAGCTGGGTATCACAATATACCTCTGAGATCTGCTTTTGACTGTTGATAAAACATTATCATTGGACAAAAACATTTGCTTAAAGTGGTACATGGGCATTCAGTGGCCAAATTAAAATATGGTCTTACATTCAATGTCGTCAAGCATATTCCATTGCTGAATAAAACGATATAATAATATTGATTGTTTGCTAATTTATTTTATTTCATTATATAATGACTTATTATTCACAGTATAGATTTTATACATTTAGTCAATAAAATTAACCAAGTTAATTCTAAGTCCACTTATGAAATCCACAACAGCAAAATTATTCAAGCAATTAACCAATTTGAAAGAACGCTAATGATCTATTTTTCTGTATTTATATAAAACAAAATATTATAGTACTACAATAGATATGTACAATTAAAGCAAGGGGTTAAATGTATAACCCTGGTGAATAATAAACAGAAGTTAAATGATGAGTTAGGCAACTTTATATTCCAAATACAAAAGAAAAAATCAGCATTAAAGGAATTCGATTTAATTATTTCTTTACAGTCTCATGCATTATTTGGTCTTATTGCCTATTGAAATGTTATCAATGGTTTTATAAATATGATGACACTCAAACATTTTACCTTTCTCTGAAGTCACACCCTGTGATCTCTGCCGTCCAATCCTGACCTAATGAATCATGATTTAACATTGAATTAGAAATATGAGGGTCCCTTATCGAGTGCATATGCGCCCTTTTATCTTGTCTTCTTTTAAGCTCTTCAAAGAGTGTTGACTGAGTAATAATTGCTGATTTGTCCTCTTTCACACAACTCCAATGCCCCCCTTTCGCACCGCTCTGTTCACTCTCTCATTTCAACATTCTGTATACACATAGACCTCCAGTGAAGGGGGAATAGTTAACAAACTCCAGGGATGATTGATGGCCTAATTTCCAGCCCTGAATAAGGCAGTTTTCTAAGTCTGTTGATTCTCCATTTATTAGCTAATAGAAGCATTTATCAAAAAAGTCGCATTTTTTGCTTAAGCAATAATTGCATTTTTAAATCCTCATTAGGGCTTCCATGCATATATAATCCAATTGAATAAATGCAGAATTGAAATGAAGGATTAATACCGCAGGTTTCCTTTGGTAAACGGAAGGTTAGAGCATTTTAATATACAACATGGGCTGATTTTGGTGCTTACATAGGCTTGAAGTTAATGGTTTGGTCTTAGTCTAGGGGTTACCCAGGTTTCAAACATGACCAAACAATGAACTGTTGTCTCCTGGTGAGTGTGCGTTTGCCACAAATATTTGTCTAGAGTGTTTGTGTTGACCAGGTGTGTGTCTTTGTAATGTGTGCTGTAATGTTAGCCTTTAGCCCTATCAAACAGGAGTCAAATCTTGTTACCTGGCAACCGTCCCAGTGGCCTGC